>NC_092499.1:156654245-156957275 GCF_047511675.1 Marmota flaviventris
GCTATTAAGACATTTACAGTTTGGTTACAATGTACAGAAATGGTGAATTCAATTATTATCTACAATATACTCAGTAGGTTTGTAAAAGGGTTTATAGTTTTTGATGGTGGACAAAGAACTGGGGGTGAGGAGTAGGATGATATGCTGAGGAGGTAGAAAGTGAGAATATAGAGTTATTATATCTTAGGAAATGTGAAAATGAAATCTAAAGAGGAAGATTAGTACAGGAAGAGAGAGAGGAAGTAATTTGGGGTAGACAAGTAAGTGGAAAGACAGTAGAGTACATAAAACACACACACATATACATTAAGAAAAATAAAAAAATGCTAAAATAGTACAAATTTGTTGAGAGTCACATATATCAGGTTAATTATCTATTTTAAGTTTATTAAAACATCAGGTTAAGGAAATATGATGGTCAATTTTGGCCAAAATGGAAATGGATATATTTTATTTGATATATGTATTTTTATGTGATATATATATATATATATATATATATATATATATATATATATATATTTTTTTTTTTTTTTTTTTTGTGGTACTGGGGACTGAGGCTAAGAGTGCTCTGCCACTGAACTATATTCTTAGCCCTTTTTATATTTTATTTTAAGAAAGGGTCTTGCTCAGTTACCGTAGGCTGACCTCAAACTTGTGATCCTCCTTCCTTGGTCTGTAAATACATGTTGATAAATGTCTATATTTCTCAACAAGGTATAGGGTGAGCACAAGCAGGAAGTAGGTTTGGAATGTCTATAGCTCTCTCTCTCCCTGTCTTTTTCTCTGACTGTTCATCTCACTACACCCCTTAGAACAGCTCTACGTGTTCTGTGACAGAGATACCAAGATCCCCCATCTTCTTGAATTGCATCCTGGAGAGGATGCTTAGATATAAAATCAGACAGTTTCTATATCACATGCAAAGTGCTAGGATAGTAGGGTAAACAGGTACCTGAGAGAACCAAAGGGAGAAATTTAGATCAAGATGGAGGGTGCCAGAAGCCTGCCTTTGTTTTGAAGATGAAAACCCGGCAGGTGAAGATATGAGGGACACTGCATGATCCACCAGGACCCTGAGCCACTCAACAGCACCAACAAGTCGTGAGCCCAAGTTTGTTGAACTCCGCTATGTTCTAGGCATTATGCTGCATTCTCCTGTATTCCATTTGTGCTTCACAAACACCCCTGAGGAATCATTTCCATTTCATGGCAAGAGGAAGCTGTAGCATGGGTAGTCTGAGACTTGCCTCAGGTGATGTGGCTCTGCCAGCTTTTAAACACTCCATGTGGACAAAGTGTCAGGTTTGAGGTCAGATCTCAGGAAGATGGGCTGGAGCTGCCCGCAGGGACCCAATGTCAGGGAGAGTGAAGAGTTAAGGAAAGGGGAGGGTGTGAAGCTGGGATAGTGAGCTTTTTGGATTCTTCTGTGGGGAACATGGGTGAAGGGGGTGAGCCTGGAACAGGGAATCAGTTAGGAGCCTTCTCAAGTTGGCCTGAGGGCTTCCAGGGGTTCTTATTCTTGCATTCTTCCCACAGGGAGGGTATGCAAGGAGCTAAGGACAAGACCAAGAATGGTACTCCCAAGTGCGATGGTAGACCTTCCCCCTGGCTGAATTATTGATCACCCTGCATCTGTTTTCTCACAGCTTCTAGAGTATTCCATTTCCCACTTGTGTGTTATTTCCTAAGAGGTGCATACTGGGTTCATTTGCTCCTGCTTAGGGAGTGTCTCCTGAGTTGATCTCTTGGAGATCAACTAATTTGAGGACCAACACTGCTGCCACTGGCAGTGGGTGCACCTGGAAGTTCCCTAGGTGCTTGGGTGTTCTAGCAAACACAACAGTCCCCACCTATCTGAAGTTTTGCTTTTCATGGTTTCAATGGTGTTCTGAAAATATGAAATGGATTCTGTGATCTTATTACCCTGAACGTGCCGGATCTTGTCTGAAAATATTAAGTGGAAAATTCCATAAAGAAAGATTTAATAAATTATTTAAAACTGATTACAGAATGTTGTTGTAATTGCTGTATTTTATGAATTGTTATTGTTGCTCTCTTACTGTACCTGCTTTATAAGGGAAACTTTATCAGACAAATGTATGCATAGAAGGAAACAGGGAGAGCTGGTATTATTTGAAGTTTGAGGCATCCACTGGAGTCGTGGCATGTATCCCTTCTGGATAAAAGGAAACTATTGTGCAACACTTGCTTAGTTATTTATTCCTTATTACTTATTTGTTCTTCTCTCCCCATCCAGTTTCCTTCTCCTGAAGATCTCCATTAAGAAAGCTGCAAGTTTTGGGGAAATAATATCTGTGATGTCTGGCCACTGATTCTCAAGGTTAGTTTCAAATGAGCACCGAGAAAGACGTGAGACATCCTTGGATCTTTGCAGTGCCTGCTGCCCATGAAAATGTTCTTCAGGTGCAAAAGGACACGTAGGCTCTGTCACAAATCTTGCCTCCAGTCTCCTCACCCTCCCATGTTTCATGGTTTCCCCTAACACTCCTGATTCTGATATTTTGCTTCAATGTTCATTTCCCATCTGTCTCCTATTACTAGAAGGAAAGCCCCCAGAGAATATCAGTTTTCTCTATTTGCTTTCTGTTATAGACTGTGCCTGGCACATAGTAGGCCCTCAATTAATATTTGTTGAATAAATGAATGGATGAAACTGCTGCGTGCATTTAGTCCTTTTTACCCACTGGGAGGTTCCAGGAAAGTCCAGCTGGGCCATGGCTGATATTTGGGAGATGTTGACCTGTAATTGGTGTTAACCAGTCACAGGCTCACCCTGTTTCTCATATACCCAGAAGCCTGAAGGCTACTGCCTTCTAGCTTTCTTCAGTTTCAAGGATAATCTTTCTATTCATGACTCTTATTTGACATCAATAAAAATATACTACTTGAGTAATGCCTGCAAGCCACCAGGAGCTTTCCATTCATTGCACTACTTAATCTTTCCAACACTCCAACAGCCAAAATTTTCTGTGCCTCCTTAAAACATAAGGAAGCAGAGTCTCTGCAGAGTCTTGGTCCTTGTCTGAGGTGTTAGGGTTTAAGTGGAAAAACCTCAATTCCACCTTAAGTTTGCTGATCTCCTATGTACCTGTTGTCTTAGTCCAGGGAGTGAGGACTAGAAGACAAGGAGAAGAATTGCCCAGTGAGCTCAGGGACTGTATACAAGGGCATCTTGCTGCACAACAACCCTTTTCCCTAGGATTACATCAAAGTGGGGATAAGGAGGGAGGTGGTGGGTAGGGTTCTCTGTGTTTCCAAACAGCATGAATGACTAGTTTCAAACAGGATAAATTGCCAACACGGCATTGCAAATGATCTGACCTAATAGCTTTAATAACACTTCCAAGAGCCCTTTCACAAGCTTTTATAAGTGTAAAAGTTTTTCTTATCCCTTGAAATCTCAGTTATCTCTCAAAGGACTTGCAAGAGGAAGGAGCAATTGCAAGATTTGAGCAATTGTACAATGGTAGAATCAGGGACAAATGTTTGAATTGTTGGGGAACTCGGGGTGGTTTTGAAGGGTGAGTAGGAGTTTTCTAGGTAAAGAAGAGGAGAGGAAGGACATTCCAGGCAGAAGAAAACCAGTGTGACAACTCTTAATCCTGAATTTCCTGCTTGTGCCCATGGGCACTCCCTTCTCTAACTGTGCTTCATCTGCCCTGCTTTCTGCTGTGTCCACATAGTCAAGGGCAGTTTCTGGCACACATTGGTCACTTAATAAATACTTGTGAATACAGAACAGATGGTGTCCCCATGCTCAGCAGTGATTGGTGGTGGGGAGAGCCATTCGTTTTTGCTATCTTGGGTTTCACACTCTCAGTCTTTTGCCACACCACTTTTTCTGTTTCTTCTCATACCTCACAGGGGAGGTTCTTGACTTAAATTAAAATAGTGGCCCCCACAATAATGTCCCCACTTGGTGTCCATGTTCACCCCATTGATACTTTTCACTGCTGTGAACTTGATATTCCTGAAGAGCAGTAAAAGAATGCTGTCACCCTGTGCTCAAAACCATCAATGACTCCCCTATCCCAATCATGCAAAGCACAAGTACCACTCCTGGTGTTCAAGAATTACACAAGATGACAGCTAGACTTTCTCAACTTCACAACTTAAGCTTATCTCTACGATTTCAGTAAAACTGAAATATTTTCTGTCCCCAGAACATACTCTCTATTAACTCACCCTCAAACCTTTTCTTCAGGCTGTTCCCAGGACATGGAAGGGCTCTCTCTCCCAAGTTCACCTGCTGAGATCCTCTTGTCTCCCAAGGGTGATGGTGATGATGGGGTTGATGATGATGATGGTGATGATGGTGATGATGATAGTGATTAGTATGGTGGTGATAATGATCATGATGATGATGATGACAGTGGTGATAATGATGGTGATGATGGTGATGGAGGTATATATTTCCACTTCTAAATCTACTCACTACATTTATAATTTTTCTCTGTCGCCTGGGAGATTTATCCATGTGGATTGTATCAGCCAGGCTCCCGTGCCCTTTGATTTCCTGTTGATTTCAGCTTACAACAACTATCAATGGAAGAGAAGAGAAGTTTGGATATTTATTCTCCAAGTTCTATCTTTGCTGGGTCTCAGTTTTGCACTTGAGAAGTCCTAGTTCCTTTCCTATAGTTAGAGCTTTTGCCAAATTCTGGTAATACTTTCCACCTTACACATCTGACCTAGAGTGGTAATGGCTCCCTGTGGTCACCAGTCCCGGGGTGGGTCACTAATAAGTTTCCTTTCCATTCTAACCACCTGAGGAAAACTCTCTACATTTTCCTCTTTTCAGTCTATCATTTGTGTTTCTTGGTGAGACCTCAACATATACAATGACAGATGATGACAGCAATGGTGACAGTGGTGTTAGACTCCAGTAGAGAGTTCAAGAATCCTAATGAGCAACTCATGCAGAAATGCTCCAGAATTGTGACACAGACAGGCATGATGCCTTTCGTACTGCTTATCAACTCCTGTGTAACAAGTTACCCAAAACTCAGTGGCTTTAAACAACAGTAATGGTTTATTGTTTCTCATCCTTTTGCACATCAAGGGTTTGATACGGCACAGCAGGATGGCTTGTTTCTACCCCATCTTGTCTCTGGTCTTCTATGGAAGGCTTTGAGTTCCAGCTGATTCTGGCTGAAGGTTTTGTGAAAAAAAAAAAAAAAAGGCTGAGCATTTAGAGACACAGAGAGAATGATCCAGGCAAAAGCCATCCTGCCTCCTAAACCTATCCTTGGAAGTCATGCAGGGTCATTTCCATCGTGTTTACTGTTTTAGGCAGTTGTAAAGGGCCACTCAGGTTCAAGGGGAGGGTATGTAGGTCCCACCTCTTGATGGAGACTATTGGATGGCATATTGTATGATATGGGCCACATCGAGATCTCTACATGAATCTTCATGTGTCACCCCCTTTTTTCCCATGCAATGACAATCATGGGAAGAAACATGCTGAAGATAACAGTTCCTCAAACATCAAGGAACCTGAACCTCTAAGTCATCACTTGGAAGATAGCCTCTGACTCCATATTTGACCTATATTTGTATAAAAATAAAACTCCTGGGGTATCAATCCTGAGATTTAGTGATGCTAAAAGAATGGAAATTCACTCATGTCCCTAAACTTCATCTGAGCCTGTGTCTCTCTCTCCCTGTATTAACAGCACATCTATCATGACTGTTAAGGACTGGCTAATTTCATCTTTCTTCCTATAAACCCCATACTTCTCTCCACCCCAGGTATTAGTAAGCAGTGGGATGACTATGGGAAAGAGAAGGAAATCATGGGGGCTGACCAACAGGATAACTGTATGCAATTAAAAAGGTTTGGCCCAACCAAACAGTGGAAAAGGGAAAGCGTTAACACAAATGCAGTTCAGTCCTTGTCTGACGGATCACAGGGAAGATGGAGATGGTTGTGCTGGAAGTGATTGGCAGGTATGTGTCTGCAGCAGCCTAACCCCACCATGGAAGACTTGTCTGAAGGAGGAAGTCAGTTTGATGTCCATCCCAATAAAAATTCTGGGAAAAACATCTGTCAGGTGATATTTAGAGCTGACATTTTCATAAGGATCCAGTCTGTAGAGGGTTTCGCGGGGCTTGGAAAAAACATGTTTTTCTTTCTTTTTTTTTCTCCTCCTCACCTCCTGTAATTAAACAATGCTCACAGTATTAAACGTATGTGTACAGTATGACAATTCAAAAAAGATTTTTATTTCAAAATAATTTCAATACAATGATTTCAGTAATACCAGTTTAATCATAATAATTTAATACATAGTATTTCCTTCCTGAAGCATTGGACAGTAAGTCACACACATCATAGCTCTGAACCCCTGAATACCTCAGGGCATATTTCCAAAAGATAGCAATAATTTTATATAACCACAGAAAAATGGTCAACCTCAGCACACTTATCGTCAATATTTTTTTCTAATCCCCCATCAGCATTCTGATTGCATCCATAATTTGACTCAATCATGTTCTACTTGGATCTCCACACCAGTGCTTATCATGTCTTGTGATTGCCCCTTAGCCTGGAACATTTACATCCCCACACCTTTTTTTTTTTTTTAAATTTATGATACTGACAGTTTTGAGGAATTGAATCATTTTAAAACCAGCATGTTCCTTACATTCATCCTTTCCATTTCCTCACACTAAATGCCCATCAAAATCCATATCAGAGGCAACTAACTAGTTAATTGGTAGAATGGTTATAAATAGGTTATCTACCTAATTATCACCTTGTTCTTTCCTCCATAATTGATTGCAGCATACTAAAATATGCTTTTTACTGAGGTATAGTTTATGTCCATTAAAGTTTGTTATTTTTATTGAACAGTTTTGTGAGTTTTAGTGATGTATTTAGTCATGTAACCAACACCAGAATCAAGGTTCGGGAGAATTCCACCCTCAAAAATGTTACCTTGTGTTCTCTACTCGTTAATAGTCAAGCCTTTCCTTCTGGTTCTTGGCAATCACTGAGCTATTTTATATTTACATAATTTGGTCTTTTCTAAAATGTCATATAAATAGAATTATATTTATAAGGCCTTTCTGTGTCTGGTTCTTTACCTTAGTGTGTGTGTGTGTGTGTGTGTGTGTGTGTATGTGTGTGTATATATATATATTTGAAGTTAATGCATGTAATAAGATGTAATATTTATTGCTGTATAGTATTCCGTTGTAGGAATATGCCACAGAATGTATATCTATTTGTCATTTCAAGGACATATATATTGTTTTCAGTTTTGGTGATTATGAATAGAGCCATTATAAACATTCATATTCAGGTTTTTGTGGGAACTTATGTTTTTGTTACTCCTGGGTAAACAGAAGTAAGATTTCTGGGTCCCATGGTAAGTACATGTTTAACCTTTTCAGAAATTGTGAGAAATCTCGGGGAGTGATATTGGCCAAATTATACTGTTATATTATCAATGAAAGAAACTATCAATGGAAGTTATACTATTTGTGTGACTGTATAAATATGCAACAACAAACCCCATCAAATTGTACAATTATAATGCACCCATAAAAAGTGTAGAAAAAAGAAATCACTAAACTGATTTCAAAAGTCGCTGTATAGAAATGTTTACAAGTTCTATATCTTGGTATTTTCAGCATTTTTAAAGTTGTTTTAATAGGAACTTATTGGTATGTAATGGTGATTTAAATTTGTATTTCCCTAGTGACAAATGATGTTGAACATTTTTTTTCTATAATTATGTGTTCAGTTCATATATCCTTTTCATTAAAGTGTCTGTTCTGATATTTTTTGAATTATTTGTTTCTCATTACAAAATCTGAGAGGATTTTTGTTGTTGCTGCGGCTTGGTTTCTACATATTATGAGTAAATTCTGTAACATATATTTTACCAATACTGTTCTCTTCCTATAGGTCACTTATCTTTTCATTTTCTTAACAATGCTTTTTTTTTAAAGTAGCAGTTCTCAATTTCAAAGTGCAATTTGCCAATTTTTTTCTATTGTGTGTCGTGTTTTGGGTGTCATATTTTAAAAATGCTTGTTTAGCATGAAGTCACAAAGGTTTTCCCCTAAGTTTTTTTTAAAAGATTCACAATTCTATACTTAGTTTTGTAATCCATTTCAGTTTATTTATGTATATGATGTGAGGCACAGACTGAAGTCGTGCATATTTCTATGTGGTGGTTTTGTTTCTGTTTTCCTGAAAAGTTGATATTTTATCAAAGACATATCATAGCACTTCAGATTAAAGAAGTACAAGAAAAAAAAAAGACTATTGAAGCCTGGCTCTGTTTGCCTTTTTTTTAAATTGATTTTTTAAAAATAAATGACAATAGAATGCATTACAACTCTTATTACACATATACAGCACAGTTTTTCATATCTCTGGTTGTATATAAAGTATGTTGACACAAAATTCGTGTCTTCATACCTGTACTTTGGATAATGATGTCCATCACATTCCACCATCCTTGCTAATCCCCTGTCCACTCCCTTCCCCTCCCACCCCTCTGCCCTATCTAGAGTTTGTCTAATCCTCTCGTGCTCCCCCTCCCTACCTCACTATGAATCAGCCTCCTTATATCAGAGAAAAGATTCGGCATTTGGTTTTTGGGATTGGCTAACTTCGCTTAGCATTATCTTCTCCAACGCCATGCATTTACCTGCAAATGCCATGATTTTATTCTCTTTTATTGCTGAGTAAAATTCCATTGTGTACGTATACCACATTTTTTTTTCATCCATTCATCAACTGAAGGGCATCTAAGTGAGTTCCAAAGTTTAGCTATTGTAAATTGTGCCGCTATGAACATTGATGTGGCTGTGTCCCTGTAATATGCTCTTTTTAAGTCTTTTGTATATGAACCGAGGAGTGGGGTAGCTGGGTCAAATGGTGGTTCCAATTCCAGATTTCCAAGGAATCTCCGTACTGTTTTCCATATTGGCTGCACCAATTTCCAGTCCCACCAGCAATGTATGAGTGTGCTTTTTCCCCCACATCCTTGTCAACACTTATTGTTGTTTGTTTTCATAATAGCTGCCATTCTGACTGAAGTGAGATGATATTGTAGAGTAGTTTTGATTTGCATTTCTCTAATTGCTAGAGATGATGAGCATTTTTTTCATATATTTGTTGATTGATTGTATATCCTCTTCTAAGAAGTTTCTGTTCAGGTCCTTGGCCCATTTGTTGATTGGATTATTTGTTTTTTTTGGTGCTTAGCTTCTTGAGTTCTTTATATACCCTAGAGATTAGTGCTCTATCTGATGTGTGAGGAATAAAAACTTGCTTCCAGGATGTAGTTTCTTTGTTCACCTCACAGATTGTTTCATTTGCTGAGAAGAAACTTTTTTAGTTTGATTCCTCCCATTTATTGATTCTTGGTTTTAATTCTTGTGCTATAGGAGTCTTATTATTAAGGAAGTTGGGGCCTAATCCTACATGATAAAGATTTGGGCCTACTTTTTCTTCTATTAGATGGAGAATCTCAGGCTTAATTCCTAGGTCCTTGATCCACTTTGAGTTGAGTCTTGTGCATGGTGAGAGATAGGGGTTTAATTTCATTTTGTTGCACATGGATTTCAGTTTTCCCAGCACCATTTGTTGAAGAGGCTATCTTTTCTCCAATGCATATCTTTGGCACCTTTGCTAATATAAGTTAATTGTAACTTTGTGGGTTAGTCTCTGTGTCCTCTATTCTGTACCATAGGTCTACCAGTCTGTTTTGGTGCCAATACCATGCTGTTTTTTTCACTATTGATCTATAGTATAGTTTAAGGTCTGGTATAGTGATTCCACCTGCTTCACCCTTCCTGCTAAGGATTGCTTTAGCTATTCTGGGTCTCTTATTTTTCCAAATGAATTTCATGATTGCTTTTTCTGTTTCTATGAGGAATGTCATTGGGATTTGGGTTGGAATTGCATTAAATTGCATATAGTGCTTTTGGTAGTATGGTCATTTTGATAATATTAATTCTGTCTATCCAAGAGCAAGGGAGATCTTTCCATCTTCTAAGGCCTTCTTTGATTTCTTTCTTTAGGGTTCTATAGTTTTCATTGTATAGATCTTTCACCTCTTTCGTTAAGTTGATTCCCAAGTATCTTATTTTTTTTTGAGGTTATTGTAAATGGGATAGTTTTTCTCATGTCTTTTTCAGAGGATTTGTCACTGATTTACGGGTGTTGATTTTATATCCTGCTACTTTGCTGAATTCATTTACTAGTTCTAGAAGTTTTCTGGTGGAGCTTTTTGGATCTTCTAGGATCATATCATCAGCAAACAGTGCTAATTTAAGTTCTTCTTTTCCTATACATATCCCTTTAATTTATTTCATCTGTCTAATTGCTCTGGCCAGTATTTTAAGAACTATAATCAAGTGTGATTCATCCCAGGGATGCAAGGTTGGTTCAACATATGGAAATAAATAAATGTAATTCATCGATAGATTAAAAAATAAGAATTATATGACCATCTCAATAGATGCAGAAAAAAAGCACTTGACAAAATACAGCACACTTTCATGTTCAAAACACTAGAAAAACTAGGAATAATAGGAATATATCTCAACATCGTAAAGGCTATCTACGCTAAGCCTTAGGCCAACATCATTCTAAATGGAGAAAAATTAAAGGCATTTTCTCTAAAAACTGGAACAAGACAGGGATGCCCTCTGTTTGCTTTTTAAAAAATTGTGCTCTTGGTGATTGAACCGAGAGCCTCACACATGCTACACAAGGTCTTCACCACTGTGCTGCAGTCCCAACCACTGGCTCAGTTTTTATAAGAATTAGAAGTTAAGGTGGACTGAATGCTCACTAAATGCCAATGGTGTGTCTGAAGTGTTAAAATATTTTCAAACTCTAGCATCCAGATCAAAGGTGGTACTAATCCTGTGGTTTTCCCATACTGGCCAAACTCTTCTTGAATTTTTGTAAAGTTTTTGTGTAAAATTTAAAGAGTGATACTGAGAAAACAAAGAAGGACTAGAACCATGTTGGTTATGTTTGGCCTGGGAGTGGAGGGCAAGAAGATGAGGGAGGTAAAAACTAGACTATCATTTCTGATAAGCAATAAAGAGACTCCATTTTTTTGGTTTTGTTTTGAAAAGGCAGCTGTCCTCCTGTTAAAAATTCACACTTTGATGTCAGCTAAATGGGTTTAAAATTCCAATCCTGTATCAGTTTAGCACTGGGACAATAAGTGAATTGGTCAACCTTTCTAGTTTTTTGCTTCTACATTAGCACAATGTAGATAAGAAAAATCCTTATCTTGTAAATTGAGCTTACCTCAAATGTCTGGTGGTTTTGGTTTCTTTTCTTTTTTCTTTTTTTTTTTCATTTTGTATGCACTTCAAAATTGCTAGCTATTTTCCTTGTTATTTGTTATTTATCCACTCAAGTTTCAGTCATTGACATTCTACCACGTATCGGGCTTTAGGGTTTCAAAGTGAGTTAAATCCAGCAAGAGACTCAACCTAGTAGACATGGAAGTTGGACCAATATAGACAAGTGAATAAAGAGTTAACACAGGGGGCTGGGGTTACAGCTCAGTAGTAGAGCACTTTCAATCCTCAGCACCACATAAGAATAAATAAAATACAGGTATTGTGTTCAACTACAACTAAAAAATAAATACAAAAAAGGAGTAAACATAGGGCTTAGTTTTGTTTTTTTTCTTTTGTATAGGAATTATCTTGTGTATGTATGTATATGTTCTATGTAGACTGAGATGGATTTAGATTGTGTACATTTATGATGATGAACTTTTGTTAGATTTCTGGCAAAGATAAAGTCAGGGGTGTATCCTATCAATGGTGGAATCTTTCACCGAAAGAAGTGATACATGCAAGACTAATGGAAGGGGGATGTAGCGCAGTGGTAGAGCCTTTTCCTTGCATGTGTGAGGACCTGTATTCAATCCATAGCACTGAGGGGAAAAAAAGCAAGACTAATGAGGTACCTAAATTAGCCCAGAAGCCAGAGGTCAAGCACATTATTTTTCCAGAGTGCTGACCCTTGAACTAAGACTTGAAAAAAATCACCTGGAGGGGTATGGGTAAGACATAGAAGGTGGTCCACACAAGCAGTCAGCCAATTTTCTAGAGTGTGATAGGGAAGCACAATGATATTGGAGCTAAACAGACTGGTGTGAATCTGTTTTGTTAAGCCAGACTGCCTTCTTGTGAACTATTTAATAATTTCTCACAGCTGTAATGAAGAAAAAGAGAGATTGGTATAGCTCCTAGTGAGAAACCAATGTTGGCTGTCTTTTTAATTATCAATAGAATTCAAGCAATCCAATTAGTCTGGAGCAGAGGGTAAAGCCTGGGTTGGTAGAAGATGAGACTTGAGAGGAACAGATGATGAATGGGCTGGGGTTAGCTGAGAAGGAATGTGGATGTTATCTTAAAGGTAATGATTAACCAAGAAGGGTCTTAAGCAAGGAGCACAGAATTTCAGAGAAAGCACTTGGGCACCAGAAAGGACAATGAATTGCAAGAGGTCCGACTAGAAACAGGGAGAGCAATTAGGAGACATTGGGAAATCAACACAAGAAATGAAGCCAATGGAAATGAGATGAGAGCAGAGGGGTTAAGAGTATAGAGCAGAAGTGGGAAGGATTCAGGAGGAAGTGCTACAGACTTGGTAGGCCATGAAAGGTGGGCGAGAGGTGGAGGGGCAATGACTTCAGGTGTCTGACTTGGGCGAGATGGGAGAATGTAGGGTAGAGTGGATTTGTAGAGAAAGTAAATGAGTCAACATCTATCGTGAGTTGTCTGTTGGCCATCTAAGTTGAGAGAGCCTGAAGGTGTTAATAACCATATTCAGAGCCTAAAAGTTCTGAGCTAGAAATGCCAACATAGCAGATGTCAATTTTGTAGATGAAATTTTCAGTGGGGGTGAGATCACTTAGAGATACCTGGTTAATGAAGGCAGCCAGACAGCCTGTGTTTATCTCCCTTACTGGGTGACGGACCTTGGGGGTGAGTGCATGCACAGGCACATAAACATATGAACACACACACATATAGGCACAAAACAATGCATGACACAGGGTGATAACTCAGTGACCTTCACCTCTGCCATTTTTATCAGAACAAGATCAAAGAGCTTACAAAAGGGGTCAGGAAGGAACCGTGGTGATAGAGTAAGGGCTGAGGAAAAGTAGGCACTATAGATACCGAGAAGAGTCTTCCAGAAAGGAGAGAAGGAAGAGAATCTTGAGAACTCGATGATAGAAAAGTCAAGAGGGAAGACCCTATGAAGAAAGAGAAGATTTTGTTTGGTTTTCGAAGATCCATAGAGAGACTAAGAAGGGTATACTGTGGTAACAATCAAGAGGGCATTGGTGTCTCTAGTGGGGATACAGAGTTGGTGGCAGAAGCTGGAGAGGGGATGGAAAGCTAAGGAAATAGAGTCAAATACATACTTAGCTTGGAAAAGAAAGAGAACACAATATCTATATTGAGAAATGTTTAAAGCTGTTGTATAGAGTAAAATGTTGTCTAATATAATATAAGATGATATAATATATCCAGATGGATATCGTCATCTTCGTTGTAAGGCTGAGCAAATTAAGAGCCAGAGAGTTTGAAAGACTTGCTCAAGGTCACAGCTGATAAGAATGGAATCAGATATCAATTGATTTAGGCTTAAATTCTTAATCCAATATGTTGAGGGAAGAAAGAAACAGACAAGCTTCAAGTTAGGAAGAATGTTTCAGTAGTTTCTGACACCTAATAGTGCACTAAGCCATATACCAACGTAAAGAGGAGCCCTTGTTATGGTAATGTTTGACCATAGCCTGGGACAATCCTCCAACAGGGACAATCACTTTGTACTGTGTAAATATATTCATGAACTTGCATCCTTCACTGGAGAATAGTATGTTTCATCTTGAATTTTTCCTAATTTTTTATTTCTTTGATTTTCTATAATGCCTAGGCGATAGTAGGAGCTCAATAAATGGTTATGCCCAACTGCCTTTAGGGGGGATGGATTATTGTACTGAGCGATTCGACCAAGTCTCCAGGAATCTCTGAATTCTCTGAGTTGAAAT
Source organism: Marmota flaviventris (assembly GCF_047511675.1). Classification (NCBI taxonomy): domain Eukaryota; kingdom Metazoa; phylum Chordata; class Mammalia; order Rodentia; family Sciuridae; genus Marmota; species Marmota flaviventris. Next base: position 156,668,333 of record NC_092499.1, read on the forward strand.
TACAAAATCTCCAATGGGAACCATCACAAAACATTAGAGGTTGGTAAGGGAAGAGGGGTAGATACCAGTAAGGTGAGAAGGAAAGACAAATCAGGGTTGGGAATCAAGGCAAGTATGGTTCAGGGATGAGATAATAAGAATGAGAATCATGGATGGTCAAAGTAGCCACCCAGCACACAAAGGGTTTGCCAGAAGCATCTAAACTTCAAAGCAGGTACCCAAATGGAACAAAAGCACAGTTGATTGACATTGAGCCAATCTAGTTCTCAGATTTTGCTATGTGGGGTAAGTTGGCTACTAGCTCAGACTCCAAGGGCTGGGCTATGTTAGCAATTACCCACATGATCTTGAATGAGACAAAGTGTTGCTTTGCCTGGGAATACCAGAAAATAAATGAAAAGGGAGACTTCTTTGGAAGTCTGAATTTTTACTTACCTGACTGGATAAGGTGAGACAAAACTGTAAGAATCATTGCAGCAATGCTTTGGAAACTATGGGTAAAAAAAACAAGGTATGTCAAGCACTTTGTATTATTTAGAGCTCAAGCAAATCCTCCAGGTTGGATAGCAAGTTCAAAGCCAACCTTAGCAACTTAGTGAGACCCTAAGCAACTCAGTGAATTAAAAAAAAACCCAAATCCTCCAAATTTGTTTAATGACCCTGATTTTCTGCAGAATAATACTGGAGTCCAGAGAGCTTAGCCATCATACATGAAGCAATGGGAAACTGAGAATTAAGTTCACACTGCCAGGGCTGGGAAAAGAAAGTGGAGTTTTGAGCTCACATTGCTTCTTAAAAAAGGTTGTTTGCTCTTTACTGCTGTGTGTATATACGTGACTACATGACCAATGTGATTCTGCAACCTGTACACTCAGAAAAATAAGAAATTATATCCCATCTGATTCAAATGTATGATATGTCAAGGTCATTGTACTGTCATGTGTGACTAATTAAAACAAATAAAAAATTTAAAAAAGAGATATCAACACTAGATATTAGCAAGATATCAATGTCAACAAGATAATTTAGAATTGAGAAGCCATTTAGGGCTGGGAAGTCATTTGGAGGAGAAGGAAGATCTTGTCTATTGAATTATGGTCTTTGATTCCAGAAGCCTGTTTGGTAAACCCACTGCACCTCTGGAGGTGGCTGAAATCATTCTTGGAAATCACAGTCATATTGGATACAGCGAGGGAACACGTCTCAAGATGACAGAACTGTGGTGACAGAGGTGTATGTATGTGGCACACGTGGGGTGTGTGGTGCTCTGCTGTTCTTCCCAAAGGGTGCCATGGAGAAATCATCTTGTGACCATTTTGGAAAACATTGCACAGGAGCTGGATTCTAAGTCCCCAGGGTGTAGGCGCCTCTCTTGTGGGCTTTCCAAGCCTCAGGACTGGAGAATGACCTCAAGTCCCTGGAGAATGCTTTGTTCTTTACTCCCTTCCCCCACTGGCCTTTGTTCATGGCTGAGGTAATTAGGTTCAATGGTTAATTAGCAGGTCCCAAAGTTAAGGAGAACAATGGCAGGAGCTCTGATGGCTTCCTGCCCCTGGCCTCTCTTCTTCTAGGGGAGGGTAATCAGTGCTGAGGTTCTTGGTTCCCAGTCTGACATCTAAGCTATTCCGTCAGTCCCCTGATGTGAAGTGCAGGATTCTTCCTCTTGCTAAACTCATCTGTAGTAAGACCAGCACCACTTCCTCCAGAATTGGACGGGACAACACTGTGACATCCTTAGCTAAATCCATAGTTTATTCCTGTGACCACAAGGAGCCATTTATGAGAAAGCTGGATTCTTTTTCCTTTTCTTGAGAAAACGACCTCTCTTTATAACAGTGGAGCTAGAAAGGAGACTACAGGGTTTACCAGATGTCACATGATAATATTTTCCCCATGATATCCCCAAAAGGTCATATGGTGGGGCCCAGGCTTGTCCAGGCTCAGCAATATGCACCCATGTTGTCAGGTTTCCAAGCTTTGTGCTACACTTACCATCAACCTGTAAAAAGGCCCATTGTGATCTCTACAGATTGGGGCATGGCTCTGCCCCCAGCCCAGCCTCTAAAGGTCACCCTGGTCCATTTATTTGTGGACTCTTGATCATAGTAAAGACGCTAAGAGATTTTGTAGTTTAAATAGCTCCTTTTTTTTTCACTTTGAGGTACAGAGAGGCCAAAAAATTAATTTGAGAAACCAGATGGACAACTAGGACCCTAATGCCCTATAATTTTCAGCATGATTCCAGGTAGCCTAGGCCAGTGCACCTCCATGGACACACAAAGTGGGTGCAAGTGCTCCTAGGCAAAATCAAACAGAAGTTAATCCATCTGATGTCTTTGCACTTCCTGTTCTTCCTCCCAAATCTCTAGTGTTTATCTGGACCCTGGCTTCCATCACCAGGGACCAGAGAAAATCCATAAACCATAGGGGTTAAGGTGGATTTGTGGAGTCACACAGATTGGACTGGGATTCCCTTTTGATCATTCCCTAGCTGAGGAACATGTGATGTTTTTTGAGTCTCAGTTTTCTCATCAGTAAATAGGGGTCTTAGAACAAAATCTCAAGGATGCTCTGAGAGCTGAATGAGTTAATCATATCTGTAAGTGTCTTAAAACATGAAATATCTTTTTTTAACCTTTCAAAAAAGATATGTCTAGAGAGGCCCTGGGTTTAATCCTCAGCATCAACTAACCAACCAAACCAAACCAAAATAGATATCTAGTGCTGTGATTTCAAGCATTTTGCTCCTCCAGGTGAAAATTTTGGAAAAAAGGCCGCTAGAACCCTTTAATCATGGTCTAAGATCACTTCAGATATTCTACGTCACACAGGCAAATACTGATAAAGCTACAGTTTCCTCCTCCTCCTCCTCCTCCTCCTCCTCCTCCTCCTCCTCCTCCTCCTCCTCCTCCTCCTCTTCTTCTTCTTCTTCTTCTTCTTCTTCGTATTGGGGATTGAACCCTGAGCATTTTACCACTGAGCTATATTCCTGGCTCTTTTAAATTTTTATTTTAAGACAGGATCTTGCTAAGTTGCTTAGGACCTTGCAAAATTGTTGGGGCTAGAATCTGTGATCCTCCTACCTCAGCCTCCCTAGTTATTGGGATCACAAGTGTGAGTCACTGCGCCCAGCTAAAGTTCTGTTTTCTTTTCTTACTGGCATTTTTCCTGGATACCTTGTTTTTTAATCTGATAATTAGTGTAGTGACAAACTAATTTTTACAGAAATTTTAAACAAAGAATTTCTATTAAGAATTAAGTAGCCAGGAGCAGTGTCAGAGGCCTATAATCCCAGTGACTTGGGAAGCTGAGGCAGGAAGCTTGCAAATTTGAGGCCAGCCTCAGCAATTTAGTAAGACCTAGTCTCAAAATAAAATTAAAAAGTCTGGGGATGTAGCTCAGAGGTGAAGCATCCCTGGGTTCAACCCCCCAATACCCAAACTAGAAATTAAAAAATAAATAAATAAAATCTACATTCAGGTTTAAAATTCTGTATTCTAGTTAGGTTTAAAATATTGTATTCTACCTGGCAGAGTGTGGTGCACCCCTGTCATCCCAACAACTTGGGAGTCTGAGAAAGGAGGATCCTAAGTTCAAAGTCAGCCTGGGTAACTTAGTGAGATGCTGGCTCATAGTAAATAATTTTTTTTTTTTTAAAAAAGCTCTGGACATGAACATTAGTGGTAAAGTGCCCCTGGGTTCTAGTCCCAGTACCAAAAATAAGTAAATAAATAAATAAATAAAATAAAATAAAAAATAAAATAAAAATAAATTAAGTAGAAGTGACCAACCATGGTGTAGGAATTTACAGTATAAAGATGTTTCTCATTATGTAGCATGCCATCTCCACAATGGCCCCTACTATTCCCCCTGGTACACATGGCCTTGTGTAATCTCCTCCTCTTGAATATCTTGCTTTTGAGCAGTGGAATATGGGGATATTGAAGGAATGTCTTTTTAATGATAAGTTACTAAAGACTTCAGTTTCCCTAGCAGTCTCTCTCTTCCTCTGCTTTGATGAAGCAAGCCCCCATGTTAGAGAGGACCGACCACAAGGGCAGCAACTGAGGGCAGCCTCAACCAATAACCAGTGAGGAACTGAGCTCTTGAGGAACTGAGTTCTAACACCAATCACCCAGGTGAGATGGAAGCAGAACCTTTTCTAGCTGAGCTTTCAGATGAGACGTCAGTCCTCACCCACATCTTGATTGCCATTGTATGAGAGAACAAGAACAGAGGATCTGCCCTAAGGCATGCCTGATTTCCTTCCAATAGAAACTGTGAGATAATCAATGTGTGTTGATTAAGCCACTAAGTTTTAGGGTATTCTGTTACACAGTAATTTATAACTAACACCATACACTAGATGATTTTTTTTTCATTCTTGCATCACTTTTCAGAGAGGTTAAGTAACTCCTGTTGGATCACAGAGTAAGTAAGCTATAGACCGGATATTGGCACCCAAAACCCAGCTGATTCTTAGATGAGGTTGCAAAATGTAGGATCCAAGGTTGTCTCCTGAGATTTCCTTTATGTATTTAAAGTTTCCATTTTCTGGAATGACTACTCTGCTTTCATTGTTTGACACAGGAAGGAACTAATACTCACTGTCCACCAACTCTGGGCTGAGGACTTTGTATATGCTATCACATCTAATCCTAGCTTGATAAAATGCATTGGCCTTCCTGAAGTGGACTTTCTAGACATGGGTCACTCAAGGTGCTTTGAGAAAAAAAGTGTTCCATGGCCTAATATGTTTGGGAAACACCATAGTCCTCTCTTGGAAATTCACTATGCGTAGGGGTCCCTGAAAGGCTCAGAAACATTGAAGCAATGACATCCACTTAAAAATTTATAACATCATCTATTTTAGTTTTATTAGACTACAAAACTCTTAATCATGAAACACTAACTCCCACCACAATCTGAAGGAATATTCTACAAAAGGCACTTTTGTAAATGTTGGTTTATAGGAAAATTTCATACTTGTGCTTTTTAAAGCAGACCTCCTTAGCCTGTAATAACAAAAATAATATTTTTTGTTTTATGGATAATCAACTGAGAGTCCAGGAGTTATGGAATAACTCATTACGTAGAGATAATCATTGGAGTGGTGGCCGATCAATCTCCGCAATAGTTAATATGGTTAATCATTCCTGTCCTACCTTCTCCTTACCCCTCCCTACCTCCTTCCTTCCATCTTCCTCTTTTCCTTCATTTCCCTCTCCCCCACCTCTCGCCGCGCTTCACCATGTCAGGTTCTCTTCCTTTTTTCAGCCCACTTCTCAATCTCTTATTCTCCTTTTGCTGACTGCTCATCATCTATTCTGTCTTGAAACGTCTGCATTCCTGTCAGTCTTCTTCCTTAGTTCTGCTCTGGCACATTCTATCTGAGTCATCATCTCACTCTCAGAACTTTAACTTGCCCTTGAAGAGTGGTGGCTTTCAAGTCAGTCCTCTAACCATAACCACATGTTATGATTTCAACATGAAGCATCCCACACAGGCTCATGTGTGAGACAATGCAAGGTTTTTCATAGGGGAAATTGATTAGATCATGAGAGGTGGAAACTAATCAGTGGATTAGTCCAATGACATGGATTAACTGAACAGTAACTGTTGGCAGGTAGGATGTGGCTGGAGGACATAGGTCACTGGGGATGTCATCTTGGGGTTTATATTTTGTCCTTGGTGAACTGAACTGTCTGTTTCCTTACTGTCATGTCCTGAGCTGCTTTCCTCCACCATGTCCTTCCATGATGAAGTTCTGCTTCAGGCCCTGAGCTATAAAATCAGCTGACCATGAACTGTATCTCTGAAACTGTGAGCCAAATTAAACTTTTTCTCTTCTATGTTGTTCCTGTTCGGTCTCTTTTTCATAGTGACACAAAGTTGACTAAAATACCTTCCTTGGTTCTAGGTCCTTATGAACACACTTTTATCAGATACTTCTTCCTGAATACCATATCAGTGTCTCAAGTTCAAGTTACTTCCAGACCCATCTGTAAGTCTTCCCTAACTTTTGTGTGCCCTGAGTTGCCCACCATCTACTGTGTAAGCCTGGGAGACATGTTGAATTCTTCTCTCCTAATCAGTTCAATTCATGTGTTGACAATCCCACATTAAGTTGAACCTGGGTATGGTCCTCTCTATCCCATCTCCTGGGCCTACATTCTTACTACGTCATTCATGAGCATCTCACTCTGCTTCCTGGGAGCCCTTCCTTCTCCTCCCTTTCCTGCCAGCCCTTCTTCCCCACTCTTCCTTTCATGAGGATCGTTCCCCACCCTTGCAAATCTGACCCTGAAGGCTCAGTGTGGTCTCTTTGGGAGGGTTCCCTGCTATCTCTAGAGTCAAGTCCAAGTTCTTCCACACTGAGTAAGTCCTTTGACCATTTCACCTCCACTTCCTCCAGCTTCACCTTCCAGATCAACATGCCATCTCCCAGGGACTCTGTAAAAATTTCTGCTTTATTAAAATCTCCCTTCCCTCAATGTGGGTTTTTTTGATATTTTTGTCCACCCATATAGTTAATTGATTATCCAAAATTCTGCTTGAAAAGTGATTGGCAATGAAACATCTAACCTTGAACAATTTTGAAGAAAATTGGCAGTATCAAAAAATTTTTTAGAAATTCTTGAGTTCTGTCTCTATAGATTCATCTCTGAGAATTCAGGCTTAGGAAATCATAAAATTGATAAAACACATGGTAGACCAGAAGATGTCAATCACTATGTTATTTATAATGAAGAATGTTCTCAAAAATAGGACCATTCAGTTGCTTATTCAATATTCACTAGAAGGAATATATTAAAGTGTTAACTATGAAACGATGTAGAAACTTTGTACTTCCTATAAACTTCAGTTACACACTGGAAGGGAGGTAAATCACTATGTGTTTTATAATTGTGACTGTTAAATATATGCAAGAAAAAGAAGGAATCATTCCAAACATCATTGTGATTGTGTTAGGCACAACTACAAGAAGATGTATTTTCTTCAATTAAATTGAGCTGGATGCAGTGGTGCATACCTGTAATCTGAAGGCTGAAGTAACAAGATCAAAAGTTCAAGGCCAGTCTCTGCAGCTCAGTGAGACCCTGTCTAAAAACTATAAAATAAGAAAGAATTAAGGGTGTAGCTCAGTGATAGAGCACTCCTGAATGTAATAGCTATACCTAAACTGCAAAATAAATAAATAAATAAATAAATAAATAATAATAATAACAAAAAATAAAAAAGGAAAAAAGAAAGAAAAATATTGTAGTTTGTTTATTATTTTTACAACAAAAGCACATTTTTATTTAATGTCACTCTGGTGGTCAGTGTTGATAAGGATTCCAGGGACTAGAACTAGACTTCCTGTGCTTGTTATCCTGTGCCTCAGTTTCCTTGTCCATAAAATTACATAATAGGATCTGAAGATGTAGCTCAGTGGTAGAACTCTAGCCTAGGATGCACAAGACTTGGGTTTGATCCCCAACACTGGGATAAGTAAATAAAAAAATATAAGTCAATGCATCATATATAATAATAATAATACCTGTGCCATGGTGCTTTTGTGGGAAGTAATTGAGTTAATTCAGAGAAAACTCATAGAAGAGTGGTTAGTAAGTAGTGTCTAACAAATATTAATTACTACCATTATACCATTAAATATCTACATGGCATATGCCTCTGTGAATTCCTTCAGGGTCAGTGGTATTTTATTTATGCTTACCCTGAAGGCTCAGTTATTTATTCTTATATACAGAAGACTTCAAAAAATGTTGTTGCTAAATGATTGAGTCAAGATCCCTGGAAAGAATGTAAGTTTCTATAAAAATAAAAGGGATAATACCTAAATCTTCTCCCCAGGAAAACAGAGATTCTGTGAATCTGTGGTAGTGGGCAGCCCAGGAGCAGGCAGAGAAGGTTTTACAGGTTTGCAACCTTGATAAAGTGCACAGCATCCTGCTGTTCTTGAGTTAGAGTGTCTCAGGCTTGCTCAGCTCTGGTTGAGAAACATCTGAGATGTGACCCTGACTCATGCTGCTCTAGGAACAAAGGGCAATTATGAATCTTTTGTAAGAGATAAGTTAGGTGGAAGAAAAGGACTGGTCATCAAAAGCTTTGGGGTCTGGCCATTGGCTCAATTTCTGAAATAAATGCCCAGCATGTGCCTCAGTCTCTGTATCTGTAATATGCCCGTCTTCAGCTGGTGGTCTCTAGCTCTTCCTGATATATTTTGATTTTTGAGCGTCACATTCACCACACACCTATTCTCCCTGCCCCTCACCCAGTGCAATCTGTGGTCTCCAGCATAAACTTCATGGTCTAAGTAAACAGGCTTTGTGAATCCAACTTCAAAGCTTGACGGTTCAGTCTCCTTACAGAAGCACTGGAGGCAACAATGGGCTTGAACCAGGGCTGGGGAGGAGCTGCCCAGCTGGCACTCCTTAACCTGGCAACTATTGTGTTCAAAGTCATTGCTGCAACCACAGCGGAACAACACATTTGGCAAGCTCATGAGTTCTGCTTTCATAGCAAAGTAATTTCTGCCAGCAGAGCCTCGCTGAGGACCATGGGCATAAAAGCCTTCTCAATAAAAATAATAAAAATCTTTCATTTTGCTTTTTCTTTTTTAAAGAAATTTAAGACAAAAAATGAAGTCTAACCACATCAATGGAAAAACCTACAAAAAAGAAAATAAAAGTCTTCCTGTAATCCCAGTTCTCTGGCCCAATCACCACGATCTTCGGGAACTTTCCACTTTCTCATCTTTCTGCTTTCCTTTTTATTTACTCTAGTTGTAATCAGTATATAAAAGCCGCCTCTCTGCTGCTTGCTTTATTTGGCATTATAATGGGCATAGATTGCTCTATCATCTTTTCACCTATTGTTTAATGGATGTAGAGCACTTCCTCAAGGTCACACAAAGAGAGACGTGGCGTTGGCAAGCTCTATGCTTTCATCTGAACCATACTCAGGTAGAAATGTTTCCTCTTTTCCTTTCCTCTTAACAAAGTCCACTGAACTATATACAGCCTGACCATGCACCCCCACCTTCTAATGTATTACTGGTTTTTAAGTGGCCCTTTTATTTCCATTCCAATTCTATATGTCTGTGACTTTGCACCTTTTCAGAATAGGAGAATAGAAACATGTGTCATAGGTGTGCAGTGACCATACTTGCCATGGGGAGGACCAAAGACCAGCTAGTGCTGGGGTAGAGATCAGTGGTAGAGTATGGGCTTAACATGCACAAGGCTGTGGGTATGATCCCCAGCACCATACAACAGTTAACAAGAAAAAGACAAGCTCTTATATGTAATTTTGTATAACAATGAGGGTCTCCCTCCATTACCATGCAATTTCCCTTTTCTCTCCCTTTCCATCCCACCTCATCTATCTGTTTAATGTTAATCTTTTCTTCCTGCTCTTCCTCCCTGCTCTGTTCTTAGTTGCTCTCATTATATCAATGAAGACATTTGGTATTTGTTTTTTAGGGATTGGCTAGCTTCACTAAGCATAATCTGCTCTAGTGCCATCCATTTCCCTGCAAATTCTATGATTTTGTCATTTTTTAGTGCTGCGTAATACTCCATGGTGTATAAATGCCACATTTTTTTTTATCCATTCATCTATTGAAGGGCATCTGGGTTGGTTCCACAGTCTAGCAATTGTGAATTGTGCTGCTATGAACATCGATGTAGCAGTATCCCTGTAGTACGCTCTTTTAAGGTCTTCAGGGAAAAGTCCCAAGAAGGGCAATAGCTGGGTCAAATGGTGGTTCCATTCCCAGCTTTCCCAGGAATCTCCATACTGCTTTCCAGATTGGCCGCACCAGTTTGCAGTCCCACCAGCAATGTACAAGAGTACCCTTTTCCCCACATCCTCTCCAGCACTTGTTGTTGTTTGACTTCATAGTGGCTGCCAATCTTACTGGAGTGAGATGGTATCTTAGGGTGGTTTTGATTTGCATTTCTCTGACTGCTAGAGATGGTGAGCATTTTTTCATGTACTTGTTGATTGATTGTATGTCCTCCTCTGAGAAGTGTCTGTTCAGGTCTTTGGCCCATTTGTTGATTGGGTTATTTGTTTTCTTATTGTTTAATTTTTTTGAGTTCTTTGTATACTCTGGATATTAGGGCTCTATCGGTTGTGAGGGGAATGGGAAAATAAACAAGGAGAGATATGAATTACAGTGGATGGGGTAGAGAGAGAAGATGGGAGGGGAGGGAGGGGGGATGGTAGAGGATAGGAAAGGTAGCAGAATACAACAGTTACTAATAGGGCATTGTGTAAAAATGTGGATGTGTAACCGATGTGATTCTGCAATCTGTATTTGGGGTAAAATTGGGAGTTCATAACCAACTTGAATCTAATGTATGAAATATGATATGTCAAGAGCTTTATAATGTTTTTAACAACCAATAAAAAAAAATTAAAAAAAAATAATTAAAAAAAATAATAATAAAAATTAAAAAATAAAAAAATAAAAAAAAGAAAAAGAAAAAGACAAGCTACAAAAGGGAGTTCAAAATCCCCAGCTGAATCCCAGAACTTTTCTAAAGACAGAATTTGTCCTGGTCTGGAAATTTGGACAAATTTATTAGACGCCCAAACGTGTGAGCAGGTGTTGGGCTATTTCCCTGAAGAGAAGAATCTGGATGGTTCTAGAACCACAACTGTGGAGGTTCTGCAATGCTGGAGACTTATCCTGGAAATGTAACCCCTAACACCACAGCTGTAGTTCGGATCTTAAATGCCCCCCAAAGGTCCATGGGTTCAAGATTTGGTCACCAGCCTGTAGTGCTGTTAGAAGGTGATGGAACATTGAGGAAGTAGGACCCAGTGGGAGGAAGTCAGGTCCCTGGAGTGTGCTCTTGAGGGAGATACTGGGACCAGTCCTTACGGCTCTTTCCTTTTGGATCCTGGCAGCCCTGAGATGAACAGTCCTCCTCCATCACAAGCTCCCATCATGATGGACGTGCTGTCACAGGCCCAAAACAATAGAACCAGTTCACCATGACTGAATCCTCTGAAACTGCAAGACAAAATAAACATTTCTTCCTTATAATTTGTTTATATCGGGTTATTTATTTTTTTTTAAAGCGACAGAAAGCAAACTTACACAGCCATCTTCTGTCTTATGCCTGGGACCAGCAAAGTCAACAGACCTTGCCAAGAAACCAAATGTGAAATTTAACTTTTAATGGTTTCTCCAGCACTTCTCTGGTTAAGCAAGACTGACATTTCCCACCTTGGAGATGTAGGCTTCTATTCTAAAGAAGACAATTAGAGGTGAGGCTCAGAGGCTCCTATGACTTGGCAAAGCACCCCTGGGGTCTGAAACAGGACACATCTTTATGGAATCTAGTTTTACTATTCCTTTTCTTTCTTCCTAAATAAGAACAAATGAACTGCCTCCACCCTTGCTCTGAAAACATACTGTACACGCACTGACAGCCCACAGTCTGCAGAGACACTGTTATTTAATGGAGAAACTGAGACTCAAAAATATTAAATAAGATGATCATGGAAATGTGCCATGGGAAGTATTTAGTCAGGGTTGGAATGTACTTGTCTTGATTTGGAACCCTTTCCTTTTTCACCTGCCAGGATTCCTCCCTATATATAAGAAGAGGCAATTTGTCACTCCTCAGGTGTGGTTTTATTTTAAATTATGGGGCACCATTTCAACGTTTCAGTCCATGATAGATGGGCACTACTGCTTTGGCCTGTGGCAGCATAGTCCATCATGTCAGGAGCTTGTGATAGAGGAGGACTGTCTACTTCAGGGTGGCCAGGATGCAAAAAAGAGAGACAGAAAGGAAGGAACTAGTCCAAATATTCAATTTTGTATGGACAGAGCTGTTCTGTCACAGCAATCCTTGATGGGTTGGAAATGTGTACCAAACCTTGGGAGTCATAGCCAGAGGGTTCCCAAGTATGAGAGTTCAAGGACACTACTAGGCCGGGCATATGAGGTTTCCAAGATGGCTTTTTCTATAAAATGCTTTCTATATTCTACAGAGGCCAAGCTTAGGGCTTTTTCCTTTCTTTCATTCTTCTTTTTCTAGAAAGGCAGCTGTTCAACATAAAGAATAAAGAGGAAGTGCTGGAAAACCATCTGGAGACCTTTGTAATGTGGCCATCTGCTTGTGCTTGTTCTTTGGAAAAATCAATGAATTTGATTTTTGGACAGTCAGTTCCTTAAGCCTGAAAATATTCATTGGGATACCATGAGCAACCAAAGTTCACCCTTCCAGTTCTCAATGATTTCTCTGAAGTTGACCTGATGTTGTTACTATTTCTCCACAACAAGCCTGGAGAAGTTCTATAGTATGAGAGCACCCAGGTTCTTGTATGAACTAGTAGGGCATGACTGCAAAAATGGACAGATATTCCAAGCAGAACAATTTTGGTTGTGGGGAGGGGGGTTCTGGGGATTGAACCCAAGGCCTTGAAGGTGCTAAGCATGAGCTCTATCTTTGATCAACACCCCCAGCACCATCCCACCCCTTTCAAAGAATACATGTCTCTTCTCAGAAACAATTAGAAATCCTATAATGAAACCCATTAGGCCAGGGGAAACTAAATGGAGGCTCCTTCAGAATTTGGAACTTGTAACTCAATATATTGTCTCAAGATAAATGATAGAAATTTTTTTTGGGTATAGGATTGGCTATAAAAACCCATTACCAAGTTGGTCTCCTTCTGTGATAGTGTAGCTGGGAACAGCAGCCAGCTCTGATGGATCAGAGGATCCATGAGAATAAACCTGGAATGCTAGGGGTTCAGGAGAACTTTGTGTGAAGCCAGTCTTACAGGCACACAAAAATCTAGCACCTCTCCAGAGTTAGGTGCAATGTCCTTCCTTCCTTCCTTCCTTCCTTCCTTCCTTCCTTCCTTCCTTCCTTCCTTCCTCTCTTTCTCTCTCCTCCTCCTTCTTTTTCTTTTTTGAGACAGAGCTGTTCTATCACAGCAATCCTTGATGGGTTGGAAATGTGTACCAAACCTTGGGAGTCATACCAGAGGGTCCCAGTATCTCCTGCTGTGTAGCCAAAGCTGGCCTCAAATGATCATCCTCCTTCAGCTTCCTTGGTTGGTACTGGGACTATGGGTGCATGATACCTGCCTGATAGATGGTGAAGAATCAGACTTCTTGAGTTCTGGTCTTTCTCTCTTTCCACTGTGACATGCTAAGGTCTTGCCTTCCAGCCCAACTTAATTTTCATCACATCATTGTTTCTGTAGTCTAGATATGTCAATGAGGCATTATAATGATTTTTGATAACAACCTTACTTCATCATTTAGAGTTACAGCCAATGGCACAGTAGCATTCCTTTTCCTAAGGATCTCTGGCAAAAGGGACTAAAACCAGATAATTCAAGGCAAGGGGGAAAGAAACCTACTTTTACTCCACCCACACTAAATCCAGAAGCTTCATAGATTATCTCAGATAAATTAATCTTAGGCAACAACACAATGAGGATTGTCACTTAACAAAGACAGGAAGATTCATGGAGGCTGAAAAAGATACCCAAGATCTCTACACTAGGGATGAAAAACAGATAGATATGGGGCCAAAGTCCAGAATCTTTCCATTTATGAAGCACATTATGTAAAGGGCAGAGTGCCAATAATTCTTTGAACAATTCCCGAGTACTACAGATATGCAGGAAAAGGAGCAATCAGAGTGTGCTAGCATATTGGAAACAGGAAGGTCTATACAGGAGGACTGAGGAACTCAGACAACTCTTGAATAAACTGGAACTATGACAAATTGGGACCAGTCATCTTCTTGCAAGGTAGCTCTTCCCTTGTTCAATGAGAAATGAGGACAGCTGCCTTTGAGTGCCACACCACTCTTGTCTTCAGTCAGGGCTGCAATGTGATGTTCCCACTTTCAGTGATGGCTGGTGGCTCTCACCTAGCTATTAAGGTATGTAGGGCTAACTATTCACCTTCAGCCTGCATCAGGGAAAAGCCAGATGGCATTCAGGCTGATGCTGTGCCCCTGGCTGACTAATCTCTCCTGGTACAAGAGTAAACACTGAGCGCAGGCACACCAGATGTCCCTGAGTCATAGTGCTTGTTGGAATCACCCTCAATCTACATGATATATGCTTTCCTGGGTTAAGGTGGGAGTTGGGTCAATGTAGTAGAGGAAACTTGTGTTCAACTGACTGTAGAGTTATTAAAAACTTAAAGAGGGAGTAGGCCTCTGGCCATCCTATCCCATATGACATTTATCTTCAAAGTGGGCTTTGTTTTACAAGAATGTTCACCTTCCAGGCCAGGAAGTATCCAACCCAGGGATGGCCATTATAGATGCTCAGGAACTATAAACTGAATGGTGGGGTTGCTTTCCCAATTCATTTTCTTTGTGAAATTCCCAATTTAGGAATTTCACCCTAAATTGAAAAATGAAGCAGCGCCTAGTTCAAGTTAAAGGATCTCCTGCTAAAACTGGAAAGAAGCATCCCAATAAAATGACATTTCTTTGAGTCTCTTCAGAGTTCCCCCTCAGGAGGACAGAAGTGAAGTGAGGGTGTTAGAGTGATCTGATCAGGAGCTGATCCATTGGGAAGATGCTTACTCTGTTCCTAGACCAACCAGAGTGATGGAAATGTGAGCTCCTTGAGTTAGCTTGTCCAACTCATTCCTTTCCCAGGTGCAGTGACCAAGGCACAGAGGGCTGATGTACCCCACTTTGGGTATACTTGTGAGAGGTTCAACCTGGAGCAAGAGCTCAAGGCCTCCTCTCCAGTATTTTTCTAGAAAGACAGAATCCAGTGGGGCATATAGAATTGCTGAGTTATGTTGAACCACATGCTGTGAGAGTCAGGAATGGACTTAATGCCTTTCATACTGCAAGACTGAAATCATGATCTATACTTTGTAACTCTAGTATAAGAAGGTTAAGGATGATCCAGAGCTCTGATAATAGTGAAAGGCATTCTAGACCAAATCTTTTCTGTTTTGGGGAGCTTTTTAGTGTTCATGGAAATTTTTCACTCTCTATCCCATCTGACCTTGACAAATTTGTGAAGTGGGTCTTATCACTTCAGCACAGGTGATAAGGAGGTTGAGATTTTGAAGAACCAAATGACCCATCCAAGGGCATACTGTTATTATAACAGATGGAATTTGGACTTATCAGAGTCTAAGATATTTTCAAAACTCTACTTATGGTCTTGAAAGGATAGCTTTTAGAAACATGGGTTCTTATAGATATAAGACAGAATTTAATATGCTTGCTAAAGTACTCGGAAAACTTCCTGTTCTAGAGAGCAGCTGGTAAGTGGGGTTGACAGTAATGGCCCATAGGAATATACAGGAGTTTACCTCCAATCATTAATCCATATGCCAAACCTCTACCCTAATGATCCCTGCCACAGAGGACATAGTATTTTCTGGACCATTTCTATCCTTTGCTTTTCTCTATACTTAAGTCTTTGGAATTTTTCTTCTAAGGCAAAAATCCCAGGTTAATTTCAAGAACACTCATAATACTGAACATGACAGAATTTATTCTTTACTCTTGAGGTTCCTCAAAGTACTAGAAATGGAATCACCAAAACCAGCTATCCCATTTCTCAGTACTTATCCTAAATAATTAAAGTTTGCATACTCCCGGGTGAGGTGGCCCATGCCTGTAATCCCAGCAGCTTGGAATATTCGAGGCAGGAGGATAGCAAGTTCAAAATCAGCCTCAGCAACTTAGTGAGACCGTTAAGCAACTTAGATCCTGTCTTGAAATAAAAAGAAAATAAAAGGACTGAAGATGTGGCTCAGTGGTTGAGTGTCTCTGGGTTCAATCCCTGGTACTAAAAAACAAAACAAAAGTGTGGATACTATAGCAATATAAGGTGTCCATATTTATAGCAGCATAATTCACAATAACCAAACTATGGAGCCAGTCT
Source organism: Marmota flaviventris (assembly GCF_047511675.1). Classification (NCBI taxonomy): domain Eukaryota; kingdom Metazoa; phylum Chordata; class Mammalia; order Rodentia; family Sciuridae; genus Marmota; species Marmota flaviventris. Next base: position 156,684,248 of record NC_092499.1, read on the forward strand.
AGGATTTTCTTTCTTTTTTTAAATAAATTGATTGATTGATTTGAATTAGGCATATATGGAAGCAGAATGCATTTTGATTCATTGTACACAATCGCAGCACAACTACTCATTTCTCTGGTTGTACACTATGTAGCATCACAACATATGTGCAGTCATACATGTACCTAGGGTAATGATGTCCATCTCATTCCATCATCTTTCCTGCCCCCATGCCCCCTCCCTTTCCCTCCCAACCTTTTGTCCAATCAAAGTTCCTCCATTTTTCCCATGTCCCTCCACTTATGTATCAGCATCCACTTATCAGAGAGAACACTTGGCTTTTGTTTTGGGGGATTGGCTTACTTAACTTAGCATGATATACTCCAACTCCATCCATTAACCTGCAAATGCCATAATTTTATTCTCTCTTAGTGCTGAGTAATATTCAATAGTCAGCCTAGGACTTTCATAATGTGTTCAACCTTTATAAATATGATCCAAAGACTTGCAACAGTTTCTGGAATATTGTCTCTCTTCTTCTGCTCTCATCTCAAATTCTCCTGATCATAACTCTCTGAGATATTTAGCTCTGTGATCAGAGGGAAAGAAGGAAAAAGAGTAAAGAGAAGAATAAAGTTTAATTATTAGTATTATGAGAACAGGAAGATGAACATGCAGCATCAGGATTCCTGGCACTCACATTGGATCTGGTTGTCAGATACTACAGGGCAGGGATGATAGCCTCCTGAACGTACAACCCTGCTTGAGTCATGGAACTTGATTGGACTGGTGAAAAAAATGTATCTGATTACACCATTGTTCTTTCAGTCCTATCATGATGCCATAAACACCTTAAATTTTATTGAATGGGTTAAGTGTGGTTTACACAATTTTGTTGTTAGACTCATCCTAGTCCAAGTTAAATTGTAGACCAAAGCATTTCAAGATGACTTCCAAATTATTACCTTAATCCTTCAAATGTATAACAAATGTCTAATTTCTCTGCCAGACATTGGTGATATAGGTGTGAATAAGAAAAAGCCCTCCTTTCTGAGGATGCCAGACTCACACAAAGGACCAAATATTGGAGATAGCATGGTATACTTGACCAAGTTAGTGAGACAGTATTGTGTTCAAATCCCAGCTCTGTGCTCACTAGTTTTGTGACTGTGGGCAGGATACTGATTATTATTAAGAATATCTCCCCAGCAGGGTTAATGATATATTAACTTATTGATCGTTGGAGGATTAAATGTGTTAATTGATGAAAAGCACTTGGAAGATTGCCCGGCATGTGGACAACCCTTCAACATATGGCAGCTGTCACACCAATGAAGTGGAATTTATTGAGGAAGAAGAATTGGCTCACAAGTTCAGTCCAGCTTCATCCAAGTTGCTGCTGCAGAAGAGGGGTAGATGGGCACGTATATCAGTTACTATTACAGGTGGAGGTGTCTTCACTGCAAAGAACAGTTGGAAAGATACCGTTTTGAAAAGGCTTACACTAATATTAGCCAAACATGTTCGTGTCCCCAAATCACTGTCTCCTTCTTGACTTTCCATTGGGGCTTCATTTTTGAATTACCTTTGCTTTGAAGCAATTCCACATTCACTTTTTGATTGATCCACCTCAACAGGCACTTTTTGATTGATGCTTTCTTTAGTGGATGTCACATATATTACTTTAGAAACTGCCTTTCCATTCACATGCAGACAACACCAGCTTCCTCCTAGCTGCATTTTCTTTCTATATGAGGGATTCCAGAGGCTTCCTACATTGAAAAAAAAAAGTTAGATATCAATGTCTCCCTGAGAGTGGACCAGTAAACACCTCACCCTTTCCCCACTGGTGGGGCTGTGCTGATGCATGTTCTTTGCTTCTCCCAGAGGCCCTAGCAGGATCTATCCTCAGTGACCATGGTGGTAACTTGTGCAATCCTGTCAGTGCCTTCACATTCTGTCTTGATTTCCCACTTGTTTATGATGTTCACAATGTCACCTTCCAAATAAACTACTGATAAATGAATCCTTCTGTCTTGGTCCATTTTGTACTGCTTATAATAGAATACTACAGAATGAGTCATTTATAATGAATAGAAAGTGGTGTCTTACAAATCTAGGGGTTGGAAGTCCAAGGTCAAATTGTTGGCATTTGATGAGGAACTTTTTGCTGCATCCTTACATGGTATAAGGGAAAAGAGAGGGCAAGAGGGAGGAGGAGGGGACCAAACTTATTCTTTTATAAGGAACAAACTCCCTCAATAACAGTATTAAGCCATTCATGAAGGATCCGCTCCCAAGACTTATTAGGCCCTATGTTTCACTGCTGCCACATTGGGGATCAAGTGTCCAACACATGAACCTTGGAGGACATGTATAAACCTTAGCACCTTTTGTTTCCAGAGTGAGCTTCTGGGGGAATGCAAACCAAGATATATGTCAAATTCAGTGTCTAAAATGTTTCTCTTCCTCCTGATTTTTCCTGGCCATCTCATTTGTTGATATCACCATAGCTCTAAAAGCAGAATCCAGGAGGATAATTTTTTATTCCTTTTCTTCCATGTTGGAAAGTCCATCTTTCAATTGCTCACTGATTTGTATGAATTATATGTCGAAAAAAATCTCTCCAATTAGTCCTCCCCTTATTTTCAATTAGATTTTCAATTCATTTTAGTTAAAACCTTCAACAAAACCTTAGGTAATTTTTGTAGCTCCCTAGCTCTTCCTTATATCTTTAATTGGTCCTCTCTCGAATCCATTCTTCCTACAGCCACGTGATTTGTCCTTTGAACATACAAATTTGATCATGTATCACCCCTACCCCAAACCTTCTGATAGCTCAGTGCTAGCCACAGGAGAAAAGGCAGCCTCCTTAGCTCTGCACAGATCCTCATGAGCAGCCCTGCTTCAGCACTGTCTTCTACCTGGACCTCTTTCCTCCCACAGACACCTGCCATCTGTACCTGCAAGTCCGAGAATAACCTAATATCTTTGTGAACACGGGTTTGGCTATGCTATACCCAACTTTGGAATGGCTGTTGGTCTGATGAATTTGCAGCATCTCCAAGTAACCCAATTAAACCTCACTTACCTGCCTCTGGTAATCCATCTGCCCAAACCTCCTTTATACCCTGTTTTAGTTTTTCCAGAACACCTACTGGTTTGAATATGCTCTAAAATTCAATTATTTCTTATTTTATTGCTAATTGGCTACCTCTGTTTATGACAAGATAAGCCACAGATTTGCTGGGAACTGATAACTGCCAGGCTCAGTGTCTGGCATAGAAGGTTCTCAGTCTCTTTACCAAGGGAATAAATGGTTACACATACTCTTTGATTTGAATGTCACCTTAGCTGTCGAAGAAAAAATTGCAAAAGATATAACTCAGAAATGTGAAACCTTGTTAATATTATGGTTTAAAATTTATTTATTATTAAATTAATGGTATAAATTTAAAGTTTTAATTGGCACACAATAATTGTAAATATTTTAGGGCATAGTATAGTACTTCAGTACATGTATATAATGTATCATGATCAAATCAGGGTAAGTAGCATTTCCATATTCTCAATTTTCTTAAACATTTATCATTTCTATGAGGTTAGAGATCTCTGAATGCTTTGAGTTATTTTGAAATATCTCATAAATTATTGTTGACTACTGTGCTATATACCACTATAACCTCTTACTCTTATCTAATCACATCTTCCCTTCCCCCTCTGCTGGTGGTGAAGATGGAACCCAGGGCATCATGCATCCTAAGCAAGCACTATATATCACTGAGCTATACCCCCAAATCCATCTAAATGTATTTTGTTACCCACTATCCAATGTTTCTTCATTTTTCAATCCCACCCTTCCTAGTCTCTAGTAATCACTGTTCTACTCTCTTCTATGAGACTGAAGTTTTAAGCTTTCACAATGAGTGGCAACATGCAGTATTTATGCAAATACTATTTGATAAGTAATTTACAAAACTCTAGAAATACAATTAATTATATAACTAAAACAGTTGATTCTAATTTTAATTATTTTGTAGTTAACCTAATATTTCAAAAAACTATGTTACTATGTAATCAATATAAAAATATTAGCAAGCTATTTTACGTTCTCCTTTTATATTAAGTCATCCAAGTATGGTGTATATTTTACAATTATGGCACATGTCAATTTGAACCAGTTACCTATAAACTACTCAATAGCTACTTACTTTGCTTTGTGAAACAATATAGGTCTAAACATTTTCCAATTAGGGAAAAGATCCTGAGTGAAATATTGTATTTTTTTGTGTGTTTATAATAAACAAGATTCTAAATACATATCTTAAATTCTAGTGCATAAAACGAGTTACTTTTTAGGCCAACCAATATAAAATCTACCAGTTACCTCTCAATCACATCTACCCACTGTTGTAAACTTGAGACTATTGGATATACTATGAGAGTCTCATCCTGTAGTAGGTATGAACTCTAAGCATTGGGGCTTTTTTATTTGTTTTGCATAAGAAGCACCCATTTAGGTCAGATGCCCCATTCTTAAAGAACTATAATTTTTGGAGTTAAGAAGCTATTATGATTTTGGGTCTGTGGTATCTCCCAGAAACTCATGTGTGAGACAATGCAAGAATGTTCAGAAGTGAATGATTAGATTATGTAAGTTTTAACTTAGTCTTGGATTAATTCACTGACGGATTAACTGGATGGTAACTATAGGCAAATAAGATGTGACTGAAGGAGGTAGTTCACTGGGGGCACGCCTTTGGGGTTTATATTTTGTGAGTGGATCTCTCTCTCTCTCTCTCTCTCTCTCTCTCTCTCTCTCCCCCTCTCTCTCTGATTTCTGGTGGCTATGTCCTAAGCTGCTTCCCTCTGCCACACCCTTCTCCTATGTTGTTATGCCTCACCTTGGGCCCCAAACTATGAAGTTGGAAACCATGAGCCCCAAATAAACTTGTCTTCATTTATGTTGTTCTTGTCAGGTTCTTTGCTCACAGTGAGAGAAAGCTGACTAAAACAAAAACAATGTGAGAAGAAGAGGTTCCCTGATACCTCCTCCCTCCTATCCACTTGCAAGATAAAAAGTTGCTTAACAAGTATTGGTACGAACTTAGAGAAAATTGTCTGCCAGCCTTGGGTTATACAGTTAGTCTACTTTTCCACAATTATTTCCATTGCCAAATGCTGAGCAACATGGCCGAACTGTGAGAGGTCATATGTTATCAATGGCTTTAAAAATTTGATATACTAGTAGTTTAAGGTAGTTTTTATTTTTTTTTCAGGAAAGCACTTATTGTGTTGGGTATGAAGCTTGATATTTCATATATGAATTGAATCCCCTCAACAAGGAAGGTAGGTCAAAGAAATTGAGGCCCAGAGAGGATGTTGTCCTTTAAATGAGGACTTACTGTGTGCTTAGTCCATGTGCTTTATTTTATTGACAGCTTCCAAACCCTAAAAAGGAAGTACCTTGATTTTCTGCATTTTACTGACAAAGTTTAAAAAAGTTAAAACATTTAGTGAGATCTCTCCAATTCTGACTGCTATTTTCCAGAATTTATTAAAAGGAAATAAGGTGAAATTATAAGATAATTGGGTATTTTGACCAATATTTGTATGTGCATTTTACAACAGCAATTCCTGAGATTCACTTTTTCTGGCAAGAAGGAAAATGAACAAAATGGCGATGTTGGATATTTTTATTAAACTCAAAAAGTCTGAACTACAGATGGGACATGGGAGGTGGTTGACTCTCAAAATCAATTCCAGGAAAGAGTCAGGGACCCATGGAGGTTGGCTGGGGCTTGGGAGTTGTATAATTTTCCTTCCTCTCTTCCTTGGAAGGATAAGGGCTTGCCCCATCATCTTTGCAGGAATCAATTCTGCCAGCCTGGCATTGGCATGGGACAGCTGGGAGGCAGAGGTGACAGCAGAAGGCAGCACCTCCTCCCCAGTGCCCATCTAGGTTGGGTGGGAATGATTTTAAAGGAGGCAGCTGTGCAAAAGGAGTAGAGCTCAGGAGCTCTTCAGAGTGCTGGTCACATGGCATAGGCGGTGGGTCATTCTGGCAGAGATCCAGCCAAAAGCCCTCATGCCTGTGTCTTTGCTCCTCCTCTCAGGGGCGCCTGACCAACCAAGGCAGCTGGGCTTCCCCAGTACACGTGGCTCATGAGGAAATTACAAGATTGGGAGCCAGGCCAATATCTGAACCATGGACACTAGATAATTCAGTACAGGTGGGTCAGGCAGGGTGTGAATTGAAAGAAGCTCAATAAATATTCTCAGAGAGATCAGGAAACACAAAAGAAGATCACAAAGCCACAAAAACTTTGTAATTGCTAAAATAAGGAGCACAAGAGATAGATTGAGCATTAGGCTGGATACAGGGGAACAATAAAACAGTAAATAGGTCATGCTAAAAACCTCAGAGGACTTCAGGAAAATGAAATTTAAATTAAGAATATAATGAGTAGAACTGTCACTCTCCATATGGCAAGAGTCCCAAAAGAGAAAAGAACACAAAGGGACATATCCAACTTCAGAATGCAAAGTCTCGTGTGATAGAAATAACTGAACATGTCAATGTATCTTTAAAACAGACACTGTCTGAAGAAGGAGATAAAAATTAACAAGTTGGAATATCCGATTAACAATTATTTAATTCTATTCTGTCCAATAGAGCAGTTAATAAATGAATTTTAAATTTTAAACTAATTTATATTTAAGTTGAAAAAAAAAACCTAATACTAAAGTTGCTTAGCCCCTCAATGTTGCTGAGGCTGGCTTTGAACTCACCATCCTCCCGCCTCAGCCTCCTGAGTCTCTGGGATTACAGGCAAGTGTCACAACACCCAGCTCCACCCTCTATTTCTAAATACTTTGCAGGAAAAAAAGAATGAAAATATTTCATACATACTTTTAGATTGATTATATGATTAATGGAGCTATTTTGTTGTGCTAAATAAAATATATTATTAAAGTTAATTTCATCTGTGCCTTTTTTTTAGTTTTTTAATAAGACCACTAGAAACATAAAGTTGTATACATGGCTAACATCATACTTTTAAACATCATTGGTGTAATAGATATGTGTAGATTTTATACACACTAACAAAATATATTTTTTAATTTTTCACAGAACGAAGAATGCTTCAGTAAGTACCAAGTAATCAATATACCCAGATTGATCATAATGAAATAAAATAAGAAATCAGTAACAACAACTACAAAGCTTCTAAACTCTCCTGTATAGTATACACTACATATAAAATATATGCCACATAGTCAACGGGGTTAGGAAAAAAATTTAAGATACTAAAAAATACTTAGAACTGAAGAAGATTGAAAGTATCAAATGTTAAACTTTATGGTCCCCATTGCTAAAGTACTCCTTAAGGTTTTGACTAATTTTGAATACATTAGGAATAATCAAGACACGGAAACTAAAGACCTAAGGGCATAATTAAACATCAAGGAAAAAAGAATTAAAGGTTGGGATGTGAGGGAAAATGGAGTAAAATAGACAAGAAGAAAAATCAATGAAAGAGAGAAAATTCTCTGCTAAAATATGATTCTCTGAAAAGTGAAGTGGCAAAGTACACTTAAAAACTGTATGAAATGGACCATGGCACAAGAAAAAAAAAGCATCTTGGACTTGAGAAATCTAAGAAAGGTGCTAATATCAAATTAGATAACTATTCCCACTCTCTACCAGATACGTGAAGACACATCCCAAATCAAACTGCATAGAAAAGCCATTTGGAGCTGGGCTTAGTGGTGCATACCCACCACTAATCTCAGGAACCTGGGAGGCTGAGGCAGGAGGATCATAAGTTAGAGGCCAGCCTGGGCAACTGAATAAGATCCTGTCTCAAAATAAAAAGCATGAAAAGAACTGGAGGTACATGTATGAAGACACGAATTGGTGTGAATATACTTTGAATACAACCAGAGATATAAAAAATTGTGTTCTATATGTGTAATAAGAATTGTAATGCATTCCACTGTCATATATAAATAAAAAAATTATAAAAAAAAAGAACTGGAGTTGTATCTCAGTGGTAGAGCACCGCTGGGCTCAATTCCCAGTACTGAAAATAGAAAAAAAAAACAAAAAACCAGCAACAACAGAAGAAGAAGAAGAAGAAGAAGAAGAAGAAGAAGAAGAAGAAGAGGAGGAGGAGGAGGAGGAGGAGGAGGAGGAGGAGGAGGAGGAGGAGGAGGAGGAGGAGGAGGAGGAGGAGGAGGAGGAGGAGGAGGAGGAGGAGGAGGGGGAGGAGGGAGGAAGGCGGAAGAAAGAAAACTCTCTCAGGGACTGCCATATGAGCAACTAGTGTAGGAACCATGTGGTGGGAGGTAGGTCAAAGGGAAATAAAATAAAACAAAAAAGAACCTTGTATGAACATACTCCATGCCACAGCCTGAGCATTATTTTAATTTCAGTGTTTTGCACTGAAGGATATATATAGTTTCTTCATATTGGGTAAAGAATCCTGGAGGAACTTCTCAGCCTATGCTTTTCTCTTTTATTGAATTCTAAAAATATGGTAACACAAAGTTTAGCACTTCCCTCTGGTCTGGTTTCTCCCATTCCCCACTTTCTAATGGAAAGCTTGTTGGAAAGGATTTGGTTTTTCTTGGGAAATATCCTCAGTGCTTAGCTATTCATGAAGGATTACTGAGTTGACTCTGTATAACATATACCCAATGCTAAGTAGAGGTAAGTAGAGACCAGGAAGGCCAGAGGCAGGGAGATGAATCATTATTCTAGCTCTAAAAGTTTTTATTTATTCATTATTTATTCATCTATCTATCTATCTATCTATCTTGTGTGTGTTTGTATGTGCATGTCTGTGTGCATGGAGAAAGAAAGAAGAAAATCAACTGTTTTCCCTCCTTTGCTTCTGCAGATGTAGGTTAAAAACGCCAATTTTAGGACCTGGGGTTGTAGCTCAGTGGTAGAGCACTTGCCTAGCATGTGTGAGGCATTGGGTTCGATTCTCAGCACCACATATAAATAAGTAAAATAAAGATCCATCGACAACTAAAAGCAATTTTAAAAAAAGCCAATTTGGGGGTTTATCTGCTGAGCATATCTTCTTAATTTTCAAGCTGAAAGTGATCTGATTTAGGTAAAGAAGGCTGCCTAAGGTAAATACTGCACTTGTTCAGAAAGATGGAGTAGCTAGCCATGCACCACCTATAAAAGCAGGTGAAGACACACAAACGGTGGAAACTACCTAGTGGATCCAGGTACCACTTTTCTTAACATGCCCAGATAATGACTACACCCTCCCACTTTGCTCTGGGCCTGCAGGCTCAGCAGCGGGGCCAGTTCCCCCATGATGTCCTTCTTTGTCTGCAAGCGACAGAGGGGAGCAGGTTGGGGCCCAGGATGGCAGGGACTTGACCTCAACAGCTGACTGGCCAGGTGTGTTTCCATTGGCTGTGGGGCTGGGCTGAGTTCTATTTTCTTTTGTACATAAAGATAAGAAGCCAAGGGCCCCCTTCCGAAAGCAAACACGTTTAATTTGAACCACCACCTCCCCATAATTCACCGGATGGAATTTACGATGGTGTTTATCCTTTTCTGCAAAAGCAGCGAACGAATCAAGCCTAATAGGAAATACAAATCTAGAAGACACAAATTCACTGCATTTTGAACCTCACAGGAGGCTCAAAAGAATCCACTGAGAGGGCCACTGCCACTCCACAATGGTTTGTTCCAAAGAGTGAAGAGTGGTTCTGATTGGCCGGGGAAAGCCACTTCATCTAGGAGCAAAATAAGTTTTGCATGCGTCAGCTTCTGTGTGGCCCCTCTTAGCAGAGGGAATTCGGATAAAACTTTAGGAATGCTTTGCTGGGCAGCTGGGGTGCATTTAAAGTAGAGATACTTCCTTCACCTTTGCAAAACCAACAAAGATAAGCAATAGCTTTAGCTGGACTGAAATTACCAATGCACAGCTACACAATGCATTTGTGACCATCATCCCGGCTCTGACCGCTGCATGGCACTGCTCAAGTATGCTGGCAATGTTTAACAAACCATCTGTCTTGTACCTGTTCCCACTGAACAGGAGCCTTTGTTTGAACCCTGGCCCATCCAGCATGTCTGCTTACCAGCAAGTGAAATCTCCTGATCCCCTCATATTAACTTCACAACCCTCTGATGGTGGTTTGTGGACCTACAGAGTAGCTCTGTCCAAGGATGTTTTTAAAAGGGAGAAATGCATTTTGTGTCTGTCCATCCTTTACATAGCACCATGTTTAAGAGCTTAAGTTGTCTATTTACTTTATCTTTCATTTGTTTTCTTTAAAAAGGAATCTCCATATTCACTCAAAAGCTGTTACTACTGTTGCTGCTTTTAATCTTTCTTGGTCAGTTGTTCTTCAATTAGAAACCTCTCTCTTCTTTTTCTCTCAGATATGTGAAGTGTTTTTTTTTTTTTTTTTTTACTAAATTGCACAAGAATTCATGAATTAGATTACCTAAGTATTAGGTATTTTGAACTTAATGTTTCATAGATCTAAATCAGTCAAATATTAGCATTTTCTTATGGTTAGACAAAACTTCTCACTTTATTTTCGAGGTTTGAGAAGATAACTAAATCAATAGGTTATTTTCATTTTGTTAAAAACTGTTTTAAAGGGGTTGGGAGTGTAGCTCAGTTGGTAGGTGCATGTCTTGCAAGCACAAGGCCCTGGGTTCAATCCCCAGCACCAAAAAACAAACCAAACAAATCAAACAAACAAACAAAAAAAACTGTTTTCAAAAAATAAAGCTTTGGGCTATGGTTGTGGCTCAGTGGTAGAGTGCTCGCCTAGCATGCGCTAGGCTCTGGGTTCGATCCTCAACACCAAATAAAAATAAATAAATAAACAAAATAAAGGTATTGTGTCTAACCAAAAAATAAATATTAAAAAAAATAAAGCCTAATTAATTCTCATGTCTCCTTTTTCCCCTCTATACTTTACCCTGCTCTCAATGTCTCCACAGTAAACTGTTCTCCTGTTCTTTTTCTAGATGTCACAATCTTGATATGAGTCCATCTGTCTCAGACACAGGCATGAGTTTAGCCATGGAAACCATCCTTGAAATGCACCCTTAAATCCCTGACCATCAGACAGGAGACCTGAGGCTGACACCACTGTCACCACCCACTCTATTATCTCTGGCCTCACTGGGACACTCAGGACATGACTTTCTTTATCTTTCAAGGGGACTAAGTTTGACCAGAGGTAAACACTGGTTAGATTTGTGTGAGGCCCAATGACGTGTAGAGTATAAAGTTGAAAATAACTGTGTACCAAGAGGCTGTTCTGATGCACACGTCTCCTACCATGTCACATCAGCACTCCTGTTTGAGAGCCTCTCTTTATTTAATTAATATCGTGGGAACATCCTAAACACTTCTGTCCTTAGAGCCTCGTAATGGAAGAAATACAGTACTCATGATCTCTTTCCAGAGGAAATTAATCACCTCCAAAACAGCACCATGGCAAATTTCGCCCTTAAATTTAAATTTTCTTTTAAGATGCAAGTAAAGCAAATATAGAGGTGGTTGATGGAGAACCTCTTTAGATTTCAACTCTCAGAATTTCCAAGCAAAGGGAAATCGCTGTGGAAATGTTCTAGCAGATTCTAGCATTGTGCAAGTGTTCTAGCAATGGTGATCACCATTGAGGGATTGAGAAAAGAGGTACTCCTTCATGTTTTAAATCTTACCCTTTAATTTTAATTTTAGTATACATTATATGTGTTATAAGGTAATATAACATTAGATTTATGTTGTATTAATGCTCAATGTGTGGGTATTACTCATGAATGCATCCCTCCATCTGATATTTGGGTTGTTCCCACCTTTTGGCTATGAATACATGTGTGCATGTTTTTGAGTTCCTGTAAGTTCTTTGGGTATATATCTAGGAGCAGAATTCCTGGGTCTTATGGTAAATGTAATGTTAACATTTTTTATCTGGGTGCTTTGGTGTATGCCAGTAATCCAAGATAATCTGGAATTTGGGGCAGGAAAATCACAAATCCAAGGCTAGTCTGTGCAATGTAGCAAGACTCTGTCTCAATAAAAATAAAAAGGACTAGCTCAGTAGTAGAATGCCCCTGGGTTCACAATCTCTTACAGTATTGAGTTTTTTTATTTTTTATTATTTTATTTTTAAGGAATTGCCAAACATTTCTCCATTAACAGCTATACCATTTTCCAATTTTCCCACATCTTTTTCAACATTACACACACACACATACACACACACACACATTATGGCATCCAAGTGGGTGATTTTAATTTGAGTTTCCTAGGAGTCATCATCATTCACACATCCATTGGAATAGACTTCAAGGACAAACAGCCTCAGGTATTTGTTAAGAATGATCTGTGGGTCCTCCACAGCCCTCCCGCCATCTCCTAAAAGCCACCATATGATTTGGGAGTGCTGATATTGCACTAGGACTCCCCCACTTTTATCTTATTGGTACATTAGAATTATACATAGTAGTGGAATTTATCTTGCCATATCCAAAGATGCACATAACATAGTTTGATCAATATCCTTCCTTAGTATCTTCCCTGCCCCTCCCCCATCTATGTACTCTACTAATCTCCCTTACATTACTATTATTATTTTAATTATAGGGTCCCTTTTCTAAAGAACATCGTTGCTTTAAGCAGGGCAGGCCAGGATTGGAGGAGTGGAGTGGTGCGTTCCCTTCAGGAATAGGAACAGAAACAAGAACTTAACCTCCAGGCAGAGAGGGGGTGAGGGCCTGGTGTCCAGACAGAGGAGATGAAGTCAGGAGAAAAGAATACATTTCCAGGAAAAATGCCCTGTGGTGGTCCTGTCTATCTGTTTATATTCATTTATTTTATTAAAAATTTTTATTAGAGCATTATAATTATACACAGTAGTTGGGTACATGCATGGAGTTAGATTTCAGTTCTTATCCCCCTCATTCCCCCTCTTCTATTCCATTCATCTTCCTTTCATTACTCTATTTTTGATTGGTTCTTCCTACTTACACATAAAGGTAAAATTCTCTTTGATAGATTCATATATGCACATAGCATGATTTTTTAAAAAAAGTTCATTCTGCATTTCCACCCCCTTTCTTCCCTCTTGATTGCCTTCTTCTGCTCCACTACTCTTCCTTTATCTTTGATATCCAAATTTCCTCTCCTTTTTTTCCTTTATTTTGCCCTAGGTTCCACATGTGAGAGAAAATGTTCAGCTCTTGATTTTTCTGAGACTGGCTTATTTCATTTAGCATGATCTTCTCCAGTTCCATTCAACTACCAGCAAATACCATAATATCATTCTTCTTTATGGCCGAGTAAAACACCTCTGTGTATATACACCACATTTTCTTAATCCATTCATCTATCAGCAGACATCTGTGTTGATTCCATGATTTGGCTATTGTGAATTGTGTTGCTATAAGAATTGAGGTGGCTGTATGGCTATAGTATGCTAACTTTAGTTCTTTTGTATAAATACCAAGGAGTGGGATAGCGGGATCATATGTTGGTTCCATACCCAGTTTTTTGAGGAATATCCATGCAGCTTTCCAGAGTGGTTGCACCAGTCCTTAGTCTGTGGTGGGCCAGTCTTGAAGCCTGACCAGGACTAGAGCTCCAAAGTTTTGGTACATGGGCAAAGGAGTGACCCTGAGGCCGACAGCAGGCAGTAAGGCATGGAGCCAAGTAAAATCTCAGATCTAGGGAGCAGATGGAAAACAGGGGGTCAGAACAGGAAGATGTAGGTTGTTGAGGTCCAAAGGATACAGGCAAGTTTACAAAGAAAGAAATCTGAGAATAATGCCTTCTCCTGAGCCCAGAACCTTCTGTACCCTGTTTTGAGTTTAAATGGTGGTTCTCAACTTTGGTCATTGATTAAGCCACCTGGCGAGCTTTTAAAAATCTCAGTGCCCAAGCCAATTAATTTAGACCCACTGTGCATGCAACCCAGCATCAGTAAGTTAATGCTCCCCAAATGATTCAAATGTGTCTCTAAGGATGGGGAAAGTAGAATGTGAGGTTCTAATTGGCAGGTTTAAAAAATCAGAATTCATTAGACTCCTCTTTTTGTTTTAAGAGAAATATGGGCACACTGTAAAGTTTGGATGAAAAGAAAATGATGAAGGAAAAATATACCACCTGTTGCTTTGTGGCTTTTTGAATGAGCTCCATTTGGGTTTCCATTGCCAGAAGAATGGATGAGGGCAGCCAAAACCGGGTTGTGCTACTGAGGACATGGGAGGTGACATGCTTCCCCCGTCCTCAGCACTGTGGCAGACACAGTGAAGGCTACACTCAATAAATGTTTGTAGGGTGAGTGAATGGAAGCAGGAAGGCATGAATTCATGAAAAGCATCCCAAGACACGGTCCCTGCCCTCTAGGTACTTACAAAGGGGCAGTTGAATAGACATTACAATGACAATAATCAGACGGCAGTTATAGTTCCTGCATCGGTGATTCTGTGTGTCTGTGCACGCAGAGCTGCAGCCAAGGAAACCAGGCGAGGGGTTTTGAAAACTCTGTTTTGTAGCTATGGCTTCTCTTATCTTTATTAATGCCCTGCAAAGCACTGTCACACTGCCTCCTTCTTGATAAAACAGGTAAACAGGAGCATTGCCAAAGCCAGTGCTTGCCAGAGGTACGCAGGGCTCATCTGGGTGGTCACAAAGAGGTCAGTGGAGGTGGAAAAAAGACTCAGCCTCTTGGATGGGAATCATTCTGTTGATTGTTGGCTCCTCTGCTTGTTTGATAAAAGTTCCCTGAGCTCTCTAGCCTATAGATAAATTAAGTAAGTTGATAAACCACAAGTTCCTTGTCAATTAGAGTCTCTTCAGAAATGGTAGATGAAAGGGAAGAAAGCAAAGCCCAGGACACAGGACAGCTGGGATTTATCTCTTTGAACATCAACTGTCTATATGACCTTCGGTAAGTTGCATAACTGCTCTGAATTGCAAAGCAGGCAGCAATTTCCATTCTCCTTGCCTGGTGGTTGTACAAATTCAGCAAAATGCAATTATTGACTGAAGAGGTGCAGGTTGAGTATCCCTCATCTGAAATGCCTGGGATCCAAATGTTTTGGATTTCCATTTCTTTTTCTTTCTTTTTAAATTTTGGAATATTCACATACATGGGAATGGTACTCAAGTCTAAACCCGAAATTCTTTCCTATTTCATATCTTGGATACATACCCTGCAGGTAATTTATACATTTTTAGTGCATCTGTGATTTGACTGTGACTTGTCATGTTACGTCAGGTGTGGGATTTCCTGTTTGTGGCATCATGTTGGCATGCACAAATTTTGGGATTTTAGAACATTACACACCTTGGATTTTAAGATTAAGGATATTCAGCCCATACTATATTTTAACCTTCTGCTCCTTACAGGGCTGAGGGTCTGAAGGTCTCTCACAGAGCTGGCCTATAAGCTCTGTGTGTTGACTTAGACAGCCTAAGTGCAAGATCCCACACTGACCCTCATGTGCTGGGAGAAACAGAGAGTTGCCAGAGCCCAGTGGGTCCTAGATTTCTACAAGGACATCAAGAATCATTTGTACAGAAATTTCAAAAGCCACTCTTCTAAAATACCAATTTTAATTCTAATTCCTCTTCTTTCCTTCGGTACTTGCAGGATCTTCTTATTCCTGTTCAGAATGAAAATGACCTTTCTACCCAGGGCCCATTCTGTTTCTATCTATCTATCTATCTATCTATCTATCTATCTATCTATCTATTTATTTTTGTAAATCCAGATCATAAATTAGTTTGGGTAGCCTTTAGTGGCTGGGGAGTTGGTAATGAAATTGAGGCATGGACATTGATCCCTGTGTGCCAGCAAAGTCCCTTGCATTTGAGAGTATGGCCCAACTGTTTGCTCTGAGGGCGAGGGGTGGCTGTCCCCGTGGTGGTTCACACGTGGTGTTGGGCTGGAATGAGCTCTGCCTTGGTCAGCCTCTCTCCAAGTCAGCTTCTCATTTAACCTTTACAACTTTTAAAAATAAATATATATGTTTTTTCTTTTTGGTTAGCCATACCACAAAGTGCCCTGTGTTCTACTACTTGAGAAATGAACTTAAGACCTCAGTTGGTTTCTGAACTTATTGAGGAGAGAGAAGCTGAATATTAAAATAGATATGTTACTGGACTTGGAGAAAAAGGATTCCACACATGTCTGAGCTCTACTTTTGCTTTGGTCTATGGCTTACTGATTCTTCTCTTTGGGCCTCATTTGTAAAATGAAAATGTAGACTATCTCTGTGGTTCTGAAACTCTCTCTCTTTCTCTCTCTCTCTCTCTCTCTCTCTCTCTCTCTCTCTCTCTCTGTGTGTGTGTGTGTGTGTCTGTGTGTGTGTGTTTTAACCAGCCTTGAAATGTTTGAAAACAGATATCAATTTATAAAATCTGAAAAAGAGATACTTTATAAGTTAAATAGCAAACTAGTATTCTAGTTTTTTAATTTAAATTTTTATCATTTACAGCCATGGTGTATGCCTGTAATCCCAGCAACTTGGGGATCTGAGACAGGAGGATTGCAAGTTCAAGGACAGCCTCAGCAATTTAGCATGGCCCCAAGCATCTTAGAAATCTCTGGAATTTATAAACAAATGCTATAAATATTTTTTGAACTGGGGATTGAACCCAGGAGCACTTAACCACTGAGCCACATCCCCAGCCCTTTTCATTTTTTTATTCTTTAATTTGAGACAGGTTCTCACTAAGTTGCTTAGGACTTTGCTAAGTTGCTGAGGCTGGCTTTGAACTTGCAATCTTCCTGCCTCAGCCGCCTAAGCTGCTAGGATAACAGATGTACAGCACTGTGCCCAACAGCTTACATTTTTTTTTTTTTTTAAAAGAGAGAGAGAGAGAGAGAGAGAGAGAGAGAGAGAGAGAGAGAGACAGACAGAGAATTTTTTTATATTTATTTTTAGTTTTCAGTGGACACAACATCTTTATTTTATTTTTATGTGGTGCTGAGGATCGAACCCAGGCCCTTGCGCATGCCAGGCGAGAGCGCTACTGCTTGAGCCACATTCCCAGCCCAGCTTACAATTTTTAAGAAGGATTTTATTGGTTGCATAGTCTTGGTACAGTTTTAATTAATGTAACTCAGCATTTGTATATGTACAGGTTCAAGAGCCATCTATCTGTATCCTCAAAGTTCTCCTCAGTGACCAGTGAAGTCATGTTCTGATCTGGTACCCAAATGTCCACTTGGGGTCCCAAGAGTGCTCCAACTCAGTAAACCATACTCACAATTGGTAATTACAGTTCCAAAATAATTTTTAGATTGTAAAAAAATGAATATTAAAAAACTCCAAAGGGCTGAGGATATAGCTTAGTAGTAGACCACTTGCCTAGAATGTGTGAGGTCCTGGGTTTCATCCTCAACACTGCAAAAAATAAAGACAGAAAAATGCAAGTAAATGTTTTCTGGTACTTAAAATACATCTAGAAAAGTAATATCATCAAAAAATTGATGATCTGTCCTTAATTTGATCATTGATGAGTTGTCCTTAAGAGCTGATCTAGGCGGCAAACATCTGGAAGGACAGGGGAAAGTAATTTTGAGATCAATAGTTTATCTTCATGTTAAGTATGAAGCATTAAGACAATTTTTAAAAAAATAACTACTGAGGGCATGTTGTAGGGTTGTGTGGATCCATTTCTGATGAGACTTGCCCACAACCCAGGCTGTTGTAACAAGCCAAGGTAGACATGGTCTCATTCTCCATCATCTTTCCCTGGACTCTTAATTTCCCTCATGCTATCAGGAAAAGAAAACTTTTAATCAAAGAGCATCATTGGGCCTTCTTACTCAAGGATGCCCAGAGAAGTGTACCTGGCTTATATTTGCTTTGTCACCAGCCAAGGCCTCGATGCCTACTTGTTAGCCTTTTTATTTTCAGTTTCCTAAAACAAAGGACACTGTGTCATCATGAGACTGTGAATGGAGTTGTCTTACTTTGTGTGTGTGTGTGCACGTGTGTATGTATGTGTGTGTGTGTGTATGAGAGAGAGAGAGAGAGAGAGAGAGAGAGAGCCTGTCTACGTGGCAAGGAGCAGGCTCCACCTCTGTAGTTTAAATGCTGCCCATATGAACAGCAGTTCACACCTGGTGTTGGGCTGGAATGAGCTCTGCCTCGGCTGGAAATCCTGCCCCATTGGTAGGGCAAGAGACCTGTTGGGAGTTTTTCCCTTAAAAAAAATGGGGTGTGTCAAGTGTAGGTGTGTGGCATGCCAGTGATCATGTTTATGCATGAGTTGTGCCCTTCACTTCCATGAACCATGCTAAAAGTTGGGGAGGGGCATAGAAAGCCCTCATCCAGTCTGGATAGGCCATCTGCTTGCTAAGGAGAGAGGCCACATGTGAGCTCTGATGCTTGTATAGATCAGGTGCCCACCTGTTTCTCTCAGCCTGAATATCTTGTGGCACTAACGGACAAGGTATTTGAATTTGGGCGGGGGGATGGGAATGGAAACCAAAACTCCAGTCAAATACGTCACCAGAAGCTCATGTGAAGAAAAAGTCATTTTTTGTTCCATCCTGGCACATCCTAAGACACAATATCGAATCATCTTTCAGGGTAATTTTGGAGATTTCTCAGGGGTGGCTTCTAACCATGCTTGTGCCCTGCATGCCTGCTTTAGCATTTGCAAACTGCAGCTCTACTGGATTCAGAAAAGATAATGCCTGGAGAGGCCCTAGAAGAATCATGAGTGCATACCCCAATGTACGTTGGAGGACTGGGTGTATTAGGTCCAGGATGGCTTTTCACCACAGGGAGAGATCAAGTCTCCTCACTGCAGTTTGTTTAATGGGGATGGTTTAGTTCTGCCTAGGAGGCAACATGAAATACAACACTGTCTTATTGTGTGCATGTACAGTGTACACATACACCATTACATACATTAATGACCCAGGTAAGAAAAGGAAATGGGGTACCTGGGCACAGAACGGGTCAATTAAAAGAGGCTTTGCAGGTACCAGAACTTTTTCAGGGTTCTCTGTTTCTGAATTTCTGCTTATTGAAAAAGAACAGACAATATGGAATGTGGGGAGGCAGTTTCGGACACTTGTTTCTTTAATATTGCTTACAACATATGTCTAGTCAGCTTTTCCACTACTGTGACCAAAAGACTTTACAAGAACAACATAGAGGAGGAAAACATTGATTGGGGGCTCTAGGTTTCAGAGGTGTCTGTTCATAGGTGGCCAACTCCATTGCTGTGTGCCTAAAGTGAGGCAGAACACCATGGCAATAGGGTGTGGCAGAGAAAAGCAGCTCGGGACATGGCAGTCAGGAAGCAGAGAGGGAGTCCATTCATCTGAGAAAATATAAACCCCAAAGGCACACCCCCAGTGACCTACCTCCTCTAGTCGCACGCTACCTGTTAATCTGTTCAAGTGGATTAACGCACTAATTAGGTTAAGGTTCTCATAACCCAATCATTTCACCTGTAAATATTCTTGCATTGTCTCACACATGGGGGACATCTCATATCTAAACCACCACAGGGTAAAATGTTCCTTCTAGGACCTTATGTGAATGTGAGCCTCACAGTGTTCCACATCTGCCTGTCCAAGACAGTAGCCACTTGCCCTATGTGGTCACTGAGCACTAGGTTATGGCCTATGTGACAGAGCAGGCTAAGACCTGACCTTCTTAGACTCTGCTGGGATATTTTATCAGCTTGCAAATCCAAATATTCCTACTTTTCTACTAAAGCTGAGTTCTCAGAGTCTAGTTCACATGAGAACTGATTCATGCTGACATTCCTATGTTGCCTTGAATCGAGAACCTTCTATCCCTAGCTTGGGCCAGTGCTCTCCAGCATCTCAGCTCAAGAGAGAGAAGCTCAACACATGTATGTGACTGAACCTCTGCTTCTCAGGCAAATTTCAAAGAGGAATGGTGTTTTGAGTCTTGAGTTTTTTCTGTACCATTAAGTGTCTTAAAACTGCCTGTGATCCCAGCAGTTTGGGAGTCTGAGGCAGGAGGATCATGAATTCAAAGCCAACCACAGCAACTTATTGAGGCACTACACCAAGCAACAGAGCAAGATTAATTCTCTAAATAAAATATAAAAAAGGGCTGGGGATGAGGCTCAGTGGATTAAGTGTCCCTGAGCTCAATCCCCAGTACCAAAAAAAAAAAAAAAAAAAAGAAAAAAAAATGGATAAAATAAATGAATACTTGATATAATTGAATTGAACTTGGATGAATAATAATTATGGTACTGCTTCAGAGCAAAGTTGTTTCTAAAAGAAGCTGACCCTGTAAACAATGGGGACAATCCCTGGAGACCTGAGTTTCCTTATGTGACCTGTAAACCCTTTGTCATTGGTTTGCACCACCTAAATCATCTCCCTCTGCTCCACTATAGAGTTAGACAAGCCAAGCTGTCATTTCCCTAAACATGTTTTTTTTTTTCTCTTTTCACATTCTGTGCTGTTTTGGTGTCCCTTTAGCTAAGACTCCCTTCACATCTCTTTGCCTCTTCTTTGCTCAGAGACTTGTTGACACATACACACACACACCCAAAGCCTGGACCTCTCTGGTTTTAGGAACCTCACACTGAATGGTGATGAGGAACTTCCGGGTCTATCCCACCAGACACAAGTGCCTGCATTTGAGTCTCCATTGCCTCTCCAGCTGTCACATCAAGCAGGTACAGCACAAACCTTGGTTGTTACATTTAGTGAGAATTTTCAAGGCCACCTTAGTCTCCTGAGTAGTATAGATGGTTCCTCAATCTCCCCAATCCTCACCCCACCCGACAACAAGGGAAAATAATGGTTTCTTTGTTCTTCTGGGACAAACCTAAAAAAAAAAATCTTGCTCAGCCTGCCTTCTATAAAAGTCTTATCTTCATTACTGGAGGAGACATTTTAATTCCTTCCTGTTTGCTGATCATTGCTCCTCAAGGCCCCTTAGCCCCTGACCTTCCCGGTGCACCAGGTAACGTCACTGTCACCAGGAGTGTTGGAGCCCATCTGTCTCCTGACACACTATCTTTACAGCCACAACAGGTTGGAACCCTGGCCTCCAGACCTGAGCGTCACTTATAGCTCTCTTCAAGAGACTAGACGTGCCTCTGTTCTCATCAGCCCTCTTCTCCATCTCCTAGGAGAAGTTTTCCCAGATTATTTGATTTTGCATCTCCTCTGTCTTCATCTCCCATTGGCCATCTCTGTTCCTAACCCTTTATAATTTAGAGTGAATATATAATAATAATATTATTTTTAATAATATCCCTGGACATTTATGGAAACATTTCATGGATGTCAGAAATCATAAACCTCAGCTGGGAGTTACTGATTTACATTTTAACCATCAGCTCTGCTTTATCAAGGTTGATCACCCCAAAGGTTTCAGAAAATAATGTGCTGAGGAATATATGTGCTGGCCTTGTGAAAGGATTCCTGTGTTAAAAAATAAAGAAGAGTGACAAAAAATAGTGACAAATAATGCAAAGTAAAGCATTCTCTTATAAAAATATGCAGTAGACCATGGTCCCCATGGTCTCCCATGATGTTTATTTTTTTTCCATTTCTGGTCCTGGGCAACCTGAGGTTAGGCTGTCTCCAGGATGTGACATTGGACAGGAAACAGGGCTACAGTGAATGCTACAGAAGGGATTTGTGATCAGAATTAGACTTTCAACCTTGTGGGAGTAAAGATTTGAAAGAAGTAGTTAGAAGATCAGAAAAGCATCACTAGCCAGTCAATCTGAGAAGAAAACCACAACCTGCTTTGGAAGAGGGAGTTTAGGGAAAGATCTATGGGAAGTTGCTTCCTCTGTGTAGCTACCAATCTAACGTCCACAGCCACATGACCAGTTCTTTGTCAGTTGGGCTGAGACTCCGGAGAATGAGCTGGACACAGAACAGAGGAAAGCAAGAATAAGTTGAATCCTACTGGGCACATCTGTAGCCATCAGGCCTTGTGCTTGACCCTCTTGACAACCTGAGAGTAATGGTCCCTTCCCTGTTCCTAAAACCCAAATCTTGTGCAAAATCCTCTTCTGGCTAATTCTAACCCAGAATTATTTAGGGGAGGGAAAAGATTCTGGACAATGTAATTCCTGGATAAACCAAGTCAACACAGCACAAACTGCCATAACTGTGTCAGACCAGGAGAACAGTTTCTGCCAAAAGCAGAGGTGAAGTGGAGAAGAGGGCCATGGCTGAGAGGAGTCATGGAAAAGGTGAGAACATGGTACAACCCATCAGTGCATGCAGAGTTGTAGGTTGGAGGCAGGGAAGGACTGGATCCAAGATAGGATAAAGGCATTCAAGTGAGACAACTCAGACTAGAGAATAGCTCAAGTGTCCTAGAATTTGCTTCCTTCATTAACAAGATGGTTCTCTTAGACCCCAAGTTCACTGTGTGGAGCACAAACTAAGGCCATAAGTGTGTTCCCCAGGTCACCCTAGATAGTGGAACTCATTGAGGCTTCCAATGAGGGCAACAGCTTGGTGTCAATTGCCTGGAACTGGTCTCGGTTGTGAGAGTAATCATACCTGTTTGGGGGCTCTGGTTATGGAGGATTATCTCAGAGTATCAGGTCCCTAAACATCCCATTGTTCTGCTCCCCAACTTGAGCCCTTGGGCCATCTGAAACAAAACACCTATTTCCCAAATTGTGAAGATTGATGATGCAAGAGTGACCTCCATGGTGACTTATGATTTTGCCTTTTATTTTTGAGATAGAGGGAAAAAAAGGTCAGTGACTTTCCCAGATACACAATTGGCCCCTGGCAAAGCTGGAATCAAATCCTTGTGTTCTGACTCAAAGTCCAAAGCTTTACTAGGTAAAGTATGACAGCGACTATTTCATTTTGTCCGTTACAACCTAATGCAACAGCATAGTAACCCTACTTACGGAGTGTGAACTTGGAGTTGGTTTTCCAATATTAAAAATACTGTGGTCTGGTCTACATTTTCACAAAGCATCACTTCAAACTGGTGATTGATAGCATCCATGGAGTAAAAGGAGGTCTCCTATGACTGAGTTAATTGTCTTGATTAAACTATCAAGACCTACCTGTAGTCAGGTCTGGTTGACCCTGGTCCCAGCCTCCTGGGAGGATGGACTCAAAGCAGGACACAACAAGGCCTAATGTCAGAGCACAAAGGATACTGATGGGGAGGAACTTCAAGGAGGGAATGAGGCAAACACTTCATTGTGAGAGGTGAACAGCAACCACTCTTTCAGGAATGATGTAAGAAGAGTTGGTCAAACTGCAGAGTGATTGGTTTTACGTATCTTGCCATTATCTTTATGCAACTTCTCTATGACATTTATCCTTTTCTGAAATATTCCCTGACTGGTCATCCTGTGCCCTTTATATCCAATGACCCCTCCATTCATAGAGGAAACACTTCACATCAAGGCTTTGGAGACAGGCAGAGTTTGGGTGAGGAGAAAAGACCAGATGGGGATAGGACAAAGATATTAAAGCCAGAAAACTTGGTATACAGAGAATGACTTGAGTCTCTTATATTTTCTCTATTTAAATGATGCACCAGAGTTACTGTGCTGAGGGAAATGCAGAGACTTCCCATGCTGGTTGAGCCAAGGCTTCATGGAGGTCACTCCCCCATTGCAAAAGGCTATGGAATTGGTATCTTCTGTTTTGTTTCCTCTGGTGTCTTCCTGGGGAAACTCTTGGCAAGGGAGGAAGCTGTAGATGAGGCATGGAGGGAGGGTATTTGGTCTGAGGGCAGCTCCAGATGCAAGCTGTTATTGAAGAAGAAGTATGTGCTTGGAAGTAAGGAGCACATTAGAGAGCTGTTTGGGGTCCTTGATATATTTTAAAAAAAATCAGGAGGAGAAAAGCTTTGTCTATGAACATGACATTGGCAAAACATCTGCTGAGCACACAGAGGACTCCTAGTCCCTAGTAGAGGTGGGGAATGAGGAGGTTGGTAAACAAGACCGGAAGCAGGTGTTCCCTACGTACCCGGGCTGTTCCCTGTCCCTACTCATGCCACCCACGTGTTAAATGAGGACAAAGAGGCCACATGGGAAAAGCAGCTGCTGCAATCAAGAGGGTGAGGTGCCCATCAGATTACCCAAGCATGGCATAGTGACCTCGCTCTAAAGATGAACAAGGTTGTGAAGCATTATAATTGGAGTTTCCTGCAGCTAAGGGGACAGGATGGTAAGGAGACCAGCTGGAAAGGGGTGGAGTTCTGCTGGCAGGCAGGTGTTCCTTGTAGACTCTTTCAGCAATTCATTACCAAGTGCCATATGCCTATGAAATCATTACTCATGACAGTAAGAGTGTCTGAGGCTGTGGCTTCACTGTATCTAGTAGAGGCAATTCCACTGGGCCATTCCTAGGACACTCACCTGGTGACCAAACAACTTCTCCATAGCAGATGAGAAAAACTGCCACCAAGATTTTTAATCTCCAAAACATGGGCTCATCTGTGACTTGTTTCATTGAATCTTCATGACACACTTAATCAGCAACAGTCATTAGCACCGCTGTCCAAATGAGGAGGTGACTCTTAGAGATGTATATGGAGCTAATATGTGTAGCAGCTAAAAGCACTTAACCTGGTAAATGGCCACTCAATGTCCATGGTTACTACCTGATGCAGTTCTCACCTCTGAGTCTCAATTTCCTTGGGAGGTGGTCATCACAACTCTTTCATGGAATTTTTGCTAGCACTAAGAATTAAATGCACAGTTTGTAGCTTGGTATCTATAAGTACTCAATATTTATTATTAACATTAAATAATACAAGTTAGCAAATAATTTTACTGTCAGAATTTTCACTCTTATCTTGCACTTTGTAAGAACACTGAGGTCCCTACATTATCTCCCCATCTCTTCTATATCAATCCATATTTAAGGAATTCCCAGCAACAACCTTATTCCACAATAGTTGGCTATGACCGTTGTCCATCAGAAGTTACTTCTATAGCATCTCTGGCAACAAATTAACCATTACTACTTCCATAATACTGAACACAGGTAATTTTTTTGCTTGATCTCATCACTTTCCTCTTGAGTTCTCCTCCCTGTGTTCAGGGGGCACATGCCACTATCTTATAGAACCAAAGTCAAGTAATTTACTAAGGAACTTACCCACTGAGAAATTTTAGGGTGGTTTAGTGGAGCTCAGGGTTGAGAATAAGTTGGTTTTTTGGTTGTTCACTCAGAACAATGAAAATAATTTAAACTCACAGTATGGAAAACAGTCCATGAGCTTGCTCCATTGAAGCATTCTCACTCCTGGAGGCAGAGACATGAGTACCCTGTGTGTCCAGAGGTTATGGAAGAAACTCAGTATTTCTAGTTGGTATAGCAATGGTTGTGGTTGAGGGAGTAAGCTGCCATATTCTAAACAGATACAAAACTTGATTCTGGCTCACACCAAACAGTGTCATTTTATTATGTACTTCCAAAGTACTCATGAAATTTCCCCTTTGCTCATGTAAAAGTCTTCACAGAGCCCTGTGTAGAAGAGAAGTCCTTGAATAATCATGGCCCCATGGTTTTGATCAAGGGTAGGAAGGGTGGTCCAGAATGAGGAGAGGTCAACTTATTTTTAATGATTCTCTCAGTATTGTATTATAAAAATTCCAATCACAAAGAAAAGTTGGATAAACTATAACTATCCAAAACATAGCCATACTTTTACCACTGATTCTGTAATCATTAGCATTTCCTTATAGTTAACTATCTTGTACATCCCTCTAGCCATTCGTATTTTTTAATGCATTTCAAAGTAGTTTGTACACATTCATGCATGTCACCCCTGAACACTTCACCATACATTAAATTATCAACTACAATTTAAATATTTGTTTTGCATCTTTTAAAGGTAAAATTTATATCCAACAAAATGTGCTAACCTTACACTTAACATTTGCTCAATTTTGAGAAAAGTTGACTCCCAAGTGATCCAAATCCATGTCATGGTAGAACATTTTTATCATCCCAGAAAGCTCTTTTCTATCCCTTCCCAATGTGTTGTTGTGTTTTCCCTTGCTGAGGCTTCCATTCTTCTTTAATTTTCCAAAAGAGTTTTTCCCTCATTTAAAATTTTCTATAAATGGAATTATATGGTGTGTATTTTTTTGAGTCTTATGTCATTCACTTAACATCATGTTCTTTAAGATTAATATATGTTGCTATGCATATCAAAAATTCAGTCTTTTCATTCCTGAAAAGCATTCTATTATATGGATGTACCACATTTTACCCCTCTACTTGTTGATGGACACTTGAGCTGTTTCCAGTTTGATATTGTTATGAGTTGGCTAGCGTTTTTAGGTTTATCATAAGGATCCTATATGGTTGGCCAACACCCCTCAAGCCCATTACAGTTTAACTTTCAAATCGGGAAATAGCATAAAATTATTCATAATGTGTGTCTTTTATCTAAAACATCACTCTGTGGGCAGAGCAGGGTAGGAAATGAGAAATTATTCCATATATGATATTCTTAGGAGAAAATTAGTGTCCTTAAAAAAACAAGTCCTTTTGTGGGGAATATAAGGTCAGAAAAAAAGGCATAAAATCATAATTTATTGGTGTTTTTTTTTAAATTGGAAAAGTGAAGTGTTACATTTTAGCTGATTTAATTTTTTTTTGCACTAACAATAGAAAGTAAGATGATTTTCCAATACTCTATCCAAAATCATAAATGAAAATCAGAATACTACAGGGTTTTCTTCTTTGTGGGTTACTCTCAGAGCTCCCAGAGTTGATGAGGAGGCCACTTCATTATGCTGGACACTGGTTGAGTGCAGGGGGTTCCTTTTCAGGGTGGAAAGACTATTCCCCATTGCTGAAGAATCCTGCCTGGTTCAAGCTTATGCTCCTTTCTAGGGTCATCTCATGCCCAGTACTGATCAACATGGAGTCATCAAGGCCCGGCCTTCTTGTCTCAAGTGGGAACCAACTCAGCTCCAAAACTATCCATGGGGTCAGCTATGGCCTTGTTGGGGGACTCCTCTGCCCATTTTGCTTTCTTCCTTTCCCTCTCACAGGTATAGATCCACTCCATTCTCTAATAAACATCCTGCTAGTTTCCCTCTTAGTGTTGACTTCCCACGGAACCCAACCTGCTAGACTTTTATTGTAAACATTTTTTTTCTTAGAAATCCCATTGGAATACCTTGGTGTGCCACACACCGGTAATCCAAGATAATTTCAAGGCTGAAGCAGGAGGATGGCAAGTTGGAAGCCAGCCTGGGCAATCTGAAAGAAAAATCCCATCAGACGGGCTACACTGGAAATCTGTAAATGAACATTGCCACTTTCAGCAACTCTATCAGGACAGCATTATTTTTGAGTCAGTATGCTTGAAAGATTACTTAGTTCAACTTGAGCACCAGGAGAAGCATCACAATTGCATTTATGGGTGCTATGTAAACTGAGACAACTTATTGAAACCCAGAGTCTAGATGCTAGCATCCTGAGAGGCACATTGGCCTGAGCAGAATGTTGGAAGAACAGCAGTTCTTTAGCACCTTAACCTGACTGTGGCTTGCCAGGGGTAAAGGCAAGCTCCAACCTGGTCCCTTCTGCATTGACTCCTTGCTAACTGTGCTGAGCTATAGCTAACTTAGCTTGAATTCTGTGCTGCTCCACTGTAACAGGTTTTGACTTGGGTTTTCTCTTCAGTTGGTTGGTTCAGGGAGAGTAGTACCCTGTGAAAACATACCAAGAGGGAATCACCATTTCTTTGAAGTCTTAGAGTTGTTAGAATAAGGTGCTGGCCTCTCAAATGCCTGTGTTTCCCAGATGGATGTATTTCATATTTTCATTATTTTTAAAAAATATTTGTGATGTGTTGTTTATAAGTCAAGATTGTCTCTCCTATTCTGAAAAGCTGTTATTAACTTGACAATCTCTCTTAAAACTAGTAAACTGAGAATATTACCATAATGATGAGGGAAAGGAGGTGGGGACAGAGGTTCTCAAACAGAAGTCTCCAGGGGAGCATTAGGGACATCCTTGCATGTTAGCAGGATGCATGTTAGCCTCAGACTCTCTTGAAGAGTTTAAAACACAGATTTTTGAGCCACTGTATTCAGTGTCTGAATGTAAGTAGATCAAGGGTAGAGCCTGATGATTTTCATTTCTGGTAAGTTCCTAGATAATGTTGGTACTTCTGTTACAGGGACCACACTTTGAGAACTACTGATCTAAGACATGAATTGTTGCAAAGGCATGGGTTAGCTGAATGGAATATATCAAAATGACTTTGTACTAATGATTTTTAAGGATCAGAACTTTATGCATGCTATGAACACGAATAAGTAAGTACATTTACTTCAATCCAGTATAACCATAGCCACTGGGCTATTGCAGAGGTGGGTGCCAAAGAGGAACCATATGGTCCCATGAGGCACATGAAAATCCTTTGTAATGGAATCTCCCAGAGCTGATGATGGCTTTCTTATGTTTCTAAAATAAACTCACTGGACACCTGCAACCTTGGGTAGAGCCTGTTGCTCTATGTTAGAGAATGATTACATTGCAAACAGAAGATACAGAAAGAACTAAGTTTGATCCCAGAAGCAGCATTCTTTTCCCTTATTTTAGAGGTTTCCATCTGTCTTCTTCCCAGAAGATGAGACAGTACACAACACACACCATCTTTCTTTCTTTATTCAATACACCTTAACAATTTTAAAAGAATTTCAATATGAATATATATCAAGACATGACTATCATTACATCAATTTGAACTGCATTATCTACTCCAGATGACCATTTAATTGCTAGTTATGGTGATCCTAATAAATGATTCAGATAATTTTGTTTTCCCCCCCAAAATCCAAAACAATTTCCTTTCATATCTTTCTCTTTTGGGCACATTGAAATATATTTAATTAAATGTCTGCATAGCCAATAGCTTTGTCTCCTCTTTCATTTTTAGATTGTGTGTGTGTGTGTGTGTGTGTGTGTGTGTGTGTGTTGCTTGAGAGGAAGCCAGGGCCCTGTGCAAATCAGGCAAGTGCTCTACCACTGAGTCATATCTCCCAACACCAAGCTTTGTCTTTTTAAAACCAAAGGTCATATTCTAGATCAAGCTCTTGTAGTGAAGGAACAAACATGAATTTTTTAAAATAGTAGAGTTGATTTAACCTCACACACAAATCTGTGATTGATAAGCCTGGGATTGAACAGAATACATAGGTTATAAAATTTGTTCATGTTACCTATATGAAGAGCAGTTTTAAAAGTAGAACCTGATAACATTGCAGAGCTGCTTATTATGTTAAAACTGATAAGATTATTTGAATTGGATGCTTTCCACATTCTAACATTCAAGCGTTCAGGAATTACCAGCTTTTCCTTCCTCTGGAGAAATTTCAGTATGGGTCAAAGCTCTAGCAGGATGTGAGCACTCAGGCAGTTAAATACCATACACATTTTCTTCTCATGCTATATTTATTTGTGGCACATGTCTTATCTTCTGAACTGCTTCTCAATAGCAGGAACATATTATCCCCATGTTTATTCCTTCTATGACCAAGTACATAGTAGGTGCCCAATAAACTTGGGAAAGGATGAATAATTTCCTTAAGAATGAAATAAAGCTGCAAGGCACAAAAAGTGGCATGCAATGGCAGCAGCAATCTATCCCAAGATACTAATCCTTCTAGGAACTCTAACCATCTTCAATTCCAAGATGATGGAGCAAGTCAGTCAACTTTCACTTCATCATCTGTTAAAGAAAATGATAATAAAATTTGTCATTATCCACATGTCTTAATTGTTATAAAGATCAATTGTGAAAGTATTTTGACTCAGGCCAAAGGGAAATCTAAGAAGATGTAGTAGTTTCAGGTAGTATCACTACAAGTGCAACTCCTTTCTTGTTTGTGCTTGCGACTAAATCCAGGGGCACTTTATCACTGAGCGACATCCCCACCCTTTTTAATTTTTTTTTTTTAATTTCAACACACTGTCTCATTAAGTTACTGAGGCTGGCCTCGAACATGTGATCCTCCTTCCTCAATCTCCCGAATTGCTAGGTTATAGGCATTTGCTACCATGCCCAGACATGCAACATCTTTTTGACAAGGCTTATATTTGATCAACAACTGTTAGTAAATTTTCATGTGCTCAATACCCAGGAGAAAGCTCCATCCTTCATGGCTCCAAACTTTAAAGTCTCTGTCTGTTTATAAGCTGGATTTCAAAGATGTCTCCAATTTACTTGTATTCAATTATACTTAAAGAACAATGGAGCATTCATGACTTATATTGCAATATCCCATTCATGTGATCAAGGAGGTTGGCAGTAGAATGGTAGCATGCACCTAAAGAATATTTTTTTTGGAAGCAAAAGCATTAAGTTGGAGAGTTTGGAGATCTTGTTCCCAAGAGGGTGGCAGTTTCTCTGAGTCAAATAAGAGACCAGGTAGCAGGTTCACATTTACCCTAACTCCAGTCATGTTGACACATGAGTTATTCACTGTTAAAATCAAGGTGGATGCTGGGTGTGGTGCTATGCACCTGTAATCCCAATGACTTGGGAAGAAGGAGGGTTGCAAGTTGGAGGCCAGCCTCAGCAACTGAGTGAGGCCTTTAGCAACTTAGTGAGACTCGGTTTCAAAATAAAAAGGACTGGGGATGTGGCTTAGTGGTAAAGTGGCCCTGGATTCAATCTCCGCTACCAAAAGATTAAAAAAAAAAAAAAGATTAAGGTAAACTTTTCCACTAAAAAGCAAGCAAACAAACAACAACAATGAAACCCATTTGGTACACCTTCATTTTAGTTGCTGGCATGGAAATATCAGAATATACTGCTGAGTGACTCTTTGAATTAAGTTTTGAGAAGAAAACACCCCCGTGAAATGACTCATCCTTGGTTCATAGCCAAACAAATAAGAAACACATTCAGTTTAACTTTCTTTGCTTTTCTAGTTAGGGGAAAGGGTCTTTGGTTTTCATAATCATACATTTCCTGGCCTTACTTCTCTGGGCTCAGGCAGATAACATGCAGAAACATGCAAGATTCCAGGAGGGTGGGTGTTCAATCAGAACAAAGCCCAAAGGGGTGGGGGTGCATGTTGGGATCGGGGCCAATGGTGCAGGAGGCAGGCAGGATTCAGGTGGAAGGGCTGTGTGCATCCTGGTAGGGCTCTGCCAGTGCTGTGGAGGACCCTGGAGTCAATGGGCTCGTTAGTACCTGGCTCTGACTGCAGCCGGCCCATGGCAAATACAGGCTATCAAAGCCCTGTCAGCAATCCTGAATGGGACAAAGAAAAGGCGCATTAATGATTAACTCTGCTAAAAGCTCCCGCTTTTGTATTCCCATGGTGCCTGGCCTATCTGACTGCCATGTGACCAGCCCGGGCCATTTTCTCGCAGATTGGGGAAAGCTAGTGAGCAAACACAGGTGGTTCCGAGTCGCTCATGCTGTCAGGGACAACCGCGGACAGCACCAGCTATGCCTGGTGAAATTAGCTGCTCTGTTTGCCTCCAGTTTTGCTTCCTGGTGCTCTTACTTTCTAAGTCGAATGTCATTTTACCCTCATTTTCAACTATTCACAGGAGGTGCTAAAAAAAACGGTGGGGGGAGTCTCATGTCAAAAATGGGAAAGGGAGTCACAGCATCATGTTCTTTGAACCTCTCAGTAATGTTTTGTGACCAAATGCAAAGGCTGGCTAAACTAATTAAAACCTCTCAGGTCTTTAACTCCCTGCGGAAGCAAATTTATTCTTCTCAAAGGAAATTACTTTAGTGATCCTGACCAAATACACAAGACACAACAATGACGTCATAAGCCTGCCCGAGTGGACCCCCCAATCGGACTCTAGGTTGTGGGGTCTGAAATGACCTGGTCTTTAAAATTGGCCACGGCACTTGTGCCAATCCATAAAACCAGGCAATGTAACTGTAAGGTGCCCTTCTGAGTCTGACCTTGCCTACTCATGGTTCAGAGTCAAGGTCCCTCTAGTGGTATTATTTGTTTAAGTGCATTTCTTCCTTGGCCTACATCAGACAGACTTTCTTTTTCCTGTTCAAATATTTATATGTGTGTATTATTGCATGCTGCTTCGACTGCTCACAATCACACCAGCAGCCATAAAGCATAGATTTATCAGCTCAAGGTGATAAAGGCCCTTTGAGTCAACACCAGAAATGAACAGAAAATGAAATAAAGTTATAAAAAGAGGAGAGCATCAATGTCTACAAAGAGTATATCAGTTTGCAAATATTCAAGCAATTAGCTACAATCAGAAAGACATTTTATCCAAACTAACAGTACTGCTGAAATGATTACCAGTGTTTGATATTTAAATATAGCATTCTGCTGGATTCTCTGCTCAAAGAGAAGACCAAACAAACAAACAAACAAAAAAAAAAACCACCAAAAAAACCCACATGAGGTCTTTCTGCTGAAATGTGGTTCAGAGTTTAGTGAGGATCTGTTCATATACTGCTTTCCTCTTCCAATGGATACTGACTACAGAATGACTTTGGCAGTCTCGAGCTCAAATGTCCTGATGAGGCTAATGTCACTCATTGCTACTGTTTATTTGGGGGTTGTACTGGTGTTTATTCTGCACTGTTATTGTGCATATTTCCGCATAGTTCCTAAACTTCTGTTTTTTTGTGAGATAAAGATAGCATGGTTACAGGTCTCACCTGTAGGGACACTTGGTTACCCCTGGGTCTATGCACCTAGTGCAGATTTGTATGTCATTAACCAATTCTAATAGATGATTAATAGAGCTTTTTAGTGGGGAGGGCACTGACAGATAATTGTTTTCCCTTGAAGGTATTTCAGAGAGGTGTTAACTCTTCCCTGAGTTACTGAGAGTAAAAGAATCACAGTAACTTTCTATTTATTTATTCATTTATCTTAAATCAGGAGTAAACAATTATGAGACACATGATTGTGAAACTGGCACATAGGGATGTTCTCATAGAACTAGACTTAAAAATTCTTCCTTATGAATTGCCCACGCTCCCTTCATGTTATTTAGCATATATGAAAAGATCAACATATTGACAAATCTTTAGGTAGACTGATCAGGAAAAGAGAAAAAAAAAAAAGAAAGAAATTAGGAATGCCTCTGGGCACTGTGGCAAATCCCTGTAATCCCAATGACAATAGAGGTGGAGGCAGGAGGATAGCAAGTACCAGGTCAGCCTCAGCAACTAAGCGCAGCCCTCAGCAACTTAGTGACACCCTGTCTCAAAATAAAAAATAAAAAGTTCTGAGGATATGGCTCAGTGGTAAAGTGACCCTGAATTAAATCCCCAATACCCAAAAAAAGAAATAAAGGAAGAAAGAAAAAGGAGAAATTTCATCAACCAATAGGATCTCAATCTGTAGAATACCCATCCATTTACCAAAGGGAATTCATTGTTGTCAGGTGCTTACAGAACATGCAGAACATGTAACATTTTTGGCCGTATCCTAGGCCATAAAACCAATTTTTCCATATATATATATATATATATATATATATATATATATATATATATATATATGTAAAAATCATATAAAGTATATTCTTTGAACACAATGAAATAAAAAAAAATAAAGTACAAAAAGAAAAATAACAGGGATGCCACAAAATATTTGAAAACTAAATACTAAGGAGCTGGGGATATAGCTCAGTTTGTAGAGTGCTTGCCTCACATATACAAGGCCCTGGGTTCAATCCCTAGAACCGCTGGGGCGGGGGGGAAGTAAGAAAACTAAATAGTATACTCCTAAATAATTCATATCTCAAAGAGAAAATCCCAAGTAAAAAAAAAAAGGTGAACTAAGTAAAAGTGAAGATACATCATGTCAGCTTTTGTGATATATAGCTAAAGCAGTGCCAAGAGGGAAATTTATAATACTAAAATGGATACATTAGAAAAGAAGTTAAAAAAAAGAAAAGAAGAAAAGTCTCAGATCAATGATATAAGCTTTTACCTCAAGAACCTAGAAAAAAAGAAGAACAAATAAGGGCTGGGGATATATTCAGTTGGTAGAGTGCTTGCCAATCTCATGCACAAGGCCCTGGATTCAGTCCTTGGCAACACACACACACACACACACACACACACACACAAAGTCTAAAGCAAATAGAAGAAGAAACTAATAAATACCAAGAGAATAAAACAATAAAAATAAGCCTAGAAAGCAATAGGGACATCCAATGAAACAAAGAATTGATTCTATAAAAAGATCAATAAAACTGACAACCTGGGCTAGGGTTGTAGCTCAGTGGTACAGCACTTGCCTAGCATGAGTGAGGCACTGAATTTGATCTTCAGCACCCCAAAAATAAAATAAAATAAAGGTGTTGTGTCCACTTACAATTAAAAAAAACATAAAAATACTGGCAATCCTCTAACCACACAAACAAAGAAAAAGAGAAGATAAATTACTAACATCAGGAATAATATTCTATATTACTCAAGACCCAGCAGACAACAAGAGATAAAAAGGAAATGCTACAAAACTCTACACATAAACTTGTAAAAATAAAATAAAAAAATTTATTGAAAAACACACATAATCATAATAAATACAGTATGAAATGGATAATTTGAAGAACCCTATAACCATGAAGGGAGATTTTAATTTAATAACTTTCCTCCAAAGAAATTTCCAGTTCTTGATGGTGTCACCAGAGATTACCTAACCAAATGTGTAAAGAAGAGTTAACATCAATTCTATACAACCTCTTAGCATATAGATGAAATACTTACCAATTCATTTTATGAAGCTAGTATTATCCTGATACCAAAGGCAAAGAGATTTCAAAAAGAAACTTAAAGACCAATATCCCTCATGAATACAAGCAAAAGGAAAAGCCCTAACAAAATATCAGCAAATAAAATTCAATAATAAATAAAAAATTACATACCATAGACAAAGGGGATTTATTTCTGAGATGCAAGGCTCATTTAATATTGAAAATCAATCAATTCACTGTATTAGCAGAATAAAGAAATATCACATGATGATATTAGCCTATACAGTAGAAGCACTTGACAAAATTCATGATAAAAACCCTCAGAAAAATAGGAATAGAGGAAAACCACCTCAACTCGATAAAGACAGAAATTTACACCTAACAATATACATAATCATGAAAGATGGAACACTTTTCTCAAGATTGAGAACAAGATGAGGATGTCCACTTTCACTGATCATATCCAATATAGCGCTGGAACTTTTAGCCAGTGAAATAAGAAAAAAAAAATAGAATAAAAGGCATACATATCAGAAAGGAAGAAATAAAACTGTCCCATTTGCAGATTATATAATTACCTCTGTGGAAAAATCCCAAGGAAATTTCTTAGTGAGTTCATCAATACAGAATATGTAATAAACAAATACACAAATTATATTTCTTCCTATTAGCAAAGAACATAGGAGTACCAAAATTAAAATATAATAACATTTACAATTGCTTAAAAAAGAGAGAGTGAGATACCTAGATATACATTTATCAAAACATGTACAGGATTTCCTAAGCTGATAAATACATAATGCTAAAGAAAAAAAAAAAAAAAGAGCTAAATAAATAGAGAATACATACTGTGTTTATATATTAGAAAACTCAACATTGTAAAGATGTCAATTCTCTCCAAATGCACATCCACTTTCTATCAAAGACTGATAGAAATCTATCAAGATTTTTATAAATATAAATAATATTTAAAATTTATATGGAAAAGGCAAAGGGACTGAAATAGATTAAATAATTTTTTCCAATAATCATAAAACTGGGAGGAATCAGTTAATCAGATTTCAGGACTATGTAACTATAGTTAGTCAATATCCCATGAAATTATCAAATGAATAGATACACAAATCAAGGTAACAGAACAGAAAACCTGGAAATACATCCACACAAAAAATGGTCCCCCAATTTTTGCTACAGTTGCAAAGGTTATTCTTGGAGGAAAGATAGCCTTTTAAACAAATGGTGCTGAAATAATTGGACATCCTATAGGCAAAATATGAACCTTGACCTAAGTCTCAAACCTTAGACAAAAATTAACTCAAGATGGATTATGGGCTTAAATGTAAAATGTAAAACTATAAAACTTTTAGAAGAAAACATAAGATAAAATCTCATGGATTTAGGATGTGGCAAAGGCTTCTTCTACTGGGTACTAAAAGCATGATCCCATAAAAGGAAAAACTTATAAATTAGACTTTATCAGAATTAAAACTTTGCTTCATGATAGCCCCTGTTAAGAGGATGAAAAGACAGGCTGTGTTTGGGAGAAAATTGACATAAACAATCTATTCAAAGAGAACTAGTACATAGAATATACAAAGAACTCTCAAAACTCAGCAGTAGGAAAAAACCTCAAGCAATCCTATCAGAAAATGGGCTTGAGAAGACATTTCTTGAGAGAGGGTATTCATATTGCATATGAAAATGGAAATATTGTTAGGGATGAGGGCAATCATTAGGCATTTGGGGAAAGCACCATGAGAAAGAATGACAATATTTAATACTGACAAGGGTGCAGGAAGCATCACTCTTAGATTTATGGTGGGGAGTTAAAATGATATGGTAAATCTGGAAAACAGCTTGGCAGTTTCTCTAAAAGTTAACATGTTACTACCATATGCCTCAGCAATTGTATTCCTGGACATTTATCCCAGAGAATGAAGATTTATATGGAGACAAATATCTGTGTGCTAATGTTTATGATAGTTGTATTCATAATAGCCTGAAACTGAAGCAATATGAATGTCTTTCAAGGAGTGAATTAAGTAAAATGTGGCACATTTATTGGTGTGACACCATATTTATACATATGATAATATGAATAAATTCCAGAGAATTTTGCTGAAGGGAAAAAACTCAAATTTCCAAAGATTTCGTGTTGTGTGATTCTATTTATATAACAATTTCGTATAACACGATTATAGAAATGGAGAACAGATTAGTAGCTGCTGGGGGTAGAGTGGCAAAGCAATGGGTGCCAATGTCAAATTTCTAAAGCCTTTTGCAACCTGCTGTGGCTTTCACATCTCACTCTGCAGTTTTCTCTCTGATTGGCTACCTGAGAATAAGAAATCCCTCTTTATTCTATCCAGACTGGAGAATGGTGATTGGCCTTTCCTAGGCATGGGGGTCCCCACACCTTTTTGTAGCTTACAGCTGCCTCATAGGCACTATAGCACTTGGGGTCTCTTGAGCCCCACAAAGGTTTAGGTTCCCAAGGGGACCCTGCTCCCTTTGTGAAAGTGTAAGGAGGGAAGCGATATGGTGTTAATCAATACACCCAGTGATAAATGTTTATCTTGAGCAGAAAGCAAATAAAGGCAGGTTAGCGAGCCCTTTATTGCCTGCTGTGTAGTCAGATCTAGTGTGAGCAGCTGGAGTCTTTTCTAGGTCATGTGCCAGAAA
This sequence comes from Marmota flaviventris, assembly GCF_047511675.1. Classification (NCBI taxonomy): domain Eukaryota; kingdom Metazoa; phylum Chordata; class Mammalia; order Rodentia; family Sciuridae; genus Marmota; species Marmota flaviventris. The sequence goes on from NC_092499.1 coordinate 156,721,628, forward strand.
AGTTTAACCTTTTTTTCTTTTTGCTGGAGTGTTGAGGACAGGTAGGAAAAGATTTGCCAACCTTAGTATTTAGTATTTGTTTACTTGAAAAATTCTTGTGTGTGTGTGTGTGTGTGTGTGTCCTGAAGGCATAGAACCAAAACTGTAAGACTTTGTAAGGTAAGCCCCAATAAGACACTTGCATAGGAGAAAGGAACAAAGAGGAAAAGAGAGAATGTGTGTGTTGGGAGCAGGAATGTTTAGAATTAAGTGTGAAAAAGAGACCTCTCCTGTCTATATCTTTTGGACGAAGCAGTGACTGTCAAACTGTACAGAACTCCTCTGAAGGGCTCGCAAAAACACAGATTGTTTTAAGGCTTGCAAGAAGTTGGAAGAAAAGGGCTGAAGAAGCTGACAATTTAAACCATATTAATTTATTTAATTCAAAAGCCCTTTGAATGAAGGAGGATTTGCTGTCCCCCTATTTAAGATGGGAAAGCTGATTTACCCATTTACCCAGTTTCAAATTTCTTGGATATGATAGTGCAGATAGTCAATTACCATTCCTCCAGCTATAGCACATCCTCCTACAAAGATTATAAACACCCAGTGGGCATCTGCTCACACAGAGCAGGGTCCTGGAGTAACAGGAAGGACTCCTAGGATGACAGAGGATTACTGAACAGACCCAGCCTCCACTGGAAGCAGAGATACCTAGTGACTGTCTCAATGGGCCTGAGTGTCATGTTATAAAAAATAGTTGGAAGAGATCAAGATATGTGATTAGAGAATAATTCAGTAAGAATTTGAGCTGCTTACTGGCTGTTCCTTCCCTGAGAAGTTGTTTCTGAGATGGAGATCAGCATGCAGAAGATGTGTTAGGAAGTATTCTAGGAAACAATGGTTTTGGAGGGTAGAGGAGGTAGAAAAGGCACAGTTGGGCAGAGACATACGGAGCAGGAAGGCTGCCTTCCACTTCTGAGGGTGGTATGATCTTTCATCACTGTCCCTGGTAGAGTCAAGAAGACAGATCTTTGTGTAGTCACATGGATAAGTACTCAGAAACGGAACTCCAGAAAAGAGAAGGCATGGTTTGGGGCAAGGTGACTCTCTGCTTTAGAGGCAAATTAAATAATCCATTATAGAATCTGAACCTGCTAAAACTATCTAATGGTGCTATAGATTGACTTTCCATAGTTCATATGGTTTCATTTAAATTATAATTGAGATCAGATTTAAATCTTTCCTTTGAATAAAGCAGGTTGAGGGATAAAAAAATTCTTTTAATTTAAATAAAGAAGAAATATAATTAATTTTTATTAAAATTAGCATATTCATGTCTTTATAAATCACCATAGGTGCTTATAAGAGAGTCTGGTTTTGTTTCTGGAGATCCATTTGCACCTTGTCCTCCGTAGTAATATATTCTTGTTTTTTTAGTAGGACCTTGGTTATTCATGTAAAAGACTACATTTCCCAGCATCCCTTGGGGCTGGAATGGCCATGTAACAAGGATCTGGCCAAAGAGATTTAAAGAGAGGCTGAATGATGCTTTGTGAATCCTTCCATTAAAGACCATGGACCTAACCCTTCCCAAAAATGATATATGGAGTTGATGGAACATAACCTGAATTTATGTGAAAGAGAAATAACCTTCTTTCTTGTTTAAATCAACCACCATGTGTCACTTGTCGTCAAACATAGTCCTAAGTAATACAAACAAATATTTTACTATTTTGGGTATTGATTTTTGCATTGGTTTATATGGGGTATGAGAATGTTATTCCAAACACAAAATTACAAGAGGGACTGGTGATTTTTATTTGCCATTTTGCAGACCCATTTCTTTTTCAGACTTTTTAATGCCAACATTAAATACCTTTTTTTTTTTTGCCATGTCTAGCACAAAATTCAGAAGCAGCAATTTATCATCATTTATATGTTAATTTCATTTAAATAAAGGACACTGTGAGCAAAGTACATCTCTGTAGTACATGAAAAACATATGGGTGTTAGTCTACAAGGGGTTATTAATTTTATACTTTCCATCTGGAGCCCATAAAGGATCCATTCTCAGAGATAGTAAAGCTACAAGGTCACACTAAAACATCACATTTTTCAGTAAAGATGAAGGTCCTGTGATATTTCAAATTAGGAGTTATCATCCCTACAATAATCCTGAAAAGAAAGAGTATTGCCTCCTAGTCTCCCATTTGCACAAAATTCTGGACATAATTAAAACCCGAGTGTGGATGGAAATTTTAAGATAGGTGATGATGTGTAAAAGTCATTTGAAAAAATCACCAAGATTCAGATAGTATTTAATCATCATAATCTTATCAGTGTTCTGCTAATTAGCTCTCCATTCTTAGCAAGCCAAGTGTCAGAGGAAACAAGAGTAAATTACCTGGGGAGAGTCACACTGGGATGCTACGTTGACCCTGAGAATTTTGAATGGCAGCACACTTTGAGTTTTAATATTGGTGTCATACCAGTCCTGGTGGAAAGAAACTCTTGCAAAAGAAGTATTCTTAGACAATTTCTAAGAATGTGACAAAATGGAAGAGAGATTTAGCCACACTGCTGTGCTGTGGGATTTACCAGGTTTGGGTTCAAATGTTTATTCCTGGTGCCCCATACAGACCATATGGGCTACTTTTACCTGCTGTTTCAACCTCCCCTCACTTCTATGGGCTTTTGCTTTTAATAATCCATACCTGATTATTTTCCTATATAGTAGAAAGAACTGTCTTGGAGTTGTGCAAACCAGCCAACAAAGGGTTGTGGGATATGAACACCACTTCACGTTGGGAGAAACTCTGAGGATAACTTACATCTTAGTTCCCCTGCCAGATCAGAATGAAGCTACCCTCAAGTTATCTTTTCCGAAAATCTTACCCTTGCAATTTTCTTCACCTTTCTTATCCTTCTTCTTGATTCTCTTATGATTTCCCCTGGGAGCACATCCTTACTAAATTGCTTGTTCTGCTTGTTCTTTGTGTCTGGGTCTGTTTCTGTGAAACAGGATATAGACATTAGTCTTCTGGTGTTAGTCAAATGATTTCTCTTTCTCTGTGTCCTCATCTGAAAACTGCAGGCAGGAACTCTTCTCTTTTCATGGAGTTGTCTTGAGGTTTAAACAAGATAATATGTGTAGCATTAGCCAGCATATGACATACATTTAGAGTGCAATCAATATTATCCAAAGGACTGCTCACAGTGAAGATGTATTTTTTTTTCATTCATATATACCTCAACTCTATTCTTTTTTCTGTAAAGCTGCTCATAGTGCAACTCCAAGTTTCTTTAGAAGTCTTGATTGTGTGTAAATTTCTGAATGACAGAGACTGCACCTAGGGTGATCAATGTTCCTTTGCCTGAGACTTTAGCATTGAAATATTGGTATCAACCCAGCTTTAGCATTGAAAGTCTTGCATCCTGGGAAACTCTTCCATTCTGGGCAAATCAAGATGGTTATCACATTTCCGGGTTGTAACTGCATCTTACCATCTCAGCACAGTAGCATTTAGTAGATGCTCAACAAATTCTTGATAAATTGATTAATGAATGCATGTGACATTTTATGACATGCTTTCTTTTTGTTGTTAGACCCTGAGGTGGGCAAAATAATGCTCACCCCCCAAATATGGCCATACCCTAAACCTGACTATGTTAGATTACATGACAAGGGGTTAAGGTTGCAAATGGAATTAAGGTTGAAAATAAACTAAGCTTTAAATAGGGAAATAGTTCTGAATTATCTGAGTGGGCCCAATGTAACCACAAGGGTCCTTGAAGAAAACCCAAGGAGAATTTAGAGGAAGATGCAGCTTCAGAAGACAGAGAAGAGAGGAAGGATGAAAGCTTGCCCTCCTCACTGGCTTTGAAGATGAAAAAGAGGGATGTAACATAGGAATATAAGAAGCAATATTGTAAGCTTCTAGAAACTGGAATAAGCAAGGAAATGGATCTTCCCCGGAGCCTCCAGAAGGTAAAGCAATTCTATCCATATCTTGATGTTAGCCCAGGGAAACCACCATTGGCCTTTTGACTTGCAGAAATATAGGAAAAGAAATTTGCATTTTAAGTCACTAATTTTGTGGTAACTTGTTATATAGAAGGCTAATACAGCCCTATTCAGAATCTGCTAAAAGCTAAACCAACTTTCGCAACAGAAAAAAAAATGCATTGCTTTGAAGGAATTGATACTCATCTGAGTTCAAGATTTCTATTTATATAAAAACAGAAGAAGGACATACAGTCAATCAACAAGTACATGAAAAAATGCTCAACATCTCTAGCTGTCAGAGAAATGCAAATCAAAACCACCCTAAGATACCATCTCACTCCAGTAAGATTGGCAGCCATTAGGAAGTCAAACAACAACAAGTGCTGGCGAGGATGTGGGGAAAAGGGTACACTTGTACATTGCTGGTGGGACTGCAGATTGGTGCAGCCAATTTGGAAAGCAGTATGGAGATTTCTTGGAAAGCTGGGAATGGAGCCACCATTTGACCCAGCTATTCCCCTTCTTGGTCTATTCCCTAAAGACCTAAAAAGAGCATGCTACAGGGACACTGCTACATCGATGTTCATAGCAGCACAGTTCACAATAGCAAGACTGTGGAACCAACCTAGATGCCCTTCAATAGACGAATGGATAAAAAAAAATGTGGCATTTATACACAATGGAGTATTACTCTGCATTAAAAAATGACAAAATCATAGAATTTGCAGGGAAATGGATGGCATTAGAGCAGATTATGCTAAGTGAAGCTAGCCAATCCCTAAAAAACAAATGCCAAATGTCTTCTTTGATATAAGGAGAGTAACTAAGAACAGTGTAGGGACGAAGAGCAGGAGAAGAAGATTAACATTTAACAGGGATGAGAGGTGGGAGGGAAAGGGAGAGAGAAGGGTAATTGCATGATAATGGAAGGAGACCCTCAGGGTTATACAGTGGAGGAGGTAGAGAGAGAGGAGGGGAGGGGAGGGGAGAGGTGGGGAGGGGGGAGGGGGGAGGGGGGAGGATGGGAAAGGCAGCGGAGCACAACAGACACTAGTATGGCAATATGTAAATCAATGGATGTGTAACTGATGTGATTCTGCAATCTGTGTATGGGGTGAAGGTGGGAGTTCATAACCCACTTGAATCAAAGTGTGGAATATGATATGTCAAGAAATTTGTAATGTTTTGAACAACCCACAATAAAAAATTAAAAAAAAAAACAGAAGAAATTATTTTACCTGTGAAATACAGTAAGTAAAACTACTTTGTAAGTTGATAGCAATAGAAAAAGCATGGAAAATTCTAACTGTGGTTTGCATTGATGATGAAATGAAAGCTGATTGTAAAAAGTCAATTGTAATTTTTTTAGGTCAACAAATTTACATATGGAGGATATCAAGTCTAAGTATACAGATATACCAAAATGTTATAAGCAGTTATTCCTGAGCAGTGGTATGATTAATTAATTATTTACTGTCCATTTGTGGTCCCGGGTATGTAGCATTACCACTGAGTTACAACCCCAGCCATTTTTATTTCATTTTAAGACAGGGTTTCACTAAATTGCCCAGCCTTGCCTGGAATTTATAAGCCTTTTGCCTCAGCCTCCTGAGTTAGTGAGGATAATGGATGTGCACAGTGTGCTTGACTTATTTTGTTATTTTTACCTGTGATTTCTCAGTTTCTTCAACAAATTTTTTTAGGCACACAAAACTTTTTCCAGTTATTTCTGCTCAAGATTGCAGTTTCTTCTCATACTTTCTCCTGCTAGTTTTGAATAGCCTTTCATCGTTTCATTTCAGCTGATTTATCGGCATTATATTTTTAGGATTCCAGGCCCAAAGTCTCCATGTAGCTATTTGCTTGTAGGACAAACAACATGCATAATGAAGGATATTTGTAGAACTCATTAGAGCCGCTCAGTGTTCCACAATTTGTTTCTTCAAGTTATAGATGTGGCCAAGCACACCCCAAAAGAAAAGGGCATGTGGAGTCTTAGGCGCAGGTCTGGCCTCTTGAGACTGACAAAACACAGGTGAGGCTTGCACTCTGCCTTATTAGAGCTTATGATCTACAGCTCTTATTGTGCCCAAGATAAGCAGTCATGTGTATGTGATAATCTATGTTAAGAAAGTATTCCCAGGACAAGTAGGTAAGGACATGGGAAAAGCAGAGCAGAAAGGGAGGAAGCCTAGAGAGAATGTGATTCAGAATTGTTTAGGTAGTGCCAGCCTGACCCTGTTGAACTTTAGAACACAAGGTACTTGTCCACCCCAAAGCAAGATGGCTGTGTTCTTATACTCCCACACTGTCAATCACTGACCAAGGCCTGCCCCAGGGGGATGTAGACTTTCAAGTCTTTCTGCTGCCTGAATGAAGCAGGTATAGAGTTTTTGGTTGTTGAGTCCTAAAGAAGAGTCATGATGCTATTTTTTCTTCCTGGGAAATGAACATACTGATCCTCTACAACCCATGCACCATGCATTCCTGACATCATCCTGGGGTCTGTGTGCTCACACGTTGTTCGACTTTGGGGGATTAAAATCAGTGCAGACCTCTAAGCAGCTTGTCTTCTTAACTTGATTGTAAACAATGCAGAGTAAAATAACAACAAAAAAAAATGTTCAAATAAGATAGTGTGTTCCTCTCATCTTGGGCAATAATTCTCTTTGTTATAACTCAATATCATAGGCTTGAAAAGGAAACAGTCCCAGGTTCCTCTCAAACAGAAACATTAGTAAGTTTCAACTACAGCTTAGCAAGACTGATTTGACTACTTCCTTGCCAAGAATTCTGAGGCCAGGTGTGAATTCAGAGGAGCATATAGGTAATCAATTGGCAATGTCTGCCAGGTGTGAATTCAGAGGGAGAGATGGATGTGGTCAATTAGTGATGTCTTTCAGGGGTCTGGCAGTAGGGCAGTGGGCCCCTGAACCCAGGTAGATCCTATTCCTGTTTTCCTCTGTGATCAAGTTCATCTGGGCAAATTTACTCAGGGTCCACACCTTTAACTGAACTCATTGGTCAAGAAGACATTTCCTCTTCCTTTTTCAAAAAAAAATCTCTCCCTCTTTCTTTGCTCCCTCCCCCATTTTATCTCACTTTGGCTCTTATAGGCTTTTATTCTATAAACACTTTGCCGTCTTTGTGACATGGACTCATTCAGGACATGTTTACAGTACTTAATGACATCTCTCTGAGAAATAATGAGAATGCCTTTAAAGGTTGTCTTCCTCCGGCGCATGCAGAGGGATGGCTCGCCAGGCCTGCGAGATGAGAGCCGAGGGTCTGGCAGGGGGAAAATTGACTTAATTTCTTTTCACCACATGAAATGGAGTGTCTGGGAGATCTGACCTAAATGCATGGCCTAAAAACCAATTAATTCTGAATTGTGAATTTGTGAGTACATCAAGCTGTGTGTGGAATTTCCGATGAGGCAGACAATGCATACCTGCCTTATTTGCAAAATGTGAAGATTTTCCCCTCTAAATACACCTAATGGACCATTATTAAAGTGCAGCTTTAATCACATTGCACATCAGCTCAGATATGTAGTGACTCTTCATGACCTTCCCGTAGAAATTCAGCCCTCTGCCAGGTCGTGCGGCCTTCAACATCGTTGGCCTTAGCCTCTCTCAGTTTGGCTGAACTTCTTCTGTGGGTGTTTTTCTTTTAATGCTATCATCAGAGGGGACCTTTGCTTCCTGCTATCATGGTTCTGAAGTTTGGATGTAAGTTGTAGTCAGGCACAATCTGTAAAATAATGAGTCTTTGCCATCATGGAGTTAGTTAAGAAAATGCACAGCGCATTTCCCCTAAAAGGCCCCTGGGGGTCCCAATGCTATGCCATTATTCATTCTGTTTCTTCTGCCTGTGAAATTAATTCTATTGCATCCAGTTTAATTCACCTGGAGTTCACTGAGGGGGCTATGCATGTGACATTGATTTGCTTGTGGGGAACAAAAACTAATCAGATACAACACCTGCATTAAAGGTCACATAAGAAAAAGTTGGGAAGAAATATGTATAACTGTAACACAAGGTTAAACTTGGAGACCTACAATAAAGATGTAACTAAAACACTAGTGCACACGGAAGGGAAGAATCAATAACACAGAGGGGAGCTGGTGCAGTCTGTGTGTTGTGTGTATCTGCTGTGTATGGTGTGTGTGAGGGTGTGTGGGGGGGCGATATGTATGGTGGGTGTAGTATGTGTGAAGTGGGTGGTGCATGTGTGGATTTTTTGGGTAGGATGGGTAAGGATAGTAGAAGGCTTAATGGGAGAGACAGTATCTGGAAACAGACAAGGTTACTCAAGAAATTAGGTGGTGGAGAGTGGTGATCCAGGTTGGGGGGTCACAGCACTGGCTGAGCTTGTGTTCATGCACAGGGTGAACACTGGGACTTAGTGTGGGAGGTGCTGGAGAATGCAATTGGAGAATCAAATGGAAAGGGTGGCATCAGAAGGTGAGGGGCTTCATTTGACAGGCCTTTGCCTGTGGGAGGGATTGCTGCCAAATTTCTGAATATAGACCAGTTGAGGTGTCTACTTGGACACAGGTGGAGAAATGAGTGTGGGGTGCTTAAGAAGCCAGAAAGCAGTCATAGTTGCATTCCCTCAAGAGATCTTGAAACCTGAATCAGGGCTGAAGGGATGGGACAACAGCAAGCGTGGAGGAGGACATTGCAGCTACCAGGCTCATTTCCCTAAGATTTTGTTTTTGCTGTTGTTTTGCCTTAGGGCTTTTTCTGAAGGTAAAGTGTTCACTCTACTGTTGGCAGTAAAGCCCCAAAGTCTTGGGGGAATTGACTGTCTTGGGGCAGTTGTCCAACAACAGAGGACGGGAATCTGTGGGAAGTGTCCCAGCCTTCTGCCCCCTGGAGGACAGATCTGAGGCATGATGCACAGGGCTCCTCCTAGGGCTCCCAGGGAGATAATTCCCGGGCCCATAGCACTAAACAGATCAACAGGCACCCATTTGCTTTTCTTCCTCTTTTGTCTCATTTTTTTTTATTCCTCCACTCTGCCTCCCTGGAAACATTTCTTGAAGAATCCTAGGTACCCAAATCCTTTTATCAGGCTCAGCTTTGGAGAAATCCAAACTAGGACACTTTCAGACACCCTGAAGGCATGGTCTGGAATGCAAGGATGTAACAGTCACTTACCTGTGACTGGGAAAGCTCTCGCCCAATGGGGGATGAGAGCCAGTGGATAAACCCTCCTCACTCCTGAGTCTCAGATGGACAATTCTGAGACACATACTACTCAGGAATTTGGACAATTCTGCTGGGTCTGAGTTTCTTTTGCTCATGATGAAAGGTTTAGACTCAAGTTTTCTAATTTCAGAAGTAAAGCTGCTCATGGTCTAGGTAAATTAAACTCCATCATTCTAAAGAAGCTTGTGAATATATTTGTTCATTTGTTCACTTTCTTATTCAGTCTATTTAATGTTTATAAACTTTTACATGATCTTCTCCTTGGAGCCTTTCTGGATTTGGAGATATCTTTATTCAGCTTTTTTTTTTTTTTTGTCTCTCTGTATAATTGAAGATTTTTTTTTTCAAATATGGTTTGTTTCTATGACACATTTTATATAGCTGGTAAAAGTTTTAATAGTTCTTTCCTTTTGAATCTCATATGATTTTCTAACTTGACACAGAACTTGATATTTAATCCAAGCCTGTATGTACTTCCCTCCATATTTTCTACTTTTCTATATCACTCTATAAACCTTTATATAACTCTAAGTATATTTTTTTCCAAATTGTAATTCTTGAAAGAACCTCCTTGCCATTATTTCTTTTTTATTATATTTTTATTAGTGAATTATGATTTTACATCATAGTGGGGTTTGTTATGACACATTCATACACACACATAACGTGATTTGTACCACTTCATTCCCCAGTGTTTTCCTTTTCCATTCCTTCCTGTCTACTGGTCTTTTATTTATTTATCTATCTATTTATTTATTTATTTTAAAAAATATTTATTTTTTAGTCTTAGGTGGACACAATATCTTTATTTCATTTTTTTATGTAATGCTGAGGTTCGAACTCAGTGCCTCATGTGTGCTAGGCAAGTACTCTACCACTGAGCCACAACCCCAGCCCTATTTATTTATTTTTAATTGGTACATTATAATTGTACATAAAAGTGGGATTCATTGTGATATATTCATACCTGGGCATAGCATAATTTGGTTAGTTTCATTCCTCATTATCTCCCTTTCCCTTCCTGTCATTTTTTTCTTAAGCTTCCTTATAACAAATATTTTTGTTTTCTGATTTCTTGCAGAAGCATGTGATGGTGATGAACCACGATCTTACCCAGGCATGAGCTCATAACTTGCTGTACTCTGTCAGGGACACCCATCCCTACACTTTCCAGCTCTTCCACAAGACCTTTAAGTTGCCTCTATTACTTAAGTGTCTGAATCTTTCTCTAATCAAAGGTGTGAGTTTGACAACACAATTGTGAATATGATGTGAATTGATGATTTGCAAATGTTTTTGTTATCAGAGGATCCCCTGCTAAAGTATCAACTCATGAGGTTTGTGTAGGACTTGCACTGTTTCAGTCCTAAGTTCTATATGCCAGGGATCTTATCAGTTTAAGGCAAACAGGACAGTTGATCACCCTACGTCCCTCTCAACACTCACAGTTTGTGTCCAATCTTACACATTCATTGTATACCCAAGTTATTTTTCCTGATGGGCTGTCTGGTAAGAAAACTTAGGCTGCTACATGCAACAGAAACACACCAACATACTCAATGTTATTGGATGAATTGTGTGTCTCTCCCAACCCAATTTAAGGATTGATTTGCTAACCCCCTGTAATGCAGAATGTGACATCATATGGAAACGCGGTCAATGGAAATCTACCTGATTAAGCTAAGGTAACACACAGGGAGCATGCCAATGAACATGAAGCCATGGGACACCAGGCATTGTCAGCAGACGACCACAAGTTAGGGAAAAGCATAGAAGAGTTTTTTCCTTGTGGCCTCAGAAGGAATCAACCCAGTCAACACCTAAATCATGGACTTCAGCCTCCCAAACTGTCAGATAGTTAATTCTCTTGTATATGCCTTCTAGTTTGTTGTATTTGTTACTGCAGCTCTAGCAAATTACTACAGCCAACAACTAGAGTCCTTTGACTTATATCTCACAGATAGTTATCCTTGGAAAATTCCTAGAAAAATTGAAAATTCCAAAAGTCATGTGAAGTAAGATCTTTCCATCTATTGTCAGCATTAAATTTTTACTCTTTTGGTTAAAATTATCAAGCAGAACTATCACAGGGTCAACTGTCTTCTGCAGATACTCTGTATAAATTTTTTTTTCTTGGAACTGGAAAAGACAGGTACAGGGACAGAGGCCGGGAGCAGAACAAGTGTAAGAGGGGATCAAAATGAAACCAGAAGCAGTCTCTGCTGCTTCTGACATCTGCTCTTTGGCCCCAACCAACTCATGAAGCACTTCCTTCCTGTCTTCACCAGCTCATGAAAGAGGAGACTTGAGTGAATCCCAAGTCATGGGCCAACCATGGGAAACAACAGACTGTGGTGTGGCCTTGACCAGAGAACTGGTAGAAAGAACCAGAGTAAGTGGCCAGAGCACAACCATGACATTACACCACTGTGTTGTTGATTTGTTTTGCTGGTTGTTGAGTACCAAGAGGAAACTGATTTGCAACTGGTAAGCTCAACTGAAGTTGCTTTGTCCCTACCCGAACCAAGGCACATTCACCTGAGTCCAAGGTCAAGCTGGTTAAAAGTCAACTAGATTTCTCTCCTACTCTCTTTTTCCAGAAAATTCTCTTCTCCTCTCTTCTCTTTCCTCCTCCTCCTCCTCTTCTTCTTCCTCTCCCTCTCTCTCTCTCTCTCTCTCTCTCCCTCTCCCTCTCTCTCTCTCTCCCCCCCCCCTCCTTTTCTCTTTCTTCTTCAGTTTGGTTTGCTGGTTTGAGCTTCGTTGACCCTTCCCTGCCTCCTCCGTGCTTCATGTCTTTTGGGAGAAAAAAACATTTCAGAGCTTTGCTGAATTTACTCAGGAAAACTCAACCAATAAATTCCTAACTCAAAAGATTAAAGACATTTATGTACAACATACAAAAAGAAAAAGTCTTGCTTACATCAGAGCCCTGGTGTTTGTATAGCTTAACCAAACAGAGAATAATGTTTGAAAGACAAGGACTAACACAGACATTTCTTGTTTTCTAAAACGAGGCTCAATTACTCAAAAAATGTTGCCTGCTTTGTTGGTTTTAAATGCTTTTATCTCTTTCTGATTTATGGCAGTCTCTTCTATAGAAATGGATCTCTGCTTAACCACCTGTAGGCAGGTGTATCTTTTTTAAGCACAATCCCCAGGAACTGGGATTCATCTGTCAACTGCTCACTTGCAGTCAGGGCATTCAGCATCTTTTATCTCTGTGACCCAGTCAGTGGGTCTATTTAATCATCAATATTTAATTCTATGTGACAACCATGGACCAAAGAAAAAAGAAGAAAAATTTAGTGAAAAATGACCAGCATCTGAATTAAGTGTAAAATAAAAGAAATTAATATTTATCAAATATCTATTTTGGTGTCAGCAGAATAGGCAACATCTTGCAATATCCTTATTTTATTTTATTTTATTCCTTGGAAAACTGAGTGTTCCTTTGCGCAAGTTGCTGAATCTCTTTATCTTTTTTTAAAATGGTGGCTTTATTAGATTAAAAAAAAAACAACCACTTCATATGATGCCAACTTTATTCATGATGTGATTTTTTTGTCATAGTCTCCATGATTTGCATTTTGAAATATTTCTTTTAAACTCTTCAACTCCACTGCTTAGAGGATACTTTGAATTTTGTTTAAAAAATAAATAAATGGACGACTAAATAGAAAAATAAAGAGAAAGATCTGATGGATGGTACATTGTGGTGACCCTAAGTAAGAGAGAACTGAACACATATCTAGTCTCCTGTCTTTTCATGAAGTTAAAAGTGGCTTTTTATATGTGGTACTGGGATTGAACTCAGGGGTACTCTGCTACCAAGCTACATCTTTTTATTTTTTGTATTGAGGCATGGTCTTGCTATGTTGCCCAGGCTGACCTTGAACTGTGATCCTTCTGCCTCAACCTTCAGAGTAGCCGAGATTACAGGTGTGTGCTACTGCATCCAGTGAGGATGGCTTTTTATAAATTTGGTTTTCTCTTTTAAACCCAGAGAATCTTCTCTACAGTTTAGCATATAATTTAAATGCTTCAAAATTCAAACCTAAAATATAAAATATCAGGTAGATAAGTAGTGAATACTTTGGCTTTGATTCATAATTAAAACAGCAAAGTGTTCTAATGATGCTGTTATCTAATGCAAAAGAGACTTCAGGATATTCTGTAGAAAATCATGAAAGAAGTTGGGTGAAGTCATCTTTTACTAGACACAGTCATTTTTAGCTATTTTCCAGGGAGTTCTGAAGATTAACCACAACCATAAGATTGTCTAAGGGAGGCAGCTTCTTGACATGAGCATATTTGAGGAGCAGAACATCTGTCTTGGCAAAGCTGACCAAAGTCAACAGCCATTATTGACAATGCTGAGCATTCAGGTTATGACTAGTAACACCTTTGGAATCTCCAACTTTAAATGCAGCTTCTGCAGTTGGGAATCTTTCAGCTTTTTCTCTACATTAGATATAGGAGCTGTACTTAGGAAAATTTCTTTTACTCCAGGAAGCAATAGAAACTGGTATGGGAATGAAAGATGAATTGTAAGCTCTGATCCTACAAAAATTTGAGAATCAGTGGGAATGGGGCATATACTACATTGTGCTCTAAACTTCATAAATGAGCCAAGAAATGAGGTGCTCCTCCCTGCTGTGCCTGGCCAAGGTAGAGGGCATGACAGCCTGCCAGCACATCCTCCAACTCCCCAACCCCAGGGAATCCCAGCAGATGCAGATAGAATCTGAGCTGCATATCCTGCCATGGATTAGTTTTTGCAGAACAAGTCTGGGGACTCTTTGGCTTGTTTTGTCATCTGCATGTGGGTATTAGAGAAATCATGTAGAAGGAGACTGACTATACATGAAGGATGTCCTTGGGGTATGTTATGTGCCTGAACGTCTCTGATATAGTCACCTAATCTTAGAGGACACTTTCTTAAAAGTAGAAGGGACTGTTCAGGAAATAGTTTATAATACTTTAAATAGTTTATAAATAGTTATAATACTAAGCTTTTGCTCCACTGTGCCATCTTGGCTGATTCCAGTCAAGGGACTAAGCTTAGAGCTTGACTGATAGACTGGTAGAAATTCTTCCTAGGACTCCCCAAAGATGTTCTTCAGATCTTCATATTTATTATTATGATTAGAGGTGACAAACAGATCTTGGTAGACCTAAAGTCCCACTATAAAGGTAAGTTGAATAAGAATTTGGATATCTGAGGATCTCAAACTCAGGATTCAGGGTTTCTTTAGAGTCTTAAAAATTAAGACCCTAGAGAGCTTTTATTTATGTGGGCCATATCTTTTGATATTCGGTTTGATATTTAACATATTAGAACTTGAAATTGAGAAAATATAAAAATTTACTAATTCATGTTGAAATAACAATAATAAACCCACTAAATACTAATGTAAACAATATATTTTTAAGTAAATAACTAAATTTTCCTAAATCAAACACAATTAGGGAGAAGACAGGCTTATTTTATATTTTTTACATTTTTGCAGATCTCTTTATTATTGATAACTGGATTCTCATACCTGTTTTTGCATTAAATCTGTTGTTATTTTATTTTGGTTGAAGTAAATGAAGAAAAGATGACTTTATATAGATTGTTGTATGAAAAAGAAGGGGTTTTAACATACCCTTTCCCTATTGTTGTGAATATTATTTGTTGATGTCACACCGAAATCTACAAGTGGTAGTTTCTTAAAGGTTAACTGCACTGGGACTTACAGAAGACTTTTCATATTTTTATGCTGATAATACCTGATCAGTGCTCACTAAATGCATGTATAGAAATATCACACTGAATTCTATTAATATGTACAATTAATACATGTTAATATAAAATATTTAAAAACCAGAAATTTTAAAATTAAACAAGAGAGGTATTTCATTGTGATTATTTAAAAAAAAAAAAGACAAGTCATCTTTTCTGTTCCAGAATACCTAAAACAGGCCTCAAAAGGTAATAGTACAGCTCTTCACAGGTTCCCAACCTTTATTTCCAGAATGCTCCCAGATTAGCATCTCCTTTGCCTACAAATTCACTAAATATTTTTAAGGGAAGGGGGTCACTCAGTCTGGTTCTTTGTAACATGAAGGACCTCTGCCATAGCTTTATCTTCTCTCTTCTTCTGTCTCTGTTAGAGGCAGACAAAGGCCACACCAAACTTGAATTTTGCTAAGAGCTTTATTGATTAAAATGAGACATGGAGTCAGACAGGAAAGAGCCCAATCTTCGTTAGCCTTGTCACTTCATTTACCTGATAGTTTATATAATGTCAGTGCAAACTCTGTCAGAACTCAATCCAGTGATAGTCCCCCTTTACATGATTTATCTGTACTTTTGAAAGAATGTATTGATGCTTAGTAGGAAGAGAGTAAAGAATCGGCTTCTCATCATGCAAAATGAAATGTTTGGTTGGGCTACAATGGAACATAAGAATAATGCCCAGTAGACATTAAAGGTAAATATAATTATACAGTAAACAGAGTGGCTTTAATATGATGAGCTTTGTGTGTGAGACAGCTGTTCTCTGAGCACCTGCTCAGGACTGTCATTTGCTATAGTCTCTAGCCTTTGCCTGAACCTAACTTCACATAATGGAGAATCCGACTATATTCTCATACCCCTCTGTTACATTTCCTTCCCTTCCTGTCTTTGGTTTATTGTTTCCCAACCTTTGTGACTATGCATAGATGTGTGTGTCCACCAGGGTTTTGAGCTCAGCTACTAGTCTCCCTATTGAGATTTGTCTTATGCAACATCACGAAGCCAAAGGAAAAGAATGTTATTAGCTGGTTATCTGTCCCACTTCTGTACACTTGTGTCTCATTTCATGTGTGTGCCATAGAAGACAAGCCAACCTCACGAAACTCAGGGTCCTATTGGCTTGGTTCCCTTCTGCTTCATTTATGTGGGAAACTCAGTACAGAGTCACTACTCACTGAGAGATCTTGGCAAATGACTTTCTAATTCTTTTCCCCACCTAGAGTGTCAGCCACATTTGACATTTAGTAGAGCCCTCTCAGTATTTTTTCCAGTGGACTTGAGCCATATGGCTATCAGGGCATCTTTTTTTATCCAAAGACCCCAGAGGTGATACCTCACTTTTCTTTGTAGAATAGTTTTTCTTGTTTGGGTTGGTTTCTAGAAAACAAATCTCCTGTTCATTTAGCTTCAGTTTCCAGGGAACGTGCTTGCAGCTGCTCAGTAGATGGACCTCCTGGTTGAAAAGCCTTCTGAAAATGACTAATGAATCCCTCAATGGCTTATCAGCTATTTGCTACCACTCGACTATTGCAGATATGCAGAAGACACATTTACCTTAAAACGCAATGAACACAAGTCCATTTACTTTGGATGCAGGCCAAGAAATTAATCCGATGTCATTTGCAAGTACAGTAACTTCAAGTTCAGAACACTAAAAGTCTATTTTAGGTACTTTTGTTTGAAATGTAGAGATGTGACTTAGTGCTTGTTTGCTTGGATGCTGTAACTTGGGGAGTCCACTTTGTTGCCACAAGTCTCTGCAGGAAAAGAAATAGCTTCCTGGACAAGGCCAGATGCTGAAGTAGAAGACTTGATCCTCATATTTTAGCAGTTACAGTCCATTGTTTGCTTGGCTTCATGTGTCCAACGTGGCTTGAGAAATGACATAGGGGTAATAAACATCTCCTCCCCAAACCGATATTTCCAGGAGAAACAGCTAACATTGAGCAAGGGAGGCTGGGATAAATCTGAAAGGTTGTTTATGCTGTGTGTTTCTGAGAAGAGCCAGATTATCAATAGAACTGTCCCCAGAGAGCACTAATCAATATATCCTCCAGAAGGGGGAGGACCTTGACCAGAGATCAGACTGGAGCTGGAGCAACGCATCTGCAGGAAACCGTTGGGGAACTGAATATATGTGAGGCCTCATGCCATACTTCTTGCATGTGCTTTTCACCTAAAGACACGTCATCCATTAATGAACAAACATTGGCCACCTTCTATGTGTCAGAGAGCCTGTGGAAAAGATTCCTGATCGAACCTTGCATGTCCGAGAGAGGAAATCAGACAGATTCCATGAAGAGGCAACTTCTAAGTTGAATTCTGAAGAATGAAGGTCAGTTAGTGCATTAGGCAGTGCCTCAGGGTTAATATCGCTAAAAACTGAAATAAGAACACAAGGAAAAAAAGGTTATTTGGGAAGTGACCTTGGGAAGTATCAGCATGGGGTCAGGGAAGAGAAGGGAAGGCTGCCAATGAAGGGTTTATTATTGTTAAGTAACCACCATGAGTTCCCTGGGCTTGGGCTTGGTAGGGCTGTTGGGGGAAGGTGCCATGCCATGCTTCAGAGTTGTCCCACCTGAGGAGAAGGAAATGGGGTATTCATCCACCAACTTCCATCAGTCTTCAGTTGATTATTCTTGAGGTGCATATACTTATCTGGCAAACCCATGGGAAAAATGAGAAGAGTTTTAGAAGTATCGGGAACTTAGCTAAAAAATAAAAAAAAAAGGTTGTCTTTTAGTCTAAATCAAAATAGTACCTTGGCTTCAGATTAAGTTTTCCCATTTTGGTATCTCTGACCTGCTCCTGCTTACTGAATTTTTATGGGCAGAACTCCATGTACAAGTCAGCCTGCTGACCCTCTACCTGGACTTCAAATTGGCCAATGCAAGTCTATCACAGGGCTTTGAACTTTTGTCTGGAACATCCTGCCTGGGTCATTCAACGATGACTCCTGCTTTTAGATCTCAGTGCTAGTGCTGCCTCCCTAGACATGTCTCCTCTGACCTGTTGACCTAAGAAAACCTTTGAACCCCCCTTTCCAACCCCTTATAAGGTTTTATTTTCTCTATACCATGTATCACTCTGTAATGTTATATAGTTATGTGATTACTTTTCTATTTTCTGTCTTCTTCATTTGCCAGGGGCTTGGCCTTCTTCACCATTGTATACCCAGCCCCTGGGATAATGAATGAATGAGTGGACACACGAGTGATTGAGTGAATGAATGAAATGTTCAGCACCATGTTTGCCACAGAGAGGTCTTGGTAAATCAAACTTTCTATTATATTGAATTAAAGGAGGAAGGAGAACTCATTGTAAAGTCTACCACAAAATCCTCTGGCCTGATTTTAGATTTATCCTCCTGTTGATAACTGTCTCTCTTCATTTAATTTCCTTCCTGAGCTTGCCATGTACAGATTTTCTTCTCTGTTGCTATTTTCCTTTCTTTCTCTCCTTGTCTTTGTTCCTGGGAGCCCAGGGCTCCCTCCCTACAGTAAGCTGTCAAGACAAGGAACACTCTGGCAGCAATGATTGATGTCAGGTGAACGACTCCCAATGATTTTTTTTTGTGCCCGTGTTTATTTAGTAGGTTTAAGTTTCATTTAATCCTGAGGAAAGGTCCTGGATGTGGACTGGCGATCCACAGACCTGAAAAGGGCCTGCAGGCTTGGTTTGCTTTTGATAAGCTCTGAGTTGTTGGATTCTTATTTAAAAGGGTTGGGCCCACCCACCCAGCTCTGTTCCTTTCTCTTCTAAGACCTGGTGAAACCCATTCTCCTCAGTTCACCTCTTGCTGGCAGGAGAGAGTTCCTTCCTGCAAATAGACTCCTGCCCACTTGCAAAGCAGCAAACCACTGTGAACTTTGCACTGTGATTTTAAAGAGGGGTCTCCAAGGGGCAGCAGGGTCCCCTCACCTAAGGAGGTACACGAACAAGTCAGTTTCTGACATGCAGAGTTGCATAACTGAAATGCTTCCAACGCCAAATGACAATGTAACCAATGCAGTAGTGAGTGCTAGAGATAGTGTCCAGTGGACAGAGCATGCCCAGGCTTGACAAGGTGATCTCAGGCTGGGATTGGGGAGTTGATACTGTGGGCTTTGTTGACATGTTGCACAGAAGAGGTCAGATGAATGTGCAAAATATCTTGATTTCTAACTGAATTGATTTCTAATTCAATTTTTAAAAATCTTATGCATGATAAAAAGCAAATCACTGAGCCCCTAGCCTATGACCTCCAAACACTTGATGAAGGATATTTACTGGGGTCTTACTAAAGTAATTTACTATTGCATTTTCTTATTTATTAAGATAATTACTATTCTCATAGAAAACTTTTCTTGCAAAAAAATACAGAAAGATGAATAATAGATTAAAAGTTCCCCGTAAAATTGCCCTTAAAGGAAAACTACTGCAATCATCTTAAGAGTATAAGGCTCCGCTCCTATTTCAAAGCATAGATGTACAGACTCCCTGTTGTGAATTCTCCTCTGACTCAAGTAGAGTCGAATGGGGGACAGGAACAGCTGTTAGTATAAGAGATTTGCAGAAGAAATTGCTCTGAGCTGCATGTTAAGGGTTGATGGGAAAGTTTAGGACAGCATGAAACAACAGGTCAGCTTCTGAGGGCAGAGGAGGGGGCAGGTGAAGAAGTCCTGTGTAGGGGAGAGATTTAGGGCAGAAGTGACAAGCCAGTGGACTTCATCCCCTTCCCACATGCCTTCTGGGATCAAGGACTCTCTGGGGCCTCCATTGACCCTGGGAATGCGGGAATGGATATTTGCAAATCCAAAGGGTCCATTGTGTAATAGGACAAAGGTGTCCAACTCAACTTTCCTCTTTTAGGAAAGTGTCCACAGTGTTTTTAAACACTAGGAAATATCAAAATAGTTCTTAAATGGTGATATTCTTCCATTGCTGAATGCGTACCTTGGTTGTGTAGAAAGGCATATATTTCTGGGCAAGAAGAGCTGTCAAGACAAGAACTGCAATTCTCTTGTCCAATATCCACATAACAGAAGAAATTTTCATGCCTTCTGTTAAACTTATTGGATTAGGTAGAATTCCAATTTTGCTTTGTTTTGCCAACTATGGTGGTATGTGTAAGTGCAGAGCCAACTTTTGGACTTTTTCATACCATAGAATGAAAGGATGGATTTCTAGGACAACATAGAAGGGAAGGCAAAAAAAAAAAATGGACTTATAAGATATAAAGAAGCTGATCACTTCATGGAGTATAGGACCATGAAAATCAGTGATATAGAGATGAGAAATGACTGAGATATCATTTTAAATTGCTTAGTTTGGGTCACCCTGTCCTGTGGTGCCCAAATACTCTCTGATGTTTAATTCATTATCAAATGCTTTATGCCTGTGAATTTCACAAAATGGACATAGATGTAGGGGACATGTAATAATACTGGAATGAAACTTGGAGACAAATAGGAGGTGGAACTGGAGCCTGGAGAATGTTTCCCTTGAGAACATAAGCCTTCAGGAATTCATAGATATATTGGAGAGCTATGGATTCACAGAGATCTGGGACCAAAATTTAATGTGATTCGACCTGAGTTGGAGAGTCTGAGAGATCTGACATTAGACTTTGTGATCTCCGCTGCTCAGCTGGTAGGCAGCAGCAGCATATGGCATACATTTCAGAATGAGGCATTCAATTAAAAGTGAAATGTGTTCTTTGATATCGAAGCCAATAT
The DNA here is from genome assembly GCF_047511675.1 of Marmota flaviventris. Classification (NCBI taxonomy): domain Eukaryota; kingdom Metazoa; phylum Chordata; class Mammalia; order Rodentia; family Sciuridae; genus Marmota; species Marmota flaviventris. Next base: position 156,742,332 of record NC_092499.1, read on the forward strand.
CCCCACCTCATCCAAACTGGTGTTATTTGTGCAGGCAAAGCAGAGGTGGGGAGAAAACCAAATGCACACACAGCCAAGCGAAGGTCAGCCTTGATTATATCAAGTGGGTAATTTAAGACAGGCTTTGCACTTTGCAAAGCAGCGGTACTATTTGCCTCTTTTCAAAGTTCATATTTGAGAATAACTGAGTTCGTGCATGAGTGAGTGATGGAAATTTATGTCAGGAGGAGGTCTTTGGCATGGTAGTTATCTCCAGTTTTTTATGGCCAAGTATCCCATAATTTATATGAATAGCATATGACCTAACATATGAATGCATTTATTATTTTTATTAGTGCATTTTTAATTATGCAGAATAATGGGTTTCATTATGGCATATTCATATATATATATATATATATATATATATATATATATATATATATGAATATAATATATACATATATTCATATAACACACTTTCAACATACCCACTCACTATTACCTTCCTTTACCCCTATCCCCTTCCTCTTCTCTGAAAGTATAAGATACCATTAAGTCACGATTTTTTTCAAATAATGTGATAAAAATACTTAGAAGATGTAATATTTTCTTTTCACACTCCAGTGGGTTTGTTTTTGTACTTCCTGGGGTCCAAGAACCACTTGGAATACACCAAGGAATAATAGAACCTGTCTTTGGAACAGACACATAGATTGTTGTAGGGAATATATGGACTGGGCCAGGAGGACACAGGGAGGGTAAAGGGTGTAAGCGAAGATGGGAGAGTTGAGGATCTCTCTTTGTTGTCATTTTTACGTATTGTCATTAAATGTTCGTGTGAAGCATTTTGAGATATGCATACCTATTTGCAAAATGTTTGAGGTATTTGTGCAAGTCCTCCAGCGAGGTGTTCACCCTTCAGCCAGGCTAATCATAGAATGGATACATCATTTTCTGGTGGTAGAGAATCAGTAAATCATCTTGGACTTCTTCACTATTTCTATCACTAAAGAACAGGATGTTTCCCAGGGGCACCAATGACGGGGTCCCCACAGTCACTATGAGGTGTAATTAAGAGGAAAGTTCATAGATATGTGCATGTAAGAACATAGAAGAACAAGGTCCATACTGATTTTAACTTTGTGTAAAGGAAAGAAGAAGTAACATTCGTAGTTGTTATTTTTGCTCCCTTTACAAAAGCTATGTGGGGTGGACTCATGAAAGTCAAGAGCAGCATGCTGCCCCTTCTACTCTCCCCAAGATTTTGATGAAATTATATCTTTTGGGGGGGCTTAGTCATCACTAGAGTCAACAATTTATTAAGCTCTTAATAGCACTGTTGTGTAGTAGGGGAGATAGAGGAAAAGTGAGAGAAAAAGTAAAAAGCATCGCTTCATCTTTTCAAGGAACTCTTTGATTAAAAAAAGAAAACACATCTTTCGACACCCCCCACTCCAGGAACGACACCTGAAGAAATTTTGGTTATGTGCTTTAGATCATAAGGTGACTCATAATTATTACAGAGGATCCAAGAAAGTGACATGAGTCAGGAAGAATCACCTGGGTCCAGTGTGCTCCACAAGTGCTCTGATTTCATTCTCAGAATCACACTGAGAAGAAGAGTTTCTCATCTTTATTTCTCAGGTGAGAAACTGAGGTTGAGGGTGGTTCCATGCTTCCCCAGACAACCAGCACAGGGCGGGTGGAACTGGAATAAGATGCAAGGCAGAGATGCTGTGACAGCAAGTCACGACAGACACTGCTGAAGGGAAATGCTCAGAATGACTTCCATCTCTTTGTGTTTTGGTAGATCCAAAAGTTGAACTAAATTTTGCAGAGTGGGTTGATGTGAAGTGATGGTGAGGAGAGGGAGACAGGCATCACCCAGAAAAGGTGTGTAAGAGAGTGGATGGGATCAGGAAAATAAAAACAAAAGGCAGAATTGACCAAACCAGAATATGTATTCAAGTAATATGCAGTGGTGCAAGGGCTGATAACTAACTGGAACAATAGATTTTTTTCATCTATATTTATATCTATCTATCTATCTATCTATCTATCTATCTATCTATCTATTATATCTCCATATTCCAAAATGTTTATGGAGTCTAAACATTAAATATAATTAATAAGAAGTTTAAGAATCATGCAGAAAAAGGCCACAGGTGCCCTTTATCAAAAGTCCCAGCTTAAATTCCCTGTAGTTTTTAGACTCCTGACAGGCAATGCAAAAAGGGCAACTCTGCACAACAGATTATACAATTTTCATGTGATAAAAAATAATTATAACAGTTTTAAGAGAGTTCTTCAGATCTGATTTGTTTAAGTTTTGTGTGTATGTGTGTGTGTGTGTGTGTGTGCACAACTTTATAAGTAAAACAGTGATACATAATGGATCAACTCTTAGGCAGGTTTCTTTTCCAAATTGTGGATCTCTCTGCTGTTACCATTCTGAATACCTCAGAAAGGGTGGTGGTACTAAAGAGGATGTTTATCAATATGGAGGCCTTGGGGATGTGCATTCAGATTCCCCCTTAAGTGAAGCTCTCTGTCCAAAGGCAAGAATTGGGGTGAATTTAGAACCTCCAGATGTACCTCAGCTCTTGAGCTTTTCCAGGGTGGCCCATGGCCAATTCTGGAACACAGCAGTGGTGCAACGGCTGAGCAACGCTACCCAGCATGAAATTCTTTCAATGGACCATCTTTGCACTAGGCTCCCTGTGAGTTGGACATTGACTTTGCCAGGTCTGTGCTGTGGTCAGATTACCCCTCCCAATTTACTTCCTTCCTTTTATTTGATGCTGTTATCCCCCAATAAACTTTGCATGTCTAACTTCACCTCCATGTCAGCTTCTCAGAACACTGAACCAGTAACAGTAATTTCTTGGGAGTAATATTCCTAATATTCTTGTAAGGAATGTGATGCAGGTGGTCCTTTCTATCACCGTAAACTGGTTTTAGAGACTTGCCTTTCTTTTTTATAAACTGCCGTAAATGCCTGCAGTTTGTTCTGATCAGAGGGAGACCTTTCTATGTTAGAGACTCCCTAATGAGACTCAATAAAACTTCTGGGGAAAAATACCTTGGGTACTTTTTATTTTGTTCTTTTGTTTGATTGACATTGTTTTTTTTTTTTTTTTTAAACCCTTCCAGCCATGGGTAACACATTTAAAAATCTGTCCTCTTCTCTAAATGTGAAATTATTATTATTTTTTCTTGAACTTGGCAATTTAGCATTAGCTTTCACTCACATTAGTTCAATGACAGTCACTATAGCTTGATAAGGTAGGAAATCATCTTTTAGTAGCCTTCAAGGAAGAGATTCATAGAGCACACATGACTTGTCCAAGTTTTTGCTGAAAGACAACTGAAGATGGAGATTTCAGTTTAGATCTTTTCACACCAAATCCTGAATCCCAAAGACCTTGTCTAGAAGATGACTTATTCTGAAGACGGGAAACTCAAGCTGAGGCCTGACAGTGGTGACCACAAATTGCCTCTGGTTAGAATGCAACTGTCCCACCCCCTAAAAATGCACCTTAACTCACAAAGGAGGTAATTAATTTTCATGAAGAAAAGGATCTCAAGATGATGTAGGTTTCAATCTTCCTTCTGGAGATTGCTGTTGATTGCCATTAATTGACTCACACATCTCTCCTGCTGCTGAAATGTGTTGATTCCTAGTAGGCTGGCCCTACTGTGTTCGTAATAGGGGCCATGTCTTACCAAGAACAATCACATCTTCGCCTTTCATAACGTAAGTAAAAACTGGCCAAAAGTTTCACACACACACACACACACACACACACACACGCACACACACACAATCTTAAAGCAGAAATCCACCAAGACCTTGTTCCAAATATCTCTGGACAGGAATAGGCTGAGACCCTCTTGGCCTTTTAACCCACACAATAAGGGCCTCACTGAGCGGCTGCTAGAGTCTTGAAAAAGAGGGATGCTCCAAAGCTGACAGGCCACCAGGAGGGCATAGCTTTTAATTTAACCTGACAATGTAGTCATTACATGCTTTCTCTTCCTGCTTGCCTGCAAGAACAAAGGAGATTTCTCCCTGGAAGAATGTCAAGGAGCCCCACGGATACACCCCTTGGTCCCTGTCACTCCCACCCTCATCCCAAGAAAAGGAAATAAAGATGTAAATTCATTTCTTCACAAACAGAGACTTGGAATAAGGTGGTCAGAATGAGATGATTTTCTTTTCTCCCTGAGGAAAAAAAAATCATAAAAACCCTTCCCTGTAGCTCTGGATACAGGAAAAACGCAATGTAGCCTTCGGTTTTTGTTCAATACTCCTGTAGACTCAGAGAAGTTCTGCTTCTTACCCTCAGCCCTTACTTCCATCATGATTTAAAATCAATCGAGTAATGTGGACCTCGCGCCACTCGTATTACTGGAAATCCACGCAGAGAAACATCCACTTGTCCCCCCACCCCCCGCCCCAAGTATCTGGTGAAGCTTTAACTAAAGATTCGTTGGGCTGTACAATGTGTGTGAGTGATCTCTCCAAAGCTCCACATATTTATGACCAGGCAAGCCGGAGGCCACAGCACCTAATGCTGCACTTGGCCATCTGGCTTTCACTCTCCTTGACAATGGATGGCTGGAGGGGAGAACTGTTTAACTGTTTACTACTTCAAGACATTTTAAAAGGTAATGAATGTACAAACAACGTGGGGAAAAGAGCCCTCTGTAAGGTGGCTTAGAGTCGGGATAGAAAATTCAAACAATATTAGCCTCAAAAAGTCAACATTAGACGCCCTTCTACTAAGGGCCTACAAACAAACAGAGTTACTCTGTACACACATTAACAAACGCAACTCCACGCTGCTGTGGCTTTCACCTTCTCAGAGCCTCGAGTTCAAACATGCGTTTGCACAGGACTCGGAAGATTCTGGAACTGAGGAGGGGCTTCATCTTCTAAGAGCTTTCAGTATCAGGACTTTCCCACCTGACTTGTTCAGGGTGAATGAGGGCCGGGGAGAAACTCAAGTTCAGGCAGGGCTGGGATGCATTTGACCCTAAGACTAAGCCAGTTCATGTGGGGTCTAGGAAGGGCTTTTGGACTTTTACAGTTCCTCACAGTTCATCCAAAGGGCTCCATGCCACACACCTCTGTGCCCATACTCCTATATATCACATAGTTAAAAGGCAGAGGTTACCCTTTAAAAAAGTAAATAATAATGGGAAAGGAATCCACCATCTGTCCTTATCCTGCTACTCACCAAGCCAAAAAAAAAAAAAAGGTTTTGCTGTCCTTTCAAGTATTGAATGGTCAATTCTAATATTTTCATTTTTTTTCCTCTTATGTGAAAGATCTAGTTCCTAGCTATTTAAAGATTGTCCTCAAAGCAGTGAAACTTGAGAACATCATGTTAAGTGAAATAAGCCAGATTCAAAAAATCAAGAGCTGTATGCTTTCTCTCATATGTGGAAATTAGAGAGGAAAAAGGGGAAAAAAGAGGGGGCGAGGAATCTCATGAAAAGAAAAGGGACACCAGTTAGACAGAGTACAGTAAGAGGCTGGGGTGGAGCCAAAAGAAAGGAAAGGTACTGGGGCATGAAATAGATCAAATTTTGCTACATTCATGTACAAATATGTAGCAATGAGTTTCACTGTTATGTATAATGATAATGTGCCGCAGTCTGGCTGGGCACAAATCACGAGCCATTGAAGCAGGAACAAACTTTATTTTTAAACTGCAGGAAAACACTTCACACAGCTCCCGGGGAATCCTCCCGAACAAACGAGGCTTGTCCAGGAACCCCCAGCCGGAAATATCTCTCCCGGGAAATCCCTCCTCCTGCACTTCCCCAACCAATGGGAACTCTCGGGGAATCCCCGGAAATCCCCATGAGAACTCCAAAATAGTGCGAGAACTCAAAAGTTGCGGCAGAGGCGGATAGTAATGCCTCGCCTGTCTATCAATACTGTTGGCAAAATGCCAGGGGCCATACAGACTCGGCAGTGGCTCTCAGCAATAATGCACCAATAAAGTTTTTAAAATGTTAAAAATAAGTAAAGAGTGTCATTTTCCTAATCAGCCAAGTGTTTGCTTATTATAAATGAGGCTACTTGGTTTCTTACACATTTTTCTAGAAGCATGAAATTACATGATTTCAGAGGAGACTCAGTTAGCTACTCAATTATCAAGAGTAGTCTATATGCTGGAATGTCTATCCTTCTTAATTCTGCCAAACAGAATCTACCAGGCGACATGGCTATAAAGATGTGTTTGAAAATCATTGTGCTTTTCCATTTTGATTTCATGTGCTGAACCCCACCCCTTATAAAATCTAAAACAGTATCATCTCCCTTTAGAGTTTTCACATTTTTTTGAAAAAGGATCTCACTCTCTGCCATAAGATATCAAGAAGAAGTGAAACAAGAAACAGAAAGGATATTGTTCAAAAATACCTTTTCCGTATTAATTGACCACAGGGTTCTTTCTAGCCTGTTCTTTGGAATGCAATTATGCAACAAGGCAAAATTTAATATTGGAATCAATAGAGTCCCACCCTTTTATAATACCAGGTCTTAACTCCATTGATTTTTTTGGCTGGCTGCACAAACTTAGTTATGCACATAAGAATTTCATGGCACAAGGAAGAGACATTGACTTTTCCTTCTTTCAGTGAACAATAAAAACAGTAATTGTGAGCTCACAAAATGGAAGGCTCATCCTCAGCCTTTAGAAACCATACAAGCGGAAGGCAATGTATATCTTCAGATTATTTTAACAAATTCAAAAAGAGAATCTGCAAAATGTGGAGAGAGAAATGTAGTATCTTAGTTTTTGCATTATCAACATGGCATGATTAAGGTTGCTGGAAGGATGTTTTTGAACAATTCTTTTCACTATGGCACATTTCTCCCCAGGAAATTTTCTTGCAAAAAGGCATGTCTTTAAAAAAAAAAAAATGCCTTCTAATTGTGATTGGCTTAACGCCTCTCCAGAGCAGGTCAATAGCACACCCAGTGCAGGTGGCCTGCTGGCCGCTCCCCTCCCAGTGTCTGATAAAGCAAGCCTCTTCCCTGGATCAAGGTATTAAGGTTTGGGTTATTTGTATTGATTTTATGTGCCGCCATGCTGCGCCAGCCATGCTCATATCTATGGTTCACAAATTCCTCTTTAAAATGTCACCGCCGTTTCATTTCCTCTGCCATCAATACTGCAGCCAGAGGGGCTGCTTGTTAACCTCAAAGGCTGTGGTCTTGTCAGATGCGTGGGGGTGGGGGTACTGTATATTCTCAAAGTTTTCACCCATAACAGCAATGCAAGATTGGATGGTCCACAAGATTGAGAGAGAGAGAGGGAGAGAGAAAGAGAGAGAGAGAATAATAGAAAAGAAAAAAGAAGTCTAAGAAAGACAAAAGAAAACTTTCAAATATTTTTCTCTGATATTTGAAATGTTTCCCCAGTGCCCAGGAAACTCTTAGAAATGGATAGGCCCTCTAGTGGTTGATAGGAGAGCTCAGAAACAACTAGTGACTCATTAGATACTATCTGATCTCGCTTGGGAGTATAGCCACACCCACAAACAGGTGTGTGCAGAGGAATTTCTATACCTAAACACAGCCATTACTAACTACCCCCATACCCTCAATTCTGCTTAAAATAAATCTTAAAGACATTTGAATTTCCTGATAATTTGTAATCAATAAAGATTTTCCCTGGAAGTTCTAAAGTAAGTAAGTCCTTCTCAGTGAAATAGGTAAACTCAGCCATCTAATAATTTTAAATAGATACTTTCCCTTCCCTGCCTGGAATAAAACTAGCTTTAACTGGAGGCCAGACAGAAATCTACACACAGGCACAGTCATGACTGTATTTATCAGTCTACGGTGATCCTTCAACAAACATGCAGTGGGTAAAAATAAAACACATGTTTTCCCTTATTTCTCTGTAAGCGCTTACTTAAGGTTTTATTATATTTGGCCATGGGACATTCAGTAAACTTACTGATGATATCAAAGAATGATTTTACAAACAGTAAAAGTTACACTATTGACACCTCCAAATTCTGGAGTATTTACATTGTGTTAGGTGCACACTTGCTCAGGGAGATTAACAAACATTACTAGAAAGGCTGTGGCCAAATCCACCGTGGTTGTTTATAAAACCTTTACAACTCATCAGCTTCCACTAACACACTGGCACTGTTCAATTACCATCAGTTTTAGAGAGCCTTAGCAAAACATCTAGTGCCCATGTAAATAGACAAATCTGAAAACTAGCTGGTCTGTTGGCTTACATACTGTAGGTAATGTTTTCTTTTGCTCAAATTTGTTCTGGAAACTAATCACGCTCTGATAAAGCCATCTGCAAATATGAGAAAGATTGACACCCACATGTCAAAGTTTACACAGCCTGACCAAGTGTACATATAGTACAGATGATGTAAGGGCTCTGCTGTACAGAGCTTCTCCGGGGCCATGTTGGAATGAAGCTCTCTGGAGAGAATGCCCAGGTTAAAGCAAAACTTTTCAGTTTCCTTACCAAACTAAAACTCTTCCAAAGAGCTGGGTGCTCTCTTCAATGTTTATCACAGAACCTTAACTTCATTCCTCCAGCATTATCTAGAACTGCAGGATGATTATCACTTAACTGATTCCAGATGCAATTGCTTTTCTACACATCACTAAAACTTTACTTTTCAGAAAATGATGTCAACTTATTGTCCACACGCTAGAAAGAATAGCATTAAACACTACTGACAGTAATGATATGTAATAACGTGTCTGGTGATTCACAAGTGAGCAACTTTTGACTGTGCATTATTTAATTTGTAAGAAGGACTTTATATGTAGACTTGTCCAACCATGTTGAAAGAAAACCTAGAAGGAAATCTGAATCCAAAGTTGATGGAGTACTGGAAATGATGGAACACAAGAAGAGTTCATCTGCATTTTACTTTCGTAATTAACCCTTCTGATTTAGAAGTAAATAGAATAGAAAAGAGTTCTCTTCTTGTTGATGGTTGTCCATGTTTCACAGAAATAAACACAGTGGCTCTGTTGGGTGTTCCTGATCTCCCTCTTGGGCAACATAATGAAAAATGCAATCAATAGCCATGTGGAAGTGTTCATTTATTTTGGTTCCTGATGTTCACTCCTTCCTAAGAGCTCAGAAATAATATGTTTGAAGTTTTATTCTCAAATTTTCTAGGTATCAACTACAACTTCCCTTGTTAATCATTTCCAGAATATAGCCCAGTAATTCTTTGAGGAATATGACAAGATTTTCTTCCCTCTAGTCTTTGGACAATTCGTATGATTTTTTTGTTTTGAGTGAACAAGTATGGGTCTATCTTTTCATCTGCAAACTCTTTCACTTCCCATTAAAAAATTGAATAATTTCTTAACACTTAGCTGATTCTAGATTTTGATTCTGTCTTTCAAATTACCGATTTCCAGATCATTCTTCTTGATAGATTGTTAAATCTGTGCTCAGCAACAGGGTCATAACTTCTTGTTTTTTACCTAAATATTGCAAAATAAAACCCTCTGGTGGTCCTTAGGTTTTTCTTTTTTTGGAAAGCATGACTAACATCTAGTCTTTTTGTTTACTAGGAGTTCTCTGATGATGGCAAAGTTTGGCATTGGTCTCTGCCCATCTTCTATATATTTTAAAGATATGAGCACAGCAGAAACCTCTTTGTTCAGCCACAGTCAATTGTTTAGCTGCCTTTATCTTTACAAATTCATATATTCCCACATTTTCCAAGTCTTATAACCAATAACTCTTATATCTCGTTTAATTGCAAATCTTCATGAGTAAAACCCATACCAATTAACCACTCTTGCTATTTCAAATACTAATTCTATTTGCCAAAATGTATTTAACTAACTTTCCAAGAAGTTCGTAATGACACATTCTTATATTATATTGTATGTATGTCTCTTTCATTCTTGCCCAATCATTTGAGCTGTCTTTGATCCTATAATTATAGAATCCTATAGCCTCTTTTGTACTTCCCTACATGCATTGATATGAAATGTGTAACTATTTTACAATGATTCTTATCAAACAGAAGCCTCTTCTACGTTAGCTCAAAACTTAATTCCCAATTTCCTCCTCCCAAAGAATAAATGATCTTTGTCCCCATGTGAATAACTGGATCATGGAGGTAGGACAGCTTCACAGTTACTAGGCAATTCTCCCTTAGAGGAGGTGGTTAAGGGCAGGATGGTAATTCTCACTTCTGAGGGAATGGGCTTGATTGGGAGTGGCAAGGACTTAACATTTGTTAATGCTTGAGCCACGTCAGACCCTGGTTTGGGTGCCTTATGTTATTATCTCTTATCTATTCTCTTCTGCCTCCTGATCTACTCTCATGCCACTCATCCCCTGGCTTATGGATGAATTTGGTACAAAGACCAATTCCTTTGAGGCCTGGTGTAGTTTGGCTTCTGCCAACATCGGCAGCTTCAATTTTTTTCCCTCCATATTTGGGTTTTCACCCCTTTGTGCCCTCTCTGTTTCCATTGGCCATAAGTGTTTGGTTTGCTTATATAACCCTGAGCCTAGTCCAATGCTAGTAGACTCTTTAGCAGCTTATTTAGTAGATGCTAAATAAACATTTAAACAAACAAGCAAATGCATTTAAGCTTTTCAACAATCCAAAAATGAGGAAATAGAGGATGAGATGTGTTCAGTCACATGCCCAAGCCTCAGCTAAGAACAAGCAGAAGTTAACAATGTCTCATTTAGATTTCTCAAAAGGTCCACATTAAAACTCCTTGTAGACAAAGAAGCTCACACTGATGAACTGTGCTCCTCTAATGCAATGTAGGGATAAGCAGGGAATATGCCCGCTGACTGCATCCTGAAGCAATTTTCTTTCCCCTGAGTTGTGTTTGCCGCCCATGGTGTTCCTTTAGAGGTTTTATTTATCTGTGGATTTTCTTTGAAGAAAGGCAGCCAGAGGATGTTTTTTAGAAGCCAAGGTGAGAATTAGTAAGATGCTTTGACATGGCACCTTTTATAACATTGAAAAATGATCATTAGACTCGCTCTCAAGGATAAGGGATTTGCATTTGGCGTGCATTGTGCAAACAGGGCTTTTGTTGATTTATCAACAGGACTTCGCTTGGGGTTTTGGATTGGATTCCAGAGGTTGGCACCTAAGCTCTAAAAAATCTAAACAGAAGGAGAAAATAAATCACCAACTGGCACTTTAAAGGCAAAGATTTATACCAAATTTAATGAACTTCCTGTCTTACTGAGCATGAGGAAAATGTCATGTTTACCCCAAGGCTCTCTGCTTCTGGCAGCGTATGTACCAAGTTGGAAGGGATGCAGAAGTGGGTCAGATTCACCCAATTGGAACTCAGAAAGCTCAGTAGAGAGTGAGTGCTCAGCAAGGATCTGGTCTTCAGGGTGCACCCCTGCCCCTTTGACTAACCCTGCTCAGGGATAATTAAGGAGAAATGTGAGCCAGGTCATATTGTCTTATTTGGATTCTCCTAGAAGCAGATTGATACCAAAGAATCAAGATGAAAGTTGTTAATTTGGGAAGGGTAATGTCAGGGAACGCTGGTTGGGATTTGAGGAGTGGAACAGGAAATCACTCAATAAGGGTAGGTCATCAGGCAACTTACCATTGTGGGCAACTGCAGCTTAATCTTTCTGGAGACCTCTAGGAGTCAGGGTAGAAAGTCTGTCTCTGTGCTATCCTAACCAAGGGTCAGGGTGTTGGGGTGCTTCTCTGCTAGCTTGCAGCACTTGGTCAAGGACTGTTCCCTAGGATTCCAGCCTGTAGCAACCTACATGCAGAGCAGACTCCAGCAGACTGAGGAAGTCCGCAGGAAAAGGGATACAAGTATCTGCAGTTGGGACTGAGGAGCATTCACCGAGTTGGTCAGGGTGTGGGTGGATGAGACAGCCACAGTGTCTCTGACGGAAAACTAGTCAGGCTTCCTGCCATGGTTGCACCCTTATATCTATATGACATCTTTTCAACTCTTACGTGGCTCATATACATTACCTAGGAGATACATCTTCCCATCCTTCCCATTATACACAGTGGAAGAAGTTTTCTTTCACTCAGTCATTATGTTTACTCATGAATATTTTGACTCCCACTGCTGGTACTCCAAGTGGTTCTAAAACTATGACTCTGTATAAGAGAGTGGGCATTTTTCCAATTGTTTCCAGTGAGGAACTTTTAGATTTACATCTATGTAAACAGTCTTCTGCCATTAGATTGTGGAATCCAATTGATTTATTTCCAAGTGGAGAATAAATCCTATTGCAAAACTAAATTATATACCCAGGTACTGAAGAAGCAACAAGACAGTTAAATAGTCCAATTATTTGAAAAATAACTATATGATCTATAAGCCTGGTGGCATCATGGAGACTTATCTGCCATTTTGGGTAGCCACCAACTTGTGAACATTATACATTACCCTGATGATGCCTTGAATCTACTACTACTAGATAACTTTACCCTTACCTGTCATTTACTGTTGGCCAAATCTTATCAGATTTATGGTCATTTGTTTCCCTCTTTTGCTCACAAGGCTGCTTTGAAGTCATATTCATAGGGTTGTCTTGATACCTGTTATGGCTTTGATATGAGATGTCCCCTGGAAGCTTACATGTGAGATAATGCAAGAATGTTCAGAGGTGAAATGATTAGATTACGAGAGTTGTAAATTAGTGGATTAATCCACTCATATGGGTTAACTGGGTGGTAACTGTAGGCAGATAAGGTGTGGCTAAAGGAAGTAGGTCACCTGGGTTGTACCTTTGGGGTTTATATTTTTTCCTTGGTGAAAGAAGCTCTGCTTCCTGTTTGCCATGTCCTGAACTGCTTTCCTCTGCCGCACCTTTCTGTCATAATGTTCTGACTCACCTTAGGCCTAGATCTGTGGAGTCAGCCGACCATGGACTGAACCTCTCAAACTGAGCCAAAATAAACTCTTTCTCCTCTATGGTGTCCTTATGAGGTCTTTTGGTCACAGCAATGCAAAAGTTGACTAAAACAATACCGAAGGATTTATTTATAAACCAGTGTCAGCTTTACTTAGACTACCAATGGGGACAATTTTTGCATAGGAATTAATACATTGAGGAGCTAGCAATCTCTGTGCTTGGGTTCTAGTCCCAGGAATGCAGCTCACTAGTTTTGTTTGCTTCTGTCCTCGGTTCCCACATCTTTAAAGTAACAGATGGATGCAACTGTTTTAAAAATTGCTTTATTCTGGATTCTTTGCTTTTTATATGATTTTTCCTATTAATTTGCTTTTTTTCTAGCAGTCTTTATTACTGTCTCAGGAAGACGACTTTGAATATGTTTCTGTCCTGCTGCCTTTCTTTGGAAAATGGTTCTCCTTCCTATTCTCTCTTTGTCTCAGGAGGCAGAATCCATCATGAGCCTCAGTGAACCCGCAATGACATCCTTGTAAGAATTTGTTTGTGTGTCTCTCCTGATGGATCAATTGATTAACGATTCATTCTGACATTTTAGGAAGCAAAATGTCTAAAAATCTTGCCCTTCTCTTTGTGTCAGCCAAGCTTATTAAAGACACAGCTATTCATTATCTAGATTTCACTCATGTTGGCAAAAGTGGGCTTCACCAGATGTGTCAGGTATTAGAGAAAAATACATCCTAGTCACTGGAAATCCTCTGTAAGCAAGTCAGGTTTGGGAAATGCTATAACCTATAACTCCAAATATCAGAGAGTCAAAGGAGCAGCAGCCTATTTAAAGAGCTTGCGAGTCCTACAGTAAATGAATAATCCATGTCATTCTCTATATGGTGTTAGATAAAATATGGGGGAAATACTGCTATATAAATCATCTCATGTTCAAACGCTATAGAAGACAGAAGTGTGAGTTCAAGAAATCACACAACACCTTTGAAACACTGTGGGTCATATAGAAAGTCATGATAGCAGTGCTTCAATATCTCATGTACCTTTTTTTCCGGGACTGTTTGAAAGAATTCACTCTGGGTTATATGGGATGTGTAAGAATACAACATCTGATTTGAGGTGTAGACAGAATAAAAATTAGAGTGAAAACCAAGAGTTATACATACATAGAGGGAAAGAATATTCATTGATGATGGATAGCAGCACTAAAATTTCAGCTGGGATGCTAGAGAGAGGAGTGGCACTGCAAAACAGGTGGACTGGTGCTCTGTTTCCATGCCCACCCATACTGTGATCAAAATGCTGGGATTTTGATTCTTGGTTGGTATTTTCTTATCCTGTTATTGAAACACTCAAAAGTTGAAGAACAACAGTCAATATTTAGCCATATTGGAAATTCATATGCAACAAAATGAAGCTGAACCCCTTTCTCTCGCCATGCACAAAAGTTAACTCAAAATGGATCAAAGAGCTTGATCAAATCAGAGACTCTGCATCTGATAGAAGAAAAAGTTGGCTCCGATCTACATATTGTGGGGTCGGGCTCCAAATTCCTTAATAGGACGCCCATAGCCCAAGAGTTAAATACAAGAATAAACAAATGGGACTTACTTAAACTAAAAAGTTTTTTCTCAGCAAGAGAAACAATAAGAGAGGTAAATAGGGAACCTACATCCTGGGAACAAATTTTTACTCCTCACACTTCAGATAGAGCCCTAATATCCAGAATATACAAAGAACTCAAAAAATTAAACAATAAGATAACAAATAACCCAATCAACAAATGGGCCAAGGACTTGAACAGACACTTCTCAGAGGAGGACATACAATCAATCAATAAGTACATGAAAAAATGCTCACCATCTCTAGCAGTCAGAGAAATGCAAATCAAAATCACCCTAAGATACCATCTCACTCCAGTAAGATTGGCAGCCATTATGAAGTCAAACAACAATAAGTGCTGGCGAGGATGTGGGGAAAAGGGTACACTTGTACATTGCTGGTGGGACTGCAAATTGGTGTGGCCAATATGGAAAGCAGTATGGAGATTCCTGGGAAAGCTGGGAATGGAACCACCATTTGACCCAGCTATTGCCCTTCTCGGACTATTCCCTGAGGACCTTAAAAGAGCATACTATAGGGATACTGCCACATCAATGATCATAGCAGCACAATTCACAATAGCTAGACTCTGGAATCAACCTAGATGCCCTTCAATAGATGAATGGATAAAAAAATGTGGCATTTATACACAATGGAGTATTACGCAGCACTAAAAAACGACAAAATCATGGAATTTGCAGGGAAATGGATGGCATTAGAGCAGATTATGCTAAGTGAAGCTAGCCAATCCTTAAAAAACAAATGCCAAATGTCTTCTTTGATATAAGGAGAGCAACTAAGAACAGAGCAGGGAGGAAGAGCATGAGGAAAAGACTAACATTAAACAGAGTGGTGGGAGGGAAAGGGAGAGAGAAGGGAAACTGTATGGAAATGGAAGGAGACTCTCATTGTTACACAAAATTACATATAAGAGATGGTGAGGGGAAAGGGGAAAAAAACAAGGGAGAGAATTGAATAACAGCAGGTGGGGTAGAGAGGGAAGATGGGAGGGAAGGGGAGGGGGGATAGTAGGGGATAGGAAAGGTAGCAGAATACAACAGTCACTAGTATGGCATTATGTAAAAATGTGGATGTGTAACCAATGTGATTCTGCAACTTGTATTTGGGGTAAAAATGGGAGTTCATAACCCACTTGAATCAAATGTATGAAAGATGATATGTCATGAGCTATGTAATGTTTTTAACAACCAATAAAAAAATATTTAGCCATATTATGAAATCACTGAAGTTCTGATTGGGAGCTTATTTATTTGGATTTGTCAAATTAATAATTTCTTAAGTCACTCCTCAAAATTGTGTAAGCATGACTTTTCAAAATATTTCTAAGCAATCCAAAACTAATGAGGGAAATGGCTGATACCCTGTCTCATTCATCCACTTATTAGAGTAAAAGAAAATTGAGTAGTTCTTCAGACAGAGTTTTAGATAAGGATAATAATAAAAATATGTCAATCCATTAAAAATATTATTTTAGTCATGCTCAATTAATACTGAAAATTACAAATGGATCCTGAAAATGAATATAAACTTGTTTTCAATTCAATAGTATTGGTTAAATGCCTGTGTTCTTGTATAGCCCCAATGCAAATTCTTTGTAAATGTTGGTATTTTAATATTATTAACAAATGAGTGGATTTGGTCCCAGCTAACTGAGACTCACCTCTATGTAGTTAAGGCACTGACAAGGGTCTCCGTAAAGGGATTTGTTTTTACATTTAAGTCCAACAGCTTGGCTGACCCTTTATTTTTCATTCTACACAACACCAAATAGTTCTGAGCAAATAGGTCCTTTTTAATTATTCTTATATTTTGCAGTGCTGAGGAGAGAATCCAGGACCTCATGCATGATAGGCACGTGCACTACCACTGAGCTACACAACCATCCCTTAGTCCTTATTTCTATAACCACTATTTATGTGCAAAGAAATAGAACCAATTTTCATATCCTACTTCTCTTTACCTCACTCTCAATAAGTCAAAAAAAAAATTTTTTTTTTCAAATAACAAGTGGGAATACTGTAGCAAGTGAATAGAGTTTGCTATCAGGAAATTATCCAGGGGTGTAATTGTTGTTATTGTTGGGTCCACTGTTGTTTTTTTCATCTGTTAATTAAAATCTTTTCTGGTGAGAGTAGCTCTGGTTCACATACAGAACAACAAAACGGCCTGGGCCCAAGCTTAAAGGGTCTGTAGTTTGGTCAAGAGAAAGACAAGTATTGTCCAACCTGCTTCACTCCTTAATTATTTGAATGATACCTTCTGAACACCTTTACCCAGGTCAAAAATCTGGGAGCATCATGGACACTTTCCATCTTCCTGTGTGAGGCTCTATCATCTAACCAGTTAATACTGCTTTTTGGGTTCCAACTTATTACCATCTCTGGGCACTTTTCTCTCTTCTTTGCCATTTCCTCTTGCTATTTCTCACTTGAATTGTTGCAAGAGCCCCTACAATCACCTGCAAGCCCACACTAGGATCACACTACCCTAATCCATCCTTCAACACAGTCAACTGAATTGTCTTCTTTCTCTGATGGTGTCTCCAGTGGCTCTTATTGGCCATGTCCCATCCACTCCAAGGAGCTCTGCTTTCCCCTATTCCCACCATTTTTTTCTTCATTTAGTCAATGGGGCCAACCTCCACCAAGATGCTTAGGCCTAAAACCTGGGAGCTATCCTTGATTCCTTCTCCTTTACCCTATTCATCCACTCCATTGGCAAAATCTGAGACTCCACCTTGAAAATACAGCCTGAGCCCATTCACTTCTCTTCAGTTCCTAACTGCTTTCCCAGCTTCCATTCTTCCACCCACAATCTCTTCTCCATAGTCCCAGGATAAACTTAACACAAAACAAAAAAAAAACTGATCCTGTCTCTCCTTTGTCTCAAAGTTTGCAGGAATTCTCACAACTTCCCAAAGGGTCTGTCTTAACCCTTACCCATCTTGTTCCATCTGTTCTAGTTTGAGAACTTCACCTCTCCATCGCTCTTGACAAAAGAACGCGATATGGAAATTCTGACATGCTGCCACGTGAACTACTCTGCACCATTTAGGATGCTCAGGAAGCACTGGCCTCTTATTCCTCCCAGATGAAGATTCTTCTGGTCTTCACTCTGGACAGCTCTGCCCATCCCTTTTGCACCCCAATACCATCCCCACCTCCAGATATGCACAAGGCCAGCACTGTCTTAGTGATGACCTTTCATCCCTAGAAGACCACCCATAATCTCCTCTCACCATAATCTCATAATTCTTCCACCCATAATCTCTTCTGTGTATCTCATCTGACCCCCAAGCCATCTTCTAAGGGATACAGTTTCTTTGTAGAAATGTCATTATCTAAAATTAAATCAATCTTACATTTGTTTATCTATTTATTGACTATTGCCTGGTCAGTAATGCAAGTTTCTCAAGGAGAAAAAACCTAGTCTTCTCTCAGGTTTGCCAAGAATCAGGGCTAGAATAGATTGGAAACACAAAAGCATTGGTTGAAGAATGAATATTCTCAAATGGTTAAAATGTACAATATAATAGGGTAAAAAGAAAGTCTTAAATTTTTAGCTTTCTTCCTGATTGAGCTTTTTTAATACTTTTACTGCAAAATTTTTCCTTGCTTACAAATATTCTGTTGGCATCCTTTTCTTAATTATACATTATTTTTTTTTCTTTGATTAACTTGGAATTATTTATATCTTAAATAATTTGTTTGTTCAATAGTTTGAAAATACTATTTGTAAATATGCCATTTGTCTTAACTATGAGATATATATCATTGTAGAGTTTCAAATGTTGATAAGATAAAATATATTCATTTTATGTATTAAAAATCCAAAAGCTACAAAAGTATCCTGTACCTCAAACATAAAAACCTCACTTGAATACACTGATCAATATTAGAATCCACCAAATTCCCAGTAGATTTTAGGTAAGTTCTGGCATGAGGTAATATGTGATACACAGAACAATATATGATATATTCTTGCACAAAATAAAAATGAAGAAACATGTGAATGGAATCTTTGTGTCCAATCAGCAATCTTTGGGACACATCAGGGATGGAGAAACAGGTTAATGACACCATGAGAGCATTGGGGTAAATCCAGAACATGACCCTCTACAGGCCCAGTGACTTCAACAGGCAAACCATGGGAAGATGGGGGAAGGAATAGAGGGGAAAAATGCAGATAAAAAGAGACTTAAGACATATCACAAATAAGAACAACTAATAGACTCAAAAATCCTAATTGAAACAAAAAAATCTCTATAAAATGGCATATTCAAACATTTAAGAAAACTTGAAAATATTCTGGCTATTAGATAATATCAAAGAAATATATTTTTAAATTTTATTAAGATTTATGTGACATTGTAGGCTGATTCATAGTGGGGTAGGGAGGGGGAGCATGGAAGGAATAGACAAACTCTAGATAGGGCAGAGGGTGGGAAGGGAAGGGAGGGGGCATGGGGTTAGAAATGATGGTGGAATGTGATGGACATTATTATCCAAAGTACATGTATGAAGACATGAATATACTTTGTATACAACCAGAGATATGAAAAACTGTGTTGTATATATGTAATATGAATTGTGATGCATTCCATTGTCATATATAAATTTAAAAAAATTAATAATAAAAAGAGTTATGTGGCATTGTTATTATGTCAAAAGCATACTCCTTTTGAATGCATGTTAAGTATGTAGGAGTAAAAATATATCAGATTGTCACTAAAGCACATTTGACAGAGATTTCCAAGAAAAGAAACTTCTTACACTATATTTTTGAATATCTTATGATTTCACAAAGTCTATTCTTCTGTTCTCTTTTTGTATGTGTGTGTCTTGCTTAAAGGAATTTGCACCTTTTGGGCCCACTTTCCATATGTAAACTTTCTTTCATGCTTCCTATGTGTTCATTTCCCCCACTCATTCTCTCTTCAAGTTCAAGAACTTATGAGCTATTGTCTCTGGTTTCCTTATTAGCCAGTTCCCTGTGCAGAAGAACTGGATTCTCTTTTTAAGATCTCTATTTTCTTCTTTTCCATCCACTTTTGTGCCACAGATGTGATCTCCTCATTTTTCCTCCTGAGTGTTTTAACTTTCTTTCTTGTAAATGAGCGAGCATTGATTGTAGGTTCTGTCTGCTGAGTTAGTTGTCCCTCTTGAGAGAAATGAGACCCAAGCCACCGTGACTTTCAAAATAAACTGTTCCAGATCATGTTGTACAACACCATCTCTTCCATTATTTCATTCCAGCTTATGCAGTCACATAGGCTCAAGATATGAGCATGGGTACACTGTTTTTCTCTAAAACACTCTTAAGACTTACGTGTTCCCAATAAAAGACCACCTAGTTTTTATAACTCAACTACCCAGTCTACAAATCCTTACTAGTCTTTGCCTAGACCACCTTATGACCAACTCCAGACCACAAATCCCTACAAGTTTCTTCCCTTAACTCTATCCTTTAAGATAACTGAGACTTTTATGGGAGTACCCAAATGCTGTAGGGTGAACACATTTCCTTTGCTTTAAGTGGGTGTAATCAGTTTTCCATTACTGTGACAAAGTACCTGAGATAATCAACTTGAAAGGAAGAAAAGGTTTAATATGGCTCATAGTTTCAGAGGTTTCAGTCCATTGTTACTTGCTCCTGATGCTTTGAATGCAATAGATCATGGCAGGAGCATGTGGTAGAGGAGGCCTTCTTATGAAGGCCAGGAAGCAAAGAGATTGAAGAAGGAAGGAGTGAGACCCCAGTATCCCTTCAAGAACATATCCCAAGACCTAACTTTCTTCCAATAGACTACAAATCCTAAAGATTCTAGCACTTGCCTGTTAGAGTCTGTAAACAAGTCAGGATGGCGCCTGGCAAATGTTAGAATCTGTAAACAAGTCTGGATGGCGCCTGGCATTTTGCCAGAGGGAGTGGTTTGTGAAGTAAAGCCAGCGAGCCATTAAGTGTGGAGATTCCTTATTGGTTGACTGCTGTATCTATTTTATGCTAATTAAGATAAGCTGGGTGGAATGTATATATACCACTCCTGTCCTACAATAAATGGCTCCCACTCCTGCTGTATCAATCTACACAAGTTGTTTGTCACCCCCCAGTTATTTTGCTGCAGCCGGACTGCGGCACTTGCCGATAGCACCACAGGCTGGCAACTGAGCCTTCAAGACATGGGCCTTTGGGGAACATTCAAGAGCCAAACGAGAGAGAGCAAGGTGTTAGATGCTTGCTGTTTGCATGTTTTTCTCATATTTTAACCCTCCCCTCATTAGTCTGTGTTTTAATAAACCCTTTTGCCCTATCTGCCTCCAGGGCTGGTGTAGGGTTTGTGGGACATCCTGTGGACCAAATTGTGAACTAGAGCTCCCCTTAAGGAATGGAGACTCCGATGCCTCTTTGCTTCAGGAATTTGCCATACCCTTGTCTTGAGCTGGTGGCTGTCACCTTACTGGTTCCACCACCCAGTGGCCACTTGTGCTGACTATTGCTCAGCACAAATCAGGCCATGCAGACTGCAGCTAATCTTGTTCAGTTTCCCAAACTATTACCCTTGGGTACCCCTGGGATTTCCTCCATTCCTGATTTCAATTGCCTGAGAGCTTGGAATCCTAAATCGAGCCTGGTTTCTGTTTCAACAGATCCCTTCTGCTTTCACATTGGGTAGCATTTCACCTATTTATTCACTAGTATTTGTCTTCCTTCTTATTAAAATTCTTCAAGATTTCCAGGGCACTAAGATTTCATTGCTTATTTTCCAACACTTTTATGGACTTTCAAAAAAACTATTTTTTTTTTTAAGATTCGAACCAGAATTTGGATGTTGGAGCCTGTTGTTTGGCGATCATTTTGATGGAGTTCCTACATTGCACCACTGTTTCATGCATACTCTTCCCTTGTCTGGAAACGCCCCTTTCTAAATCTTCTCCACATTAACTCCTATGGTCTGTTGAAGTCCATCACAGGAGAAATTCTTTCAGAGAACCTTTCCTCATTTATTCAAATGGACTCAAACTCTCAGCTCTATGCTACCTTTATACAACAAATTTATTCACCGATTTTTAAAAAAATATTTTTTTTAGTTGTAGTTGGACACAATACCTTTATTTTTATTTGTTTTTATCTTTATGTGGTGCTGAGGATTGAACCTAGCTCCTTGTAAGTGCTAGGTGAGCGCTCTACCACTGAGCCACAGCCTTACCCCTCACTGATTTTTTCAAAAAAATCAAATGATTCAAAAAATCATTACTTTTTAGTTTATTCTTTATGGTTTTAACTCTTTTATTTGCACCTACATTTTTTCCTATCAGATTGTGCATATTTCTTCAATAAAAATAGAATATCTTCATCAACTTTTTCCCTT
This sequence comes from Marmota flaviventris, assembly GCF_047511675.1. NCBI lineage: Eukaryota > Metazoa > Chordata > Mammalia > Rodentia > Sciuridae > Marmota > Marmota flaviventris. Next base: position 156,764,211 of record NC_092499.1, read on the forward strand.
TAGGTAAGTCAAAGGAGGTATTTAATAAGATCTTGTTGAATTGACATTAGGAGAATTTGCCACTGTATTGCCATCTCTCACTCTGGCATGAGAGAATAGCAGGCATGTGCCTGGTGGCCTGAGAGTCCCCATCCTGGAGATTGCTTAATAGTCTGACATCAAGGAAATTTGTCATTTTACTTGGAGTGTACAATCTAACCCTATATCTTCTATTATTCCATTCCATTTGTATTATTTGAAATAAAGGGCAGGGGTTCTTTGTCTTCTTTGAAAAAAAAAAATCCAACCACCTTGCTCTCCTTATATAATAGCCAGCTTCCTTTTAAAGGTAAAAAGATTTGCTGAAAATTTGAATAACATATTCCGCCGCTGTTCTCTCCCTTTGTTTCTCGTCTTCCCTCCCAATCATGGAAATATTAAGAAACAAAAAGGCATCTGAAGAGACAGCATTCTAAGTAGTATCCTGATTTGTCCTTATCTGCAATATATATGCAAGCCAGAGTTGATAAACACAGACAGCCCACCTGACTTCAAAAAACAAACAAATAAATATACAGGCAGACGCTGATTTCCCTGTGGAAATTTTACAGGGAAGTTAAGTTATGGAGTGTACACAGACCTGAAATTGTCATGCAAACTGAGTTGGCAGGGATTTCAGTGTCTATACGTGGGTTGAGTAAACCAGTTCAGATAAGGAGACCCTGGGACTTGGAATGGATATTTGAATGAAAGCCACTGGAAAAGTAGAGCATTGAGATGCCCTCTGTTTATCTTTGTGCATCTACCATTTCTGATTGCTTTTATTTTAAATGAGAAATTTACAAGCCACTGTGACAATGATCATTTAGGATGTCTGGGTATGATTTAGGAGAGAATGCTGCATAGCTCATCAGGATTGTCCTGAGATGAGAGCTCAAGGCAAGGAGTTCATGCTGGTGGTGGTTCCAGGAGGCATAGGGTGGAGAATATCAAAGAGAAGCAGCCAGCACAGGGAGTGTGATTGTGTAAATTATGACTGCGGGCCAACTGAGCTTTATTCCACTGAGGACCTCCAGGGACAGTATATAACAAGAGCCTCTGAGTTATTCCACTTGAGTGAGGGAGTAGGGGTATTTATCTACCACCATCATTGGTTGATGAAGCTCCAAGTAGATGTCCAATTCTGAGAACTCTAGTTTGCTATGCCACATAGGCAGAAGTGTCTCCATGACCCAAGGAAAGACCTCAGGCAGAGAGATATTAGAGCTGTCCATGAAGCCAGGCAAGCATAAGAATCAAGAATTGAGCTTGGGGTGGTGGTGCACACTTGTAATCCCAGTGGCTTAGAGACTGAGGCAGGAGGATCACAAGTTCAAAGCCAGCCTCAGCAATTTAGTGAGGCCCTAAGCAACTTAGCAAAAACAAGAAGGGCTTGGGATGTGAATCAGTGATCAAGCCCCTCTGGGTTCAATCCCGGCCCCCCAAAAAATAAAATAAAATCAAGAATTGAGAATATGGCATTATCAACAAACTTTTTTTTTTTTTTTTTTTTAGCATCCAGACTACCTGTTATCATTTGGAGAACACTAGGAAAGTGTAATCCCCAAATAAACTACTGCTTGTAGATTTGTCATCTTGAAATTTTTATGTCCAACCCATGAGAACCAGAGTCACTTGTCTCAGCTATTCAATTCAAATTTTTCATCTGCTCTTTCAGTAAACTTTGCAACTGTTTAGAAAATTCTCTCTCTTTTTTTTTTGTGTGCACCTGCAGTTTCTTTTTTTTTAATTTTTATTGTTGGTTGTTCAAAACATTACATAGTTCTTGACATATCATATTTCATACATTTGATTCAAGTGGGTTATGAACTCCCATTTTTACCCCTGATACAGATTGCAGCATCACATCTGCACATCCACTGTTTTACATATTGCCATATTAGTGTCTGATGTGTTCTGCTGCCTTTCTATCCTCTAAGGGGAGGGGGGATAGTAGAAAATTCTCTTTTTAAAATAAACTTCCAGCAGAAGGAAAGAACAAGATGCTGATCTGTGGTGAATCATGAGTATCGAGAATGATTTGGAAGGAAACCAGCAGTAACCACACTGGAAGAAGTCAGGAGGCTCACCTTTCCTTCAGACCTCACTTCTGCCTGTTACTGCCAGGAAACAGCTCCCCCTCTCTGGACTTTGGCCCTTCATCTGTCAGGGATTGTACTGGATGCTTTGACACTCTGTTGGGTCTCTTCTGGCTTTGACTTCCTGTGAATTCTTCACTAAAGACAATGGCATTGGAAAAGAGGGGGTTACTTAGGTGAGATTAAGGCAGAGTAGAGGAGGGTTTGTTGACTTGTATCAATCATAGCAGCCAAGCACAGCCTCTGGGTGACCTCCTTATTTACAAAGCTTTTTCTGAGTGCTGTCACTGGAGGGACATCAGAGCTCCTCCATATTTCATGCTCCATTCACATGTGAGTCTTGACTGTCTGATGGTGGGCTGTATCCTTGGGGCTTGGCATCTCGTGGGTACTCTATAAACATTTGTGGGTTTTCTTTCTTTTGTTTTAGATACCCGAAAGTGTTCCATTTATCTCTCATCCTGCTGTCCAACTGTGCTCTGTCTTATTGCCCTTCTTATTTTCTTAATAAAATTTTGGGCAGCTTTCTGGTCACTTTTTTTGGTGGGAGAGGGTACCAGGGATTGAACTCAGGGACATTCGACCATTGAGCCACATCCCCAGCCCTATTTTGTATTTTATTTAGAGACAGGGTCTCACTGAGTTGCTTAGAATCTTGCTTTTGCTGAGGCTGGCTTTGAACTCATAGTTCTCCTTGTCTCACCCTCCCAAGCCACTGGAATTACAGGTATGCACCACCATGTCCTGTGTCACATTTTAATTTTAATTTTTAATTGTGATAAAATACATGTAATATAAATATATTATCTTAATCATCTTAAATATACAGATTAGTGTTGTTAAGTCTATACTGCAACTAATCTCCAGATTGCAAGATGTTTTTGTCTTGCAAAACTAAAACTCTATGCTAATTAAACAAGAATTCCCTATTGTCCCTCCACCTGGAAATCACCTTTTTTACTGTCTCTATGAATTTGACTATTCTAGAGACCTCATATAAGAGAAATTGTATAGTATGTGTCTTTTTATAGCTGGCTTCTTTTACTTAGCATAATGTTCCCAAGTTCCACCCATGCTATAGCAGCAGATTTACTTTTTTAATTTAAGTCTAAACCAGATCCTTCACTCACAGTAAAAGGTATGCAGTTGCCTTCTATTTCCATGTCAGCCAAGCGGATGGATTTCTAGGAAAATAAGAAAACAAAGACCGAAAGAATTCATTAAGCCAAATGTACTTTTAGTCAAATCAGGTAGGAACTGAATGATCCAAATAACCCACAAAGGGATACACAATTCATGTTACAAATGCTCTGCCTCAGGAATATTTTCTGCCTTTCCAAAAGACAGGACAGAGAGTTTGCTATCAGAGTTCATCGTCTCAAATGTAGGAAAGAAGTCATTATAACTCAGACCCGTGATCATCTTCAGAGTTAAATATTTAAATATATTGTCTATTTTGCAAATAATCGGGGGAGAGAAAATGTGGGGAGAGATTGGCACTAGTCAGGTGCAGGTCTGGGGTGGGAGGGTCCTTCAGGGTTATTCTGGTTGACCACAATGATCAGGTCTATGGCTTCTCACGACCACAATCTTTTATGGCCAGGCCATGATCTGGGGCCAGGAGCTCTGGGCTTCTGAGGCATCCTGCTGGGTCCTCCCAGAAGCCAAAACAACATGTCCTACCTTCAAGGAGGATGAGGGAGTTTATTGTAGCATGACAGATAGGCTATCACCTCACTCCAACCTGCTCTGATGGAGTGGCAGCCAACAGACGGACTTATACAAAAACCCTGGCTTTTCACTAGAGGTAATGGAGGCTACAGAGGAAAAAGCAAAGAAGCCACTTAGCTTAGTTGACCATCTGTGATCATCTCTGTTTAGATGGCTACTCAAGTCTTTCATCAGAAGTGAGAATTATAATTTGAATGTCCATTTACATCAAAATTTGAATAATTTTTCTAGCACTTGTTTTTCCTTTTTAGGGTGATTAAATGGTATTGCATTATTTGGTTTTAAATATATGAATGATAGCAATTATATGTAAATTTACATAATTTGTATCTAAATTTATAGGTTTCCATTGTGGAAGGTAGAATGTATACACTGATATTACATTAGGATGTGAATAATGAAAAAAAAATCTATTATCTATCCCAGAACACTCATCCTTACACTCATCCTTACTTTTCCTGGTGAACCTGTATGTAGGCCTTGGAACTTTTGGAAACTGGCTATATATATATATATATTAGTCAATGGATTTTTTTACTTTATTTATTTATTTCTATGTGGTGCTGAGGATCGTACCAGGGCCTCACACATGCCAGGCAAGCACTCTACCACTGAGCCACAACCCCAGCCCAGAAACTGACATTTTGACACTTTATTTTTATTTTACTAACTTCAAATATGTTGCACAGGGTACAGGGAGACAGAGGGACATGGCCACAGTGACTGTGGTGAGACTGGAGAGATGCTTTAATTCTTTAGACAGAGTGAATTAAATGAGTAAAAACAATTTATTCCCATTTAACTCTCCTGAGTGTGATGAAAAGATGCATGTGGTGAAATTGAGTTGCAAATTATACTGCAAATAAATCACAAAGCCACCTCTCTCATTTGCTGAGCAGCCACACGACAGTGCTAGATGCCTTCACTGTGAGATCTCCTTGACATCCTGGCTTGCTGCCCTCTTAGGTGTTATAGTATCTGGTCTGCCAGGAAAAGCTCTCAAGATTGACACAGCTATGTTCTAGGAGGCTTCTGTGACCTTAAGACTCAGTCCAGGCATCCAGAAATTCACTTGTCAATCCCCAACCTTGACTCATTCAGGTGACACTCCTAAAAACTTGAAAGTGGACTTTGCTAAACTAGCAGACCATTCCTGGAGGCCAGAGGGTCTCTGCATTTCTATGCATTTTGAGTACTCCTGAAGCCACCAGCAGATTTACACTTCCTGATCTCAGATGTGACTTAGCCAAGCCTCTGCTGCTGATCTGGGTGTCAATATCATGATGCTCTTAGCAGCCTCCTCTGGTCTGCATGTGGTGGTTAGATTCCTACTCGTTACCCCCACAGTATGAATTTCCTATTAGGGCACTGCATGTACTAGGATGATACTTAACCCCTGAACCCCTACATTTAATCACACTGAAGTATTGATATTGAGAGACAATATCCTCAGAGAATTGGCTTCAGGACACTCTTCATGCAGATATTCAAACACTCAGATGCTCAGATTTGCATATCACCCATGAAATCCTTCTCTAAACTTTAAATCACCTCTACATGACTTATAATACCTAATACACTGTAAATGCTATGTAGATAGTTGTTATACTGTATTGTTTAGTGAATAAGAACAAAACAAAAAAGTATGTATATGTTCAGGATACACAAAATTTTTTTTCCAACACTTTGCATCCTATTTTGGTTATATCTGTGGGTGTAGAAGCTATGCACAGGGAGGGCCAATTATATAGTCAACTTTCATCTTTCAAGATAGTTAGGCTCTGTAAAGTTTCTGTGATGTGGAATTAGCAAATACTTAACCATTGATCCTAGGAGATATACAGAGTTGGTTTCTGCTAACCTCAGAACAATTGATAGAAACATAATTTTGTTTTGTGTTTTTTTTAGTTAATAAGATATATATATATATATATATATATATATATATATATACACACACACACACACACACACACACATACATACATACACACAGATACCCACACAGACACACATACATTTACAATGAACTCACAGCATCCAATATTACAATTCATGTCTAAATGGAATTATTTAACATGTACTTCTTTTCCCCTACAAGGCACACCTCAGTCTTCTTGCACTTAGGAACACTAGACAGTACTTTAGAACCACTTCCAAGGATCATTTTAAATAGCAAGATAACCAATAAAAAGCACAACTATGTAATAAGAACCCTGACACTAAGTAGATTATGAAAAGGATACTGATTTAGTATATGCGAGCTTTACAAGAAGGTACTGTTGGTCCTGGTTCAATTTCAGTTGGGATTTGGCTCCTTGGGACTCAAACTTTTGATGACACCATGCGTATCTACAAATTGCACTGGATATTGACTTGGGAGTTACAAAAGAATTTTAGGGTACAGGCTAAACATCTACATGTGAATAAAGAAGACGGGCTTTATTAAGGAAATGACAAATATTAAAGCAGTAGGGAAAGGTGGGGGTTAGGAATAGGGAAGAGAAGAAGTAGTAACAGGTATAACTGACTTTGAGTAGTAAAAATAGTTCTAATAAGAACCTAGCTTATTTTTCCCCTTTCCCCTTACAAACTCTTATATGTAATTTTGTGTAACAATGAGGATCTCCTTCCATTTCCATACAGTTTCCCTTCTCTCTCCCTTTCTCTCCCCCTACTCTTCTCTGTTTAATGTTAATCTTCCTCATGCTCTTCCTCCCTGTTCTGTTCTTAGTTGCTCTCTTTATATCAAAGAAGACATTTGGCATTTGTTTTTTAAGGATTGGCTAGCTTCACTTAGCATAATCTGCTCTAATGCCATCCATTTCCCTGCAAATTCCATGATTTTGTCGTTTTTTAGTGCTGCGTAATATTCCATTGTGTATAAATGCCACATTTTTTTTTATCCATTCATCTATTGAAGGGCATCTAGGTTGATTCCAGAGTCTAGCTATTGTGAATTGTGCTGCTATGATCATTGATGTGGCAGTATCCCTACAGTATGCTCTTTTAAGGGGTAGAGAGGGAAGATGAGAGGGAAGGGGAGGGGGGATAGTAGGGGATAGGAAAGGTAGCAGAATACAACAGTCACTAATATGGCATTATGTAAAAATGTGGATGTGTAACCGATGTGATTCTGCAACTTGTATTTGGGGTAAAAATGGGAGTTCATAACCCACTTGAATCAAATGCATGAAAGATGATACGTCATGAGCTTTGTAATGTTTTGAACAACTAATAAAAAAAAAGAACCTAGCTTAGATGGCCTCACAACACAAGTATTTTATAAATATGATCACTAGATGATAGTGAAGATTGAATATTTTCTAAGAAAAACAATAACTATTAAATTTCTTATTCTGTTCAAAATATACAGAAGTAGAATTACTATGTTAAGAGGATATACCTATTTAAATTGTAATAGGGAATGTCTCAAAAGTTGTGTCAACATCTAACTGCATTTGGGGCTGATAGAAGAGCAATTGTTTTAGGAGCCAGAAATGTCCTATCTTGGGATGATGAACACTGGGTTGTCATTTGAACTCCTGAGTCTTGTCCTTGTTATGTGTGGCCCAACATCCAAGAGTGCAAGAGTCTTTTCAGACAACCTTAGTATGTCTTATAATTTGCTGTCTTCAAATTCTGCTAGACATTGAATGCTCTATAGTGTGAGTGTGGATTCAGTTTGAGAGATGAATATTTTCAGAAACTCCAAGCATGCATGGGATACCACATCCCTATTAGAGCTGCATTCAGAGGGTCCCCAGGACTGTTGATGGGTGGACAGAAGACAAATGCTGGAATCAAAGGTACTTGATCCTCTGTGTTTCAGTTGCCCCATCCTTAAATGGGGAATGATAATATCTATTTCCTGGATTGTTTAGATGATTAAAATGAACTTAGGAGATTGGAAATACCAAAAATATAGCAATAAGAAACTTCATAAAATTGAAGTACCATTGTTTCTCTGTAGTCTGAAGTACCTAGATGTAACAAAATCATTCTATTTCCAACTTAGTTTTGCCTGCCAGAGTTTGGAGAGCTGATGGAAAAAAACCCTGCCTTTGCTCTCAGCTTTGAAGATTTGGGAACTCCATGCTGGCCCTAGTGTTAACTGCAGTGATAGGAATGCACCTTTGATTCCTAGTTCTCTCCTCTTTATGAGTTGCTCTCTTTTCTATTGGTAGAGACCCTTGCCTGTTTCCCTGTAGTTTCATTTCCCCTGTACCCTGTTCATTTTCTCCTTAAATACTCTTTCAATACTCTCCTTAAATGTTCCTTATTTCAGTGCAGTGGAGTGATGATGTGAAGATGTCATCTAGATCCAATATGTGAAGTTAGAAAGTGTGAAGTTGGGATGGTGAAGTTACTGCAAGGTGCTCCCTTCAAGCCTCTGTGTCATTAGGCACAACTTGCCTACATGCATCTGCGACAAACAGAGGGAGTTTATTAGGGTTTAAGCACAGTCTCAGGGACCCAGACAGAATGTCCTCTGCAGTCTTTCTGGAAATTAGATTGGCTTCCAGCTTCTCTTATTAATAATTTCTGCTGCTTCATAACAAAGGGAAGAACTTGGCTCCAGGGTGAAGGTTTGGAATATTTATTTTCTAAATACAAATTGCTGGGGTAAATGCTTCGCCTACGCATCCCTTCTCACTTGTGCAGCCGCTAAGCCAGCTCTGTCTCCCTTTGTTTGGTATTCAAAGCACAAGAATAGTGGCCATGAATATCAGCTAAGAAAGAGCGAAGGGATTTTAGGTGGAATATCTTAACCCCAGGAGTGTGGCCTCTGCTGGGGTGGTCATACTGTTTATTTAGTAGGTTGGGCTGCGGATTGGAGATTGGAGGGTAAAATGCTATAACAGCCTGGATTTGAGGGATTGGAAATATTTCACATTTGGTACCAGCACTGAGAAACTATGATTTTCCTTGAATATCTTATCCATTTGGTCAAGTGGGGTTAGGAAGCAATATGTACAGGAAGAGATCACTTTTCTGCATAGGCTGCTGCAATTGCTTGTAGACATGGTATCCTATATCTCATATCTGCCTTAGCATCCTACCCTGCTATTTCATTTTTATTTTATTCACAAAGATAAGTAGATAGATAGATAGATAGATAAGTAGGTAGATAAATGCTAGACAGATTGACTGACAGGTATATAAACTGATAGCCAAACAGACAGACTGATAGATAAATACACGACAGACTGTTAAACAGTGGGCTAAATAGCTAGCTAGCTAGATACATAGATGGACAAACTGATAAATAGATGATAGCAGACTAAGAGAAACACTGATAAATAGACTGATAGGTAGATGATAGATGAAACAGAAATGTTTCAGAATATGTTTTTTAAAAATCTTGTTTATGGGCTGGGGATGTGGCTCGAGCAGTAACACGCTCGCCTGGCATGCGCAGGGCACTGGGTTCGATCCTCAGCACCATATAAAAATAAAAATCTTGTTTATCAGAACAAGATAACCTCAGTTATTCTACAAAGTTCAAAATGGGAAAAAACATATCTCATTCTTAAACAAGAAGGAGTTGAGAAAATAATGGGCAGCAAACATAACTATTGGTAGTAACACCTATGGAAACATTTTAAAGCATAGAAAGTTGATGGAGAAACTAAAAAAGAAACGATTTGGAGTGTGTTTAAAATTTGAGATCTTTCAAATCCTGGATATGTAGCCCTGGGTACCCTATGGTGCCTCTCCTTTGGTGGGGGGTGCTCTACCAAAGGGGCACTAGCACCAGCTCTCTTGCAGTCTGCATCTACATAGAAAATCCACCAAGAGTTGAAGTCAGCCTCTGCCACCCAAAATAACCAGGGTGGCATGGGCAGCTCTCAGGAGAAGGTGCCAAGCTGGGACTTGGCCTGAACTAAACCCATCCTGATGGAAAGCAGTGACCCTGTAAATGGACGACTTCCACTGCATCCAGACCACCACAGAGACTGGTGGCCAGCATAAGCTTCCCTGATCGCAGTTCACCACAGGTCACTTTCATGCTGTGAGAACAAAGTCCTACTGAGCCCAGGGTCCCAGCTGCGTGGTTCTGCTGTGTAAACACAGCACAGACAGCCTGCACAGCCAAATGTTAGGGTCCCCGTGTGATCCATTGTCAGATTACAGGCATGGCTACAGATTGGTTTCCAACTGCTCCCCATCTCTCTTGCGCATCTCTTCTTCCTCATGTGTTGTTTCTAAACCTCCTCTTACAGAGCACATCTCCGGCTGTTTTTTCTTTTGTAATTTCAAAACCAAGGTTCCTATTTTGGGGATATATATATATATATATACATACATACATATACACACATATACATACACACACGCACATACATATATATATGTGTATATATATATATATATATTTTTTTTTTTTTTTGGGGGGGGTATACCAGGGATTGAACTCAGGGGCACTCGACCACTGAGACACATCCCCAGCCCTATTTGGTATTTTATTTAGAGACAGGGTCTCACTGAGTTCTTAAGCTCCTAGTTTAGCTGTTGTTAAGGCTGGCTTTGAACTCTCAATCTTCCTGTATCAGCCCCCCGAGCCGCTGGGATTAGAGTCCAATATTTTTAATGTGCAGGGCCTCAGCAGAGATGGCTGTGGACTCTCATCATGGACTGTACGATCACTGGATGTATAGTTTCCCATTTACGACCAAGGCTCACTTAAAATCAGGTGTGGGCGGGGAAGAAGAGAGAAGGAGAGCCACCCATCTCCCTTGTAATCACCCAACTCAGGTTTGACTTGCCGTTTGCCTCCTCTCTGTGAGGCCCTGGTTAATAGAAACTCGGAATGCATGTTCATACCCCTGCTCTTCGGTGCTCAAGGATGCTTGCTGGGAAGCACCCGGGCATCAATCACTGTCCCGGGCTACTTGAGAAACCGCGGTGATGGACTGGCAGAGCAAAGCCCGCTCAGCGCCGCCCCTGCATGCTGCAATTCAATTAGTCATGGTCAGAGGGAGGCATTATTATTCATACATCACCGATTGTTCCCAAAGTAAACAGAGCTGGGATGAGGTCTCTGATCCTCCCAGTGCCTTTAGCTGGGACACAAAAGAAAAAAACTCCGGAGACACCAGGGAGGGACATTTGGTCTGAATTCTGATCTCCTTTGCAAGCTTCCCCCGTCAGATCTTGTTGATTTCTTTCTTTCCTTCTTTCTCCCTCTCTCTTTCTTTTTTCCACAACCTTACAGATAAGTGTCCTTTGTGTGCATATGCAGACCCAGCAGGGCTATTTTATTCCTTTATTGCCAACAATGCCAGAAAGTCCCTTCCCACCCAGGGCATACCCCTCCCCCTACTTTATAATGGATAGTGACTCACAAAAAATCAGGAAGTAGATACTTTAACTGGTGTAAACGATCCTGTTAGAATATAACAGACCAATAACCTCCCAATTAGCAATAAATAATCCCTGCAGAAATAAAGGGTGACATTTGTATTTTGTAAAGTGCTAACCAAATTAGCCGGCCTGGCCAACCCCCATCTGTTTATCAGTTTAACGGAGTGCAAGTGAACCCAAGATAAATGCCAGTTTTCCTTGGATAAATTTTACGGCTAGGCTGAAACTGCCAAAGCACACAGGAGAAGTAAAAGCAGAGCTGTGTTCTCATTGACAGAAAAGTCAATTTTGCAGGATGGACTTAGGCAAGAGCCTGGAACCCCTCTCACCCTCCCCGCCTCTGGTTTTGTATGTTTATAATAGGGCTGTTTTCTCTGGTAGGGGAATGAGCCAATTTAGTGAGCTGAAAGTTCTGTTGAACAAGCTCTTCTTAAGACAAGGCTGACTGGAGCCTGCTGGCAGAAGGAGCAAGCAGCAGACTCCAGTCTGCCCACTCTCTGCTTTGAGGAAGTGACCCACATCCCACCCAGAAAACTCACCCACGAACATGAGGCATTTAGATAATTCAGAAACCACTCTTGCTGTGTGAGGCTTTCTGATATTCACACATTCTGACACTCAGCCCAGGCTGTGCCTTGGAGCAGCAACCTGGCACCTTCATTGGCCTCAGGAGGGCCTCAGAGCCATGCTGCCTCAGCATGGGGAAACCTGGCTATGAATAAGAATCACCCAAAGTCTTTTACAAATGTGGATTCCCAGGCCTGACCCTCTATCTATTGAATCAGAATCTTCCAGGGCAAGGTCCTGGAAGTGATTCACAGCAAATCACTGTGATGTGTGGCCCAGACACCCCTCTCCCCCACGCTTTAAGGAGGATTTTAAGGAGGAATTCTCAGCTTCTGGGAGTGTCACCAGCAGGCAGACAGTCTTCAATGTCAGCCCTTTTAATGATGGGACAGCTGTCAAGAGCTACCTGGAGCTCAAGTTCATACCTCTTTCTGCAGGGCATCAAATGACTGATGGATTCTTGGTCACAAATGTCTAGTGTCTTCGTCACACATAGGACCATGCTGATATGGCATTTCATTTTAGAGCTCCCCATAGGATTCACGGTGGCTCCCTTCCTCAGATATTTGTTTCAATGCCTGTCCTTCATGCACATCCTACAAGTTAAACTTCATCTCAGAGGGAAGACTATCTTAATTAATTTCCCTTTGCTATAATGAAATATATGAGCCCGGCTAATTTATAAGGAAAACATTTATATCTTACAGTTCTGGATGTTGGGATATTCAAGAACATGGTGTTTGTATTTGTTTGTGCCTGGTGAGGGCCTTCTTGCTGCATCATAGCATAGCAGAGGGTACCAGCACGGATATTTCTTCCTCTTATAAAGCCACTAATGCCATCCTGGGGTTCCTATCCTCGTTACCTCATCCAACCCTAATTACCTCCTAAAAGTTCCACCCCAAATATCATTATCATACACATTTGAGGATTAAGTTTCCAATGCATACTTTTGTAGGGGACACACTGATACTTTAGCAAGAACCCTACCTACAATAGCCAGATGTGGGAGAATTATGGTGGGAAAAAAATGTTCTTTTCCCACATTCAACCCAACCATCAGTTCTCTCCAGAATATCACAAAAGATTGGATACCTCGCCTCGGCATGGAAGAACCAGATACAGGGAATATAACAGCCTCTGGTCCAGTCCTTTGAAATAACCCTGGAAATAATAGAATCCCTTCAATTATCCCATTTTCCTTAGAAAACTGAAGGACTTTGGGGTTCTAGTGCTGGCTCTGCTGCTAGAAATGGGTTGACTGATTCAAACTACCTGGCCTCAGTTCTTCTTCTGTAAAAAGGCAACAGTGATGGGGAAAGATTTTGGAGTCTGAATGAGTGAACAATGATCTTGACTTTATTCTGTCCCACCCTCTCTGTGACCCAGGGAATAAGAGAATGGGAGAGAGAACTAAAAGGAAGGACTGTGGTAAAGGCCTGGCCACGGGCCAGATTTGGAATCTTGACTTATGTAGTAGTTTAAATAAATCCTTGTATCTCTTGAAATGGCTTCCATCAAGCGGGGGAAGAACCCCTGGAACAGGACTGATCTTAGTGACTCAGTTCTCATGAGTAGGATGAGGCAGAATAGGATGAATGAAGCTGTATGAACTCTAAGGTTAGATTGCAAAAGGTACTTTATCTTCATCCAATCCACCATAAAAGCTCTGAGCCCCCACATAAAAGACCATATAGATAGACAGAACCCATGGAGATGGGGATGCTGATGAGGACAGCTGTTTGAGTTTTCCTTCAGTTGACTTCAATCACAGTCTGATTTTTACTACATGAGAAAATTCTGTTTGTCCCCCAGAATTGTGTATGTGGGGAATTAATTCTCAAAATCAAATGTTTTGGTACGTGGTATGTGGAAGTAAGCCCTCTGGGAAGTAACTAGGAGGAAGTCATGAGGGTGGAGGCATCATAATTGCATTAGTGGCTTCATAAGAAGAGGAAGAGATCGCCTGGCATGTGTGAGATCCGGGGTATGAACCACAGCATTAGCACCGTCCCCTCTAAAAAAGTAAGAGAGATCTGAGTTGACACACTTGATCTATCTTCCCATGTTATGATACAACAAGTAGGGCCTCATCATTTTAGAATTCCCACTTCCAGCACCATCATCTTAGACTTCCCCATTTCCAGAATCATGATTCGAAAAAACTATTCTTTATAAATTACCTGGTCATAGGTGCTTTGTTATGCAACAGAAAAAAGGACTGAGATAAAACCCAAGTGATATCCACTCTGCTAAGCCCATTTGACTTGCAGAACTATGAGCTATAATGACCATAAGTGATTTGTAATGGTTGACACTAAGTTTAGGCTGGTTATTACATATCCATAGATAACTCTAGAGATAAGAGTTCTTAAAGCAGAGAACCATTCTCATTCATGACACTAATCGTAGCCTGAAAAAAATATTTATATGAAGATAAAACTAATTCTAAAACTACCCAAACAAAATGAATTCCTATAATACTTACGAGATTTCCTCATTGGCCCCACTGAGGATGAGCAAGGATATAATATGCCTTTGTCCACACATACACCTGATGACTGACTTTGTCCACCTGAAGAGACAAGAAACAGTAACAATATGCAGAATGCCACTGGATAGCCAAGGAAATGTCATGTCCACAGCTCAGCATATCCACCTGATTCATCTGAGATGCCAACGAGCATTCTCTGAGGACTGTTGTCTCCATTTCATACATAGTTAACCTAATTCAGGTGGCCTGGTTTTGGGGCTGCATTGAAAATAGTCATTTCCAAATGTGGGCAGAGTCTGTTGCATGTAGTAACAGAGACTGTTTACTAACACGCTGTCCTAGTCAGCTCAGGCTGTTGTAAAAATATACCATTGATTGGGTGGCTTATAACCAATAGGCATAGTTTTGAGGGTTAAGTCCAAGATAAAGCTCTTAGGCAATTTGGGTTCTGCTGAGGGCCATTTCCTGGATTGTATAGGACCTTCTTATTGCTGTGTCCTCACATGAGAGAAAGAAATTCTGGTCTCTATTCCTCTTCTTATATGAACACTAATTGCATCATGAGGGCTTGACCCTCATTATTTCCTTGAAACCTAATTACCTCCAAAGTCACCGTTTCCTACTACCATTGCTCTGGGAATTAGCGCTTCAACATATGAATGGGGGGAGCACAAACATGTCATCTGGAAGACACACTGGAAGTCTAATGAAAATATCTTAATAGAAGTGATCATAAAAATGAAATAAATCATGTAAAAATTAATGCAGATTTAAAATACTATGTTTAAAAAAAGCAGAATTGTGACTAAGCCTTTACAATGATTTCCATCTTGTTATTTTTTTTTTGGTTCTAAATTTTACCATCTTATCACCTGAAAGGGGCCACTTTCAATTTTCTTGAAATTGGCTCCACAGGCTGATAGATCCAAACTCTATTTATGGAAGATCTGTTGTAGCTCTTGATTCCATGTTTGTTCCTTGGGACCCCAATAGACATTTGATACTTTCAGTTTAGCAATGTTACTCCTAGGCTCAAAAAAAAAAAAAAAGACATCCAAAATTAAGGGCCTGAAAAACATGTGTTTAACTTCTTTCCTGATGGTGCAATGCAGGGAGGAGGTTGGGGAAAGACTATAGAGTAAAACTTTTAAGACAATAGGGCAACAGAGCCACATAATCATCCAGTTCCCCTCCATGACAGAGAGGACCACTGATATGTGAAAATTAGTTACCTACTCCCTCCCAGGGCAGAGCTGGAACCAAGGGCTCCCAACTCCCAGTCCAGGACTCTTTGTATTTCCTAAGCCTCAGAACAGCACCAGTAACAGAAATGTTTCTTCTACCTCCTCATGTCAGGTTGTGCTAAGAGCAAAAACTTGAAATTACGGGAATAAAAGAAATGCATTAAATGTTCCTCCTTTTTAAACAGCATTTCTTACTATCTGCCTTGTGCTGTCTCCCCATTTTCCAGCTCATTCGCCAATACTTTCTTTTATCACTGGTGATAGACAGTTGGCAATGGGCTGGACAAGCCAGGCTGGGCTGTTGTGGAGGAAGGGATTTGAAGGCAATTCACAATCCCATTGTGGAGTATTTAAGACTCTGTCAGTGATTAACTTAAGAAGAAGCATTTTAGATCAACAGTCAACTTAGCTACATTTCCTAAATTCTTCAAACAGCATGACAATTCCACATTGCAAAGTTGACTTTGGATTTACCTCCAGAGCCCTATCTTTGTTTTTGCTTTTGTTTTGCTTTGCTTAGCATTATTTATTTATTTTACAAGAGTAGAAATTCATTCTCAATTTTTTATTTCTCCTCATTGCACAATGGTGCTGTTCCCCTCATTAGATTTAGGGACAAATGTGTAACATCAGCAAAATAGGGACTTGCTTTAGTGTCATCAGAGAGAGTTAGTAAAACAGTCTAATTGCTTTGTGCTTCTGATTTGCCTCAACTGAAAACAGTTGGTATTCTTTAGAAAAGCAACTGATATTTGATTTGTAAAAGGAGAAAGGGCTTCTCTTAGATTTGTTAGAAAATTAGGCCACTTTTTTCTTCTTGAACCTAATTTTGGGGATAAATGTGAGGATGGTTACAAAGGGAATTACCTTTGTGTATGTGCACATAGATAGACTTAAATAGTTTTGCCTTTTGAAGAAAATGTGGAAGATTTGTAAATGTACAGACAGCTAGATGTTTCAGATAGTTCTGGAGTTTATTTGCAAATGAACTTCAGGCCTATTGAGTGTTCATGCTCTACATTCCTAATGCTCAAGCAGCAGCCCAGCATTTCATACAGCAGTACACTGATGCCAGCTCATCTTAATCCTGATAATTGTGCAAAATTTACATTCTCTTCTTTACAGTGTCCTTTGACTTCCACTCCAAAGGCCAGCATCTTTTGACTGACTTGCCAACATTTTTCCCTAGTTGTAGCTGACCCAAAGTTTGCCTGACATACAAACCCTTCAAGAAGTTAATTTATGAGATTTACCTGGAGTGCAAGAGTAAGAGTAAGAGGAGGGGGGCACAGAAACAGGAAACATAGGCCGGAGGAGGAATGACTGTAAAAGTTACAATATTACTAAGAAACCCAGTGCCAGAGACAGAGGCACATACCTATAATCCCACCTACTTGAGAGGCTGAAACAAGAGGATGGAAAGTTTGAGGCCAGCCTGTGCAGCTTAGAGTTTATCTCAAAAATCAAATAAAAAGGGCTGGAGTTTGACTTAACATCTTTCTTCCATTAGGTTCCCCCCCACCCCCAAAGGCTGTACCACTTCCATATAGCACCAAGTGAAGACAAAGCCTTTAACATGTAGACCTTTTGGGAACATCCCAGATCCAAACTATGGCACCTAGATATATGTAAAGGACCAGGTCACCACTAAGCCTGCCTTAGATTTGAATTTAAAGAGAGCCTTAAAAATCACTTACAATAGAACTTTCATCTCTTCTTAATTGATTGCTGGCTAGCCCAGTCATTAGTAAATTCATAACCTAATATGTAGAGGTGTAAAAAGTGTGCAAAAGGTTATTCAATAAGGCTATTTGGTCTCTGGTTTTAGGGTACATGTAACTGAGATTAGTGAGCTGGTACTTCTTCTAAGAAGATGTGAAAATACATTCAGTTACTCAGTCAACATATCTAGGATACCTACCATATGCCAAGTATATGGAAAACAGGTGAATCAGTACAATTAGTCAAATACCTGGCTTCATCTCATGGAACACATCTTTTCCTGTGGAAACAGAGATGTAGATAAATGGTCTTCAACCCCGTTATGAGTGATATTATAGATGCAAGATGCAAGGCAGTAGTGGAAAAGAGAGAGTGATTAATTTGGCTTGGAGTGTTCAGCGAGGGTTTCTAAAGATGTAGTACGTAGGCTGAGATTGCAGAGAAAAGAGGGTGCCATCCAGGAAGATGAGAGTGGAGATGGAGGTTAGAAGTGCAAAGACATGGAGACCTGAAAAACTTGTGCAGGGTTCAGAGGTGACAATGATGTGGTATCCACTGGTATGCTCAGAGGAGGTAGGTAGAGGAGAAAGATTGAGAAGTGATCAGATGTGCTTCTCACATCCAGTGGTAAAGAGCTTGGGGACTCTTCCTAGAAGAGATGAAGAAAAAGCCATCTGATATTCCAAGAATGAGGAGGCACTGGAAAGAATAGCTGTGCATTTCAGAAGGGTAAGTAGTGGCAGAGGGAGGATGATAAGGGGAGGGAGGTGAGGAGATGGGATCTTGGTATAAGCAGGACCTGGACAATGATCAGGAAGGGAGGACACACCTTTCAGGCATAATTGTTAGGATGTGTCAATAAGGGAAATAAATAATCAAAATCACTCCTATTCCCCAATTGGGCAACTTATCAATAGTGGTGCAAAAATCAGACAGGATAGCACAGGGTCATGAAGGTATGGACACCAGACAAAAGTGAGACTTATGAATTTACATCAAAATATTTGACTTAGAGGGACATAATACATTCTAATAGAAACACTCAAATTTTCTGGTACCATCTCTATGTATTAGCTAAGCATTAGAACAATTCAAAAAATATTGGACGATTTGGAATCAACTTTAATTAATCATGAGTGTTTGAAATAACATATTTTTTGATACTCAAAATCTCTTAAAATTATATTTGTTAATATGTACACACACATCGGTATTTGAATACAGTGGGTCTATTGGTCTCCATATTTAGTGTTTTTCATGTTTAGTGTTTCCGCCTTCCTACATTGCATTGTGGGTATTTACATGTACACTTATGTGAGTATGTATGTGTATGTGTGCATGTAGGTGAGGATGTCTACACAAGTTTGTGGACCACTGAACAGAGTCTTCTAGAGTTGTGTTGTTTTCTTACACATTTGTGAACTTTAAGTTCATAATTTGAGGCCTAAGGACTATGGGAAACAAACTTCCCCCAAACTCTCTAAAATTGATAGCCTATTTTGTGAGTATTTTTGTGCTCATATTGTATATGAGGAGAGAGTTTATAGCTTTCTCAAAGAAACCATGAAAAAAAAAACAAAGAAAAATTAGTTTCATAAACACTATTTTAATTATTTTTTTTCAATCCACCCTTTATTTAACAGGAAAAATTGCAATCTCACTTGAGATGGAGATACTTGTTCAAAAACAGAAAACAAAGCTGGGTGAGGTGGTGCATACTCATAATCCCAGCGTCTTAGGAGGCTGAGGCAGAGGGAACATGAGTTCAAAGCCAGCCTCATCAACTTAGTGAGGCCCTGAGTAACTTAGTGAGACCCTGTCTCAAAATTAAATATAAAAAGGGATGGGGATGTGGCTCCATAGTTAGGCACCCTTGGGTTCAATTCCCCTTACCAAAAAACAAAGCAACCTGGAAAACAATGACATTAACCAGAAGAATCCCATTCTTCAATCCTGAGAAATTTGTGATCTGGATTGGAATTTTTATTTCATGTAGTATATTGAATTTTAATTAACTAAAATATGACTGATTATTTCATTTGAGAGGTTACTTTGATGGCAAATAATAAAAAATATCTCATTAATATAAGTTCCAATAGACTTTATTTCAATGGTTACCTCAACATATTTATTGAGAAGTAGAACCTGCTTATATTCATATTTTTTTTCTATGTATTTGACCTTTTTTTTTGTGGTGCTAGGAATTAAACCCAAGGCCTCATGCATGCTAGGTTGGTGTTATCTACCATGGAGTTATATCTCCAGTCCTCCTTCTAAGTAAAAATTAGGATCTTTAAACTTAGTGATTTATAATTTAATTGATAAAGTTAATGACCTTGTTCTAAGTGACTCTGTATAACTCTAAAATTGTATTTGACCTCTGTTTTAGTTAGTCAGATTCCCTCAAAGCATACTCAACTATGTACAAAGTGTGGAAAGATTCTGGAGAAGCCACAGTGACGGTGCAGTACTCAGGTACGACAACAGGGGGAGCTCTTATAGAATTTGCGCCTGATGGGATAAAGGAGGAAGGAGTTACTGGAATCCTGAGTAAGTCCCACCCACTGACAAGTCAGTAGAGGAACATGGTCACACCATGGTGACTGTGGGGAGAGAACTGGAAAGAATAAATCTCCTATCTCTCTCTCATTGTGCAGCCTCCTGCTGTCTCAGCCCAAGTAGAGGGTCTGTGGGAAGAGAGCTGATGATAACGTTTACAAGGACTGAGTAGGGTGGAGAAAAGGTGGGAGAAAAGGAAAATGTCCAGCATGGAGTTTTTTTCTCAAGAAGGCTAACTAGTTATAGTTTGATGTGAATTTAATATAAAAGTTCATGCCCAATGGATTTCTTATCTGTTCTTTCATAAGCTATGTTAACCCTCAGCCATTCACCATTATGGCTTTGCTGACTGGAAGTCCAGCTGGTTGGTTTCTCTGAGAAGCAAATGTTAAACGTAAAATGGTTAAGGCCGTGATTGTGCTCAACAGCTATGAATGGCAAAATGGAGAGAGAGCAGCAATTGCCTGGGAGAGTCTTTAGACCATGAGGAAGTTCTGACACCACTGAAATGAGAAGGGAGGAAAGGAAGGTTTGAAAGGAGGAATCCCAGAGCACAGTACAGTTCTGAGAAGCAAGGAGCCCTGACCCAGAGATTGTTCATTGAGTGTCCATGTTTGGAGGAAGTGGCCTGTCCCTTAGGCTCAGCCATATCTGGGGAACATCCAGGAAGAACATTATAGCTCAAAAGCAATGCCAGACCCAGGGGAGTGAACAGGTCCACATTCCCCTCAGCTGGGTAAACAGTCCTTTCTTGAAGGGGATCTGAAGGTACATCCTTTTGTCAGTCACAGATACCATGAATGTCACCTCAGATGGAGACAGCCATGACAGGAGAAGTCCCAGACAGGCGGTAGAGGAAAACCAGCTTCTGCCTCTGGGGAAAAGCCACCGAGGAAGGAAGGGAGTCAGGATAGCACGTGAAACCTGTGACTTGACCTCTTGTCTGGACTGAAATCTTAGGACTCATACAGAGTAGCCATAGTGGAGTGATAATGGCACAATTACCTGATTAGCAGAAAATTAGGCTATAATTAGCCTCTGGAACCTATCTTGGCTGCTGCGTAGGGCAGAAGCATTGCAGAAGGACCCACCTGCTTCACAGTAAATGAGGAGGGCTATCCATGCTGGCTAATGTAAGTTTGGCTGGAACCGCTGTGATGGGGGGAAATATCTTTCAACCAAAATTAGTGCCTGGACTACAGACCAATTGACAAGATAGTTAGAAATCAGGGCATTCTGTGGGGCTAAAGAAGGAGAAGAAGGAGGCTACCAAAACAAAAGACAGATACAGGTCCATGAGCTATAGACTTTGTCAGCCAACAGATGCCTGGGGTTAACCCCCCCTGCAGAAACCCACAGGTAGTGGTAGGATCCAGCCTCCTCCTTCTACTGTATCTAAAGCCCAAACCAGCCACAGTTTCTATTTTGGGCAGAAGTGGAAAGCTTAGATACCATCCTTATTATAGTTTGGATATGAGATGACCCCAGAAGCTCATGTATAAAACAATGCAAGAGGGTTCAGAGGAGAAATGATTGGGTTGTAAGAGTCCTAACCCAATCAGTGAATCAATCCTGATAGGGATTAACTGAGTGGTAACTGAAGGGGTAGGGTGTGGCTGGAGGAAGTGGATCCTTGGGGACGTGGCTTTGGCTAGTGGAGCCTCTCTCTCCGCTTTCTGATTATTATGTGAGGTATTTCCCTCTGCCACACACTCTGCCATGATGTTCAGCCTCACCTCCAGCCCCAAGGAATGGAGTCTGCTCTCTATGGATGGAGACCTCTGAAACCGTGAGCCCTTAAATAAACCTTTTCTCCTTTATATTTGTTCTGGTCAGGTCCTTTAGTCACAGCAAAAAAAAAAAAAAAAACTGACTATAACAATCCTGAGAAGAGTGAAACTTTGGTTCAACTGGATATTTAACTTAAATGAGATTGTGCTGGACTGGAAGATGCTAAGATATTCTTGAAAGATTAAATTCTCTTGCTTCAAACTCGCTAACTGTTCATTATCAACTCCCCTGCCTCCACCCCTCAAAAAAGCCGAAAAAAATGTTGATGAAACAAAATATTTTATTAGTGCATCTGGAGTAAGAGAGAATACCATGTTGGTAATGTTAGTGGTGTCTGAGAATGATGAAGTCAGGGTGTGGACTGGGTGATTTGCAGGGCGGGTCTTATAAGATAGGAATGGCTTGGGGCTGGGAGAGTTTATACCCTAACAGCTTTGGATTGCTGAACTCCACACAGCAAGGAACAGATCTTGGTAAGTTACTGGCTTTGATCAGTAAACTATTCCAGTTAATTTGTAGTCTTGTTTTATATGATCAAGTATTCCTGTAGCAAGCAGGAAAGCACTTTTGCTTAGTCCCAACATTGCTTAATGCAGAGATAGGGAAGAATGACTGGTCCCAGTGGAGTTTTAAGACACAGACTGCAAACTATACTAATTTCAGTTCTCCCTACTCTAAAGTTGGAGAATTGCAAGAAGATCCATATAAGTCATAAAAATAAACATGTGGCTTTTTTTTAGTCTTCATTATTATATCTTTTTAAAATATATGTTTCCTCAAATAGTTTTTTTTTGAGAGAGAGAAGAGAGAGAGAATTTTTTAATATTTATTTTTCAGTTTTCGATGGACATAACATCTTTTATTTATTTATTTTTTTATGTGGTGCTGAGGATCGAATCCAGCACCCCACGCATGCCAGGCGAGTGTGTTACCACTTGAACCATATCTCCAGCTCTCAGAATAGTTTTGGAAATGCAGAAAAATTTCAAAGATAGTATAGAGAATTCTTACCTGGTACCCCCATTCTGTTTCCCCTATTTTTAATATTTTACATAGCATGGTACATTTATCACAATTAATATACCAATATTAATATATTATTAACTAAAGTATGTATTTCACTCAGGTTTCTTTGCTTTTTTATTTGTTCTAATTATTTATACATGATAATATAATGCATTTTGACACACACATAAATGTGATATAACATCTTTTTCTTCTGGTTGTATGTGAAATATAATTACACAGGTCATGTAATCATATATGAATATAGGGTAATAATGTCTGATTCATTCTACTATCCTTCATACTCCCTGCTCTCCTTTACTCCCCTCTGTCTAATACATAGTACCTCTATTCTTCCCTAGTCACCCCCCTTATTGTGAATTAGCATCTGTATATCAGAGAAGTCATTTGGCCTTTGTTTTTTGGCTTTATTTTGCTTGGCTTAATATTCTCCAGCTTTATCCGTTTACCTGCAAGTGCCATAATTTCATTCTTATTTGAGGCTGAGTAATATTCCATTGTGTATAGATAACACATTTTCTTTATTCATTCATCTGTTGAAGGGTACCTAGGTTGGTTCCATAGTTTAGCTATTGTGAATTGAGCTGCTATAAACATTGGTGTGGCTGCATCACTGTAGTATGCTGATTTTAAGTCCTTTGGGTGTAAACTGAGGAGTGGGATAACTGGGTCAGATGGTGGTTCCATTCCAAGTTTTCTGAGGAATCTCTATACTGCTTCCATGGTGACTGAAACAATCTGCAGTCCCATCAACAATGTATGAGTGTATCTTTTTCCCTCACATCCTTACAACATTTATTGCTGTTTGTCTTCTTGATATTTGCCATCCCACTAGAGTGAGATGAAATCTCAGTGCAGTTTTGATTTGCATTTCTCTAATTGCTAAAATATATTTTCATATATTTTCCTTAATGTCCTTTTCCTATTCTAGGATCCCATCCATGCTACTGCATGCATTTAGTGATCATGTCTCCTTTGGTTGCTCTTAGCTGTGACAGGTTGTCCAACTTTCTTTGTTTTGATGATGATGACAGTTCTGAGTAGTGCTCATCAGTATTTTGTAAGATGCCATTCACTTTGGATTTGTCTAATGTTTTGCATATGCTTATACTGGGGTGCTGAAGTCTTGAAAGAAAGACCACAGAGGTAAAGTGTTGTTCCCATCACATCAGGAACTAACAACATGACTATTTGCTGTTAATGTTGATTTGGGTCATCCAACCAAAGTAGTGTTTGTTAGGTTTCTCCACTATAAAGTAACTCTTTTTTCCTCTTTCCATACAGTATTCTTGGGAAAAAAGTCTCTGTTTGCAGCTCACATTTAAGGAGTGGGGAGTTATGTTCTACCTTCTTGAGGGCAGACTTTCTTTTCTAAAAAAAAATTTTGTTTTGCTGGTGTGTTTCATGACTATAATGCCAGCAGATTTTGTGCTGAGGCATGAGAATCATGAGTTTAAAACCAGCCTCAGCAACTTAGCAAAGGCCCCAGCAACTTCACAAGATCCTGTCTCTAAATAAAATATAAAAAGGGCTGGGGAAGTGACTCAGTGGTTAAGCACTTCTGGGTTCAATCTCTGGTACCAAAATAAAATTATGTTTTTATTAGTGCACTGTAGTTTTACAAATCCCCAGGACTACCCTTTTCCTTTTCTCCTCCATCTCCCGGATCCTCTTCCTCTAAGAGTAGACTTGGTCTTCCTTCTATTAATTTATTTCCTTATTGTGCCTTATAGTTTTACATAAAAGTGGAATTCCTTGCCATGTATTCATACATGGACCTAGCATAATTTGGTCAATTAAATTTTATAGTTTAAGGACAGACTTTCTGCAATAATTATTCGGATGTGTTCTGCACTGTGTTGTTCTTTCCTGTCCTTTGCTAGTCACTTCTACTATATTTATTTATTTAGTCACTCATTTATCAATATGGACTCCTGAGTGTTTATTTTATACTCTGGGTTACAACATCATACTATATTCTGAATTTGGTTCCTTGGGTGGTTCCATCTGTGGCCATTGAGAGTTCTTTCAGTTGGCAGTTCAGTCTCTTTGTTATTCTTCCATTATTATGTGCTTTTCCCTCCCTCCTGAGAACTTTCTTACTTCCAGGCACTGCAAGTTGCATCAGGCTTATTTTGTATATTTTCTGCCTCTAAGAATCAGTCATTCTCCCAGGAGTCCTCTCAGGATTACTTTTATTGGAAAAGGGTATCAGAAAGCAAGATTTGGGTGCTAGGTGCTCTTATTGCAACTGAAGTACAATTGCGGCTAGTGACCTCTCTCTTTTTTACATCTGAGTATTCTGAGACTCTATTTGTAACTTTCCCATAAAGAGTATCACTTAGGAAGTCACAGATCTCAGTCACAGACTGAGCAACCTGAAAACTTGGTCTCTCACGATGAAGATCTTCTACAGGACAAGAACAATTTAAACAGAAGAACCTTCTATGTACTGTAGCTTCAAAGAGTTAAAAAATAAAAAAATGGTCTTCGCTTGTTACATACGGAAAAAACACAGAGAAGTTTCGCTCTTTCAATACAAATTCCAAGTTTGGAACTAGGTAAATTAGAAGTCTGGGAGACGAAGGCCCATCTCCATGTGACTGATGACTGCTCACGGCTGGGTGATGAATGGGTCTCTAAACCAAACACATCAATACCTGATGGGCGTGAGAAGGACGATGCTTGTTACCTTCAACGAGGTTAAACCCTTTTCTCTCAGACGTCATGTTAAAACAGGCTCCATAGTTACAATTTGATCCCAAGACAAAGAAATAAAGGTCAATGATTGAAGGCAATTCTTTACCATCAAATTAAGATGTGACAAATTTGTCTATTCTTCACTGACAATATTTTGCTTCTTCTGCAAAACCAAGATTAAAGTGAGAGGGGGAAAAAAAAAAGATAAGGACTCAGTTTTTAAAAATTTCCCATTTCAGTTCTTTAGTTGTTTCTACTCTTTGTTAATTTAGATCTTCTCCATAATTGTTTTGAAAATAATAAGATATAGTACCATAAAAAATTCTTTAAAATGCAAATAATAATGTAATTTTAATAAAGAGAGTTATGTTTGATTCTAGTGAAATTTTGAGTTTCAATGAAAGGAAATGAGGCTTAACGAGATATTTAAAATTAAATAAATGCCAGGGGTTAAAATCATTCCCTATTTTGTTATTCCATTACTTAACATCTGTATAACCTGGGCAGTTCGAGGATATTTCTTTTTCTTCTTTCTTTCTTTTTGGTAGTACTGGAGATTAAGCCTACCCCATGGGGGCTTTATCACTGAACTACATCTCCAAACCATTTTTAAAAAATACTTTTTATAACTTTATTTTATTTACTTTTTTTTTAATGTGGTGTTGAAGATCGAACCCAGGGTTAAAGTGCTAGGCAAGCACTTTAACCACTGAGCTACAGCTACAGCTCTTCTCCAGCCCTTTTTAGTTTGAGACAGGTCTGGTTAAATTGCCTAGGCTGGCAATCAAATTTACAATCCTCCTTCCTCAGCCTCCTGAGTTGCTGGGATAACAGGTGTGTACCATGAGGCTTGGCTTGCAGGTCTCTTTGAGAGTCTTTTGTTGCTAATCTGCAAGGATGGCCCCAGTAATTTCTTACACATAAGGTCATATAACCTGTTTCATGAGCCATAGCTGATTGTTCCAGGACTCACCATGCATATAATGACACATCTCAGATCCTATACCTGACATAGGAACAGCATTTCCTGAGCTGGGATGAGGTGGCTTGATAAAAAACCTGAGAAAATTATGATCCTCCATATTGGCTTATGAATAATCTGCCCATTAAATCCTCACCTCCTGGACATAAGATGGGTCCCACCAGAATTCCTAGAATAGCCAGAACTGGGGTCATAAATATCTCTGGTCTCCAAGAGTCCTGACTTTTGACTGCTGAGATAGTTTCTTCTATTTTCTAATATCCTAGAGAACGCTTATAATAAAAGTAGTTATCTGTGACCTGGACATGTGTTGGTTCCTTGAAACATAAGAGTCTAACATAATAGTATAGTAACACATTCAAAGTACTGAGAGTATATATTGTAGATTCCTTCTAGGATGTTATCAACCTTTATCTTTGGCCCTAAGGAGGGGCATTCAGTCAATACTCAATATTTGATTGACTCAAGGGTGAGAGAATGATGAATGAATGGAATAACAAGATGGACAGATGAAATGCATTGCTCAAGGCTACTGAGAATTCAGACCAACATGATTTCATGACCCTGGGTTAAACAATTCTGAAAGTAGGTATTCTTTCCTGTCCTTTTGTCAAACAATACTAAAACGAAGCAAAGTATCTTAGCTGTATGTCCCAGGAACACCTGTTCCCAGAAGATAATACCATAAAGCAACTAAACAATTTACTTATTAAGACTAATAGCTTCCTCAGCAAACCCTTCAAACCCTTGCTCTGCTGCATCCATGAATCTAAACTTATAATATCATAAATTTTGTTTAGTCCAAGCCAGTTCCTTACCTGATAAGAATTACCTTAAAAATCATGCTGTCTGGGTCCTAGGACACTATCAATACCCTACTCTAATTTTCATTTTTAGCCACTATGATAGACCCAGTAAAGCAATATTTTCCTTCTTCATCCTGGGTCTTAAAAATACTTTTGCTTAATAAGTAATCTTCTTTGGTAGTTTTAAATATAACACAACTAGTTTTTAGTGCTTCTTTTCTTCTTTTTAGAACATAATGTCACATTTCTTTGAAAATATAAAAATCTATTAAGCACAAGGAAAAGTGTGGATTTCATTGCTTTCCTTAGAGGGTTTGCAATAGAAAAAAGAACAGTCCATTCTCTTTGGTACTATTTCTAAGGAACCAAATAATTGGACTGAAGTTATTTCAAAAATCTTGCCAGGAACAGGGGTGCATTCCCATAATCACAGCAGCTCAGGAGACTTGAGGCAGGAGGATAGCAGGTTCAAAGCCGTCCTCAGCAACTTAGCAAGGCCCTAAACAACTTAGTGAGATCCTATCTCAAAACAGAAAAATAGAAAGGGCTGGGATATGACTCAGTTGTTAAGCACTCCTGGGTACAACCACTGGTATACTAAAAAAAAAAAAACCTTTCTAATTCTAGGATTGGGGTGTAATTCCACCTATGGAAGTGCTTACTATATTCAATTTTGCATAAATGTCATAATTGTGTGTTCCTGTGTTGGATATAGAAGAAATCTAGCATTGTCTTGACTCTGAAGTAGAAATTGGCTTGTGCTGCCTGGCAAACAGGGTTCAGGCTCTATGGTCCATTAAATGCTGAGTTTAATTTCTTAAATATACACAAAAATGCACAGCTCTGGACTTGCAGTAAAGTATCTGTCATGAGAGTCATTTAGCCCAAATGGTTCTAAAAAATGGCTGTCAATTCCAGACGTTTCCAACTGGATGGGACAACAGCCACCACATGTCCTACAATACACCACACACAATGTAAACATACCATTCATGTCCACAACTAAGATATTTATGGCATTTTCCATGGTTGCCATGTCAACCCATGCAGCAACCAGGTCATTAAATCATGCTGTCAGCAGGCCAAGACAGTAACACTGCAAAAAATTCCAGTTGCTGACATGAAACATTACATTTATCATTTGATGACTTGTTTTTTCCAGCTGTCTTTTGCTTTATGCTCTTCACTGCTTTTGAGCTGGTCTTTGAGGGCACAAGGAGAATACAAATGAGCTGTTTAAAATGCAGTAGAAATCCCAGCCAACTCTTGACTACTTTTATTTTCATAGAACTTAATTTTTTTTTCTTTTGGTACCAGAGATTGGACCCAGGAGTTCTTAAGTACTGAGCCATATCCCCAGCCCTTTTTATTTTTTATTTTTAGAAAATGGTCTCACTAAGTTGCCTAGGGCCTCACTAAGTTGCCGAGGCTGCTCTTGAGCTTGTAATCCTCCTGCCTCAGCCTCCCGAGTGGCTGGGATTACAGGTGTATGCCACTACACTCCGCAGAACAAGGAGGGTTTTGAGATGACTGTGTTGCGGTCACATTCCAAGGGAAGAAGGGATGGATTGAAAGCCAATATTATTGGTATAAGTCCACTTTTTAACATTCTTACTTGGATTCACTACTTTTTCTCTCCCTTCTGAAAGAAATTATTCCAGTGAACTCTTGGATTTTTGAGTGAATTCAATTTAGTTTCTTCTGAACACAGCTTGGGAAATTCCTGTTAAATTTTTTTTTTTTTTCCATCAGGATCATGGAGAAAGTCCAATCAATAGATATAAAATGTGGATTCTACAATTGGTAATAATGATAAAAGAGTACATTTTCCCTGCATTGTTAGGGTTTTATATAACCATATTAATTTCAGAAAAAGTGTTTCCTTGAATATATAATTAAATATAATTTAAAATTTGTACCATTCAAATACTTTTTACATAAATTCACAAGTCAGAAAAGGCTTTCTGTTACATGAAGGGCTAGAAATATAAGAGAATGAGGAAACTAATATTTCAGCATAAATGGTGATACAATTTTCAGACCAAGGTTTATAATGCATAAGTAGAGCAAAGAGGCTTCAGGGTTTGTTCTAATTCGCTTTATAGTCCCTCCTCTCTTACACACAGCCTGCCTGTCCTGCATATCAAGTTTGCAGGATTTTCACGGGGCCTGGAGGGTTGTAACTGTTCGTTCTTGCAGTGTTCTGACCTTCATTCTTCCTGGAGAACACCTCTACGGAAGCACAGTGAAAGCTTCCAGAGAACAAGCCTAGACACGAGTCTCTGACTTATCTTTAGAATATCTTTCTGCTTTTCACTCATCTCACTATGACCCACAGCTCCTGAAAGGCAGGTCCCATGGGTATTGTTTTGGAAAAAAGAGACAGAGGGTAATCAGATGGTGTGAAAAAGAGCCAGGATGGGGCTGGGGTTGTGGCTCGGCGGCTAGAGTGCTTGCCTAGCATGTGTGAAGCCCTGGGTTCGATCCTCAGCACCACATAAAAATAAAAATAAAATAAAATAAATGTAAAAAAGAAAGAAAAAGAGCCAGGATGTGTTTGGGGGCGGGAGTAGACCATCCAGGATATTGCCATTGACCAAGGCTACAAACCTGAGCATCTAAGCCACCCAGTGGCTCATGGTGGAGTGGCAGAGGCAGATCCTTACAGAGTGGATGTTGATAGTCCGCAACCTTGGGATCAGAATGGAGGACAAAGTGAAGGAGATCTTCAAGGAGGAGTTAGCATTGTCCGACAGTCATATGTGGAGAAGAGTAACTTCAGACTGAAGGACCCTTGACCAAGAGCCCAGAAGCAGGAAGATGCTGATGGAGCTGAAGGATGAAAATGTAGATTTTATGTTTTCCAAGTAGGATACACAGGATGCAGGACAGGGGCAGCAAGTCATGGAAGACTGTGAGTGCTTGGGTGAGGGGACAGCAATGGGAACATGGAGGAGAATGTGCTCAGATTATTCTTTGGTGATGTTTGTGAGATGAATCTTACGGAGAGGCAGATGAAGTCAGGAATTCACTGGAAGTTAATAATTAGATTTAAGAGACGGCAAAGATAATGAAAAGAAGATTAAAGCAGAGATTGGAAGTCTGAATGCGATGAAGAATGGGGGAAACTCCTTTTTCAAATATTTTGTAGGTAAAAATTTCCTTTGGAATGCATCGTAATATATTCACACAAAGGAATATCACACATCAGTGGAAAAGAGTGGATTATAATTAAGTATAAAAACATGGTTAAATCTTTTAAAGATGAGTCTTAGCAAAAGAAGCCAGGCACAAAACGCTAAATGTGGTTGAGGCCATTTATTTAAAATTCAAAAACTAATCTCTGCAACTAGATAGATATTGGAGATCCTTGAGAATTGTGAAATGATTGAAAGAGAACATAGTTGGAGGTGTCCAAGAGGCTGGTCACATTCTGTTTTTTTTTTTTTTCTTTTTCTTTTAATTTTTAAAATTTGTTCTAATTAGTGATACATGACAGTAGAATGCATTTATGCACTTTGATACATCATACATTGTAGGGTATAATTTTTCATTTTTCTGGTTGTACATGTTGTAGACTCACATCATTCAGTCATAAATGTACATAAGGTAATAACGTCTTTCTCATTCTACTATCCTTCCTATCCCCATATCCTCTCCCTTCCCTTCACTTCCATCTATCTAATCTAAGGTAACTCTATTCTTCTCCAGGGCCCTCCCACACACCCTTATTGTGAATTATCATCCCCATTTCAGAGAAAACATTTGGCCTTTGGTTTCACGTTCTGTTTCTCGATCTAGCTATTTCCTGGTTTGTGAAAAATCACTGGGTGGTACATTGATGGTATGCCCACTTTCTGTATGTTAAACTGAAAAGTTTTCACAAAATGGCATACTTTGTTTTGGACATTTTGGTTTAAGGAGGGAGTTATCTATGAAATGGTCTTTAAATGTTCAACCCTTGAATGTAAATACAAACGGGCCATGGTTCCTGGATTCCGGGAAAATTAGGAACTGTGATTCATCGAGTTAAACCATTGCATCATGCAGTGACACCTGACGTCTCCCACCTCCTGTCCTCCCCACCCCTCAGCCAGGCATGGAACACTAAATTGCATCCACAGGCCCAGACGCTGTCACCAGAACCAAGTCATTGTGTCATCAATTTTAAGGAATCAGGAGAATCAAAAGTGATAAGGGAAAGGATGGTGGGGAGGGGTCATCTCTTCGCAGCTTCAGAGTAGAACCAATGGAGCTTGGATCCGGATGAGAATTAGAAATCCATCATTCCTTCCTCCTGCCCTGTAGTCAGCCCCACTGCAGAGCTTGGCAGAGAAGCCTGTAATGATTAACTAGGCCTGTCCACACAGTGCTCCCAGACAGACTTCTTATCATCTGGGAGCTCAGTACTTTACACTTAGTCATGTTCCAGGTTCAGACAAGGAAGTTTGCAGCCATTAATATACCTCCAAATTTGAGTTCAGTGTTAATTCCAGTAGTTCATTCAGTAAACCTTTTCATAGCTGCTCCCCACCTGGAGGAAGAAATATTTCTGGCAGATTTTTTAAAAAAAATCCCAAATTATCCCCTAAAGTGGAATTCTCCTTTCCCTAAGGAGCTCTTTAGGAAAAGGGGCATTTCTCAATTTGGAATTTTCATAAGTGTTTTTTTTTAAGATTGTTTATAAATTATTAACTACTTGTAAAAGGATCTGAGACAAAGAACAAAAATGGAATGACAACAGAGAACGTAAAATATACCCTTAAGTTAGTCACATTATTTTAATATTACATATAGGTTGAACACCCGTCATTCGGAAATCCTAAATATGAAATGCTTCAAAATCTGAAATTT
Source organism: Marmota flaviventris (assembly GCF_047511675.1). Lineage (NCBI taxonomy): Eukaryota > Metazoa > Chordata > Mammalia > Rodentia > Sciuridae > Marmota > Marmota flaviventris. Next base: position 156,796,172 of record NC_092499.1, read on the forward strand.
TTGAGCACTGATATGACACCACAGTGAAAAATACCATACCTGCCCATATGTGATGGGTCACAGTCAAAATGCACTGAGGATGTTGTATAAAGTTCCTTTCAGCCTCCTTGTAGAAGATGCACAATGAAACATAAGTGAATTTCATATTCAGATTTATGTCCCATTCCCAAGATGTTGAATCATACATATGCCAATATTCCAAAATCTGAAATAAGAAATGTGAAATCTGAAAGTTTAGTTTCAACCCTTTTAGATTAGGGATACAAAACCAGTATATAATTAATTGCTTATAAAAATTGTGTGTTACAATCAACACTTTCAACTTCCCATCAGAACATAATTGAGATCTCTCTCCCTCACCCCTGCCTTCCATTTCAGCTGTTCATTCCGTCAGCGAGTGTTGTTAAGTGGGGTCTACGTACCAGGTCTTGTTTAGGGTGCTGGGGTAGAAGCAGCAGTAAGTTTGGGCTGACCCAAACCTACATAATGACATTCTTATGGCTATGACCTGGTGCAGACACTTATTCCCCTGACACTAGCTTTGGGAACTTTCTCCCACCTCTCCGCACCTCTGGCCTGTCAGTTTCCAATACTTCCAGGACTCTGAAAACGAGAGAGAGGCCCTGCAAGATTAGATCTGAGCATTTCATACCATCCCTCATGCGTTCTCTCTATCCTCCATGCCACAAGTGATAAAATCAAACAGAATAAACATGCAAATTTCCTCTATCAAATACAAACAAAATCTTTAATAAGATAAAGGGAAGACCTTAGGATAAAAAAACTCACCCAGAGTCCTTCAAATCCAACTCTCAGTTTCTTTCTCAAGGACCCACATGGTCTTTCTTGGTATCATCTGTAGGCCTGTTCATGTCTTCCTATGTCAAAATGTTTTTTTGTTTATTTTTATATTGCCTTTATTTAAGTATATCTTTTGCCCAAAATGTCCTTCCTTTCTACCTCTGCCCATAAATTTATCCATTTTTCAAGAGCCAAGTTCAAATGCTCTTCCTTCACGAAACCTATAGGCTACTGACGTCTCTTCTCAAATCCACGTCCAGCAACATCATTCTTGGAGCTTGGATTTAGTTGTAACGACATTATTTACACCAGGAAATTGGTTAATGCCATAAGTCAGAGATTGATTTATTGTTTTATCGACTATCTTGACTTAAGAAATTGGTAGATGAAATGTTAATAGAGCAGATTAAACTTAAGTGTGCTGTGCCTATAGCTATTATGTTGTGAAAGCAATGCATTTCAGGAAAGAGTTTTCCAGTATTTGAAAAAACTATTTTCCAGTTTAACAAAGAAGCCATCCACACTACTGAAGGACAATAAAGTTCCAATATGTCTTCATTTTATTTCACTTCCGTTTGGCTAGTTACCATCTACAAAAATATCATTCAATATTCATGTTGGAACTATACTCACTCATCAATGAGGTGAGCAACTTTTGCTGAATCTGGTAGTAATCATTGATATGTAATCTGATGTTCAAAAATCATACTTGAAACAAGAACACAAATGGGCTATGAATAAAAAAGTTCAGTAAAATCAACAAAACCTTTCTGTGAGAATCAAGTAGTTATAGTTAATTTATAATAAAGAACATTTTAGAAAAATATTTTGTTCACAAAAATATATTCAAGGTATACAGTGTGATATTTTAATACACATATATGTTGTCACATATGCTATCAGAAGTGGCAAAATTCTCCTTTTTTCATGGCTGAATAATATTCCATTGTATGGTTGAAGATATATCAGATTTTCTCCATCAATTTATCTGTTTTCAAGAACTACTAAGTTGTTTCCATATCTTGCTTGTTGTGATTAGTGCTGCAGTGAACATGGAGATAGGGATATCTCTTCAAGATTTTCATCATATTTTATTTGATCATATACCCCAAATTGGATCATGTGGTTATTCTATTTTTGAGTTTTTAAGGAAACTTCATATTGTTTTCCACAGTGGCTGCACCAGTATACATTGCAACCAACAATTGCATTAATTGTACAAAGATTCTCTTTTCTGCTCAGCCTTACCAACTCTGGCTATTTCTAGTTTACCTGGTAATGGTCGTCCTCAGAGGGTTAAGGTAATATCTCACTGTGGTTTTTATTTGAACTTCCCTGATGATTACTGATGTTGAACACCTACCTGAAGATAGATAGATATAAATACATAGATATCTCACATTTATATGTCTTCTTTGAAGAAATATCTATTCAAGTCCTTTATACATTTTAATAATAGGGTTAGCTTTTTGCTGTTCAGTTGTGTGTGCTCCTTATACATTTCTAATATTAGACATTTTTCAGATAGATGGTTTGCAAACGTGTTCTCCCATTTTGTAGGCATTTCCGTTCTGCAGATGATTTCCTCTGCAGTGGAGAAGCTTTTTAGTTTGATGCACACCTACTTGTTTGTTTTTGTTTTTTGTTGACTTCACTTTTGGTGTCATATTAAAAAAACAATCAACAGCAAGGCTCATGTCAGGGAGGTTTTGTTAAAACCTGTGTTTTCTTCTAGGTATCTATTTTTTAGAAGGGGAAAAGTGGGTGGTGCATGTCAAGATCCTGGCACACAAGTGTTAGAGCAGCGATCAACATCACCACAATGAATGTGGCCAAGGTGGAGTGTTGCTAGATTGTATTTACACTCGTCAGGACTGTCTGTTGGCTCTTCATGGAAATCCAGTGAGGTGGGTTCTGCATCGCTTCCGTTTTAGAGATGAAGAAACAGAGGCAAACGTAGAGTAAGCTATGTGCCCAGGGGCCCACCACTGGGGGTGTTCAGTAGATACTATGAAAGAGATAACATTAAAAGGTGGGTTTCAGGTACATTTTTCTTCTCCCTTTTCCTTCATCTGTGTTTCTTGGTTCTTTTATAGTCTCTTTTCTTTTCTTTCTTTTTCTTTTTTTTGTACTGAGGCTTGAACCCAGGCCTGCTTGACCACTGAGCCACATCCCTAGGCCTTTTTTATTATTATTGTTATTTTTAGAGACAGGGTTTTGCTGAGTTGCTTAGGGTCTTGCCGAGTTGCTGAGGCTGGTTTTGAACTTGAGATTCTCCTGCCTCAGCCTCCCAAGGCACTGGGATTATAGGCTTGTGTCACAGCACCCAGCACCATAGTCTCTTAATTTTTCTTTTTCTTGTATTTCTGTTCCTTCCCTGGGACTTCAGCCACCTGAAGGGGAGAGAAGAGGAGACTACAAATAACATCCTTCTTATTTTCCTGTGGATTTCACTTTCTTAGCTGCTCCCTTTGGGGTTTTATTGACTGTAAAAAATTTTCTGACCTAACTTCAGACTTGTAAGAGAAGTTGCATTAACTGTACGTAGAAACACCACAAACGCTTTATTCAGATTACCGGTGTGTTTCTGTTTTATCTCATTTGCTTTATTTTCCTTCCTTTTTGTCTTCTTTCTGCCTGTTCTGTACCTAACATAAAAAGATGATGTCATCTGTCTGGCCAAACTGGACATGTAGCAACAACTTATTTCTTCAGTTCTCCTCCATATCATCATTCATGAGCACAGTGACACTTGCCTTTTCTAATTTCAATTCCCTTCCTTGTCTGTTGATAGCAGAGTACCACCAGCCACAAATTTTCACACATTTTAACCTGCTTCCCAGAGAATATTCCACTGTGGAACACCTCGGACAGTTATGTGCTATGCTGTCCAAAGCCCTTGAGTCCAATGGGTTTTAGAATCGGCAATTTAAGGATTTTAAAAGGAAAGGTAAGGAATGTTCTATGTATTTAATAGCATCCTCAGTGAGATCTAGGGGAACTGCTCCATCATCAAACACTAATATTTTTGCATGTAGAATGAACAGAGACTTTAGATATTCTCAATTCAGTTCATAATAGTATAGTAATCAATTGAGATTTGATGTTGAAATTTCAGAATTTAGAGCTTCCTCTTCTTCTCTATTTTTTTTTTTTTTTTTTGGTGCTGGGGATCAGGGATTGAAACCAAGGGCACTCTACTACCAAGCCACATCTCCAGCCTTTTTTGTTTTTTTATTTTGAGAATTTCATTAGTATTTAGGTACTACTCAGTAAGTAGCCTCAGACTTGTGGACCTCTTGCCTCAGGCTTCCAAGTTGCTGGGATTACAAGGTATGCAACACCATGTCTGGCTAGAGCCTCTTGTTTTTTGGAAATGCACAAAAATGTATGGCATGACCAAACATTTAAATATGGTAGGGAAAAGATGCTAAATAAAAACTTTAGTGATTGACCAACAGTATCCCATCTAAGTTGCATGGAAAACTTAGTAAACAGATCAATTTTGTCTCAATAATAAAATTATGATAATCTCAATAGTAGTATGTTAGCAGCTAACTATTTCCCCAACCCACTTACACTCCAAGATAGAATTAAATTCTTAAAGATGGTAAGCAAAGACTAATGTCTCTTTTTTCAACAAGATGGGCTTCTTTGAAATTATAGGGAATCTAGAACTCAGCAGTTAAATATGTGGCGGCCTGTCAAAACAGCAGGACACATAGCAACCATGGGGACTATGGATTGCTAATCAAGTCTATATCAAAGAACACAAAGTTCTGTGTACCAGAGCACAGTTTTTACAACAAATCAGTTCCCACAGTGGTAAAAAATACATTTTATAATAGCACACTGGCTATCCCTAAAAAGTATCAGTTTCCCCAGTGAATCATATATTTATTAAATATCAATAGAGTGAATATTCTTTCATGTAGTGACTTCTACTGAGAACTCTTTTCTCTATAGTTTTAGTTTTATTATATTTTTACCCAGCCTCCATCCAGCATGAGACTGAGCACTACCTCAAACTATTCTCAAATGACTTTATGGGTATTTTTCATTTGACATATCATTAGAATTTATGTTTCCTAAGCTAAGAGTTGGCACTAAACAAATATTTGAGTCTGCTTGCAATAAACCTAAAGGAAGGATGATAAATTTAAATTGACATGAGGCTTAATAATTACCATAGAAACTTTGGTTTTTGTGATTAATTTATTTGTTACGTGTCATTTCTCTTCAGTATGCTTTTATTCAGGTAGGTTCATACTATATCCTTTTTAGGGATTGAGAAAATGAGTTTAACAAATTGCTATGGTCATAGATCAAATCAGTGCGTCAGCCACGGAAGTTTTGCTTTAAAGGTTCCAGTTTGGATGCAGACTCCTCGGTGGATGGCATTTAGGATATTTCTTGTTGGAATATGAGGTCAGGAACGTCAGGTTTTCCAAAAGAGCATTCCTTTCTCAAGAAGTCAGCAAACTCCTCTTTTTGGAATGGATGCCTCTGAGTTGCTGCTGCTTAGAAAGCACCAGGCTGAAGCTTAGAGCTGAGCACGTCCTGGAACTGGGAGCTCTTGACAACCCCATTAACTGGCATCAGATGCAGTCAGATAGGTGACTGAGCTGCTGCTTTACCTTTTTTTGTTGTTGCTGGTTTTTTTTTTTTTTTTTTTGAGAAGAATGTGCTTGTACCCTCTGAACAAAGTGGCAAATCTCTGCAGCTGCCTGCTGCCGCCAGACAGCCGGTCTGATGTGAATTATTTAATGGGAAAGTACCGCGACCTCCACTAACAATAGAGGAGGCCTCAAGATTTGTGGGCAACACCCTGGCAGCCCACAGGATCAAAACCAGGCTCCTTGGAGAAGCAGGGCAGCTTAGCAGAGCCGGTCATCAGAGGAGCTGTCGCGATCTCGGGGCTGAGAGGGGAATGCCACTGCGTGCCCTGAAAGCCACACATTCCGGCAACTCAACCAGGAGAGGAGAGGCCAACTATTGGCATGACCAAACTGCAAAGTAGGTTGATTACACTTTTAAAGATCCGCTTCTCAGCTCCAGATCTAAAAATTATATTTAAATTTCCTGCCTCTGTGCAATCAAAGGAAGCCAACTGAAAGCAATGTGCACTTCAAGGCTGTAAATCTGAAACTTCCTAATCCCCGAAAGTGCACACTAGACTTCTTGCCTCCATGGAAACAACAAAGCATTCTGCCAACTGATTGGCCTCCAATGAATTTTAGATAAGACAGCTTGGAAGGGAATGGATGTGATTTTAATGCAGAAGAAAGCGCTGGAAGGGAGGTCCACTCGGTTCATATTTGAATAAAGCAAACAAGGCAGACGAAAGGCTGACAGCTGTAAATGACATTGTCAGTACAAAAATTATCAGCCAGTTTACAATCTGTTTGCTTATGTTGAACAAACAGACTGTGTGTGGCATCCTCCGGCCCCGTGAATGGCAGAAATACTTGCGGGCCTCAGAAAAGCTATCTACTCTCCTGCAGCCCGGCCACATTAGATCGCCATTTGACAGCCACACTGAAAAGGAAACTGTGTCCTCCGTCTTTCCCCGGCAGCCCCTCGCCTCTCTGCTTTCTCTTTCCCTTTCTTTCTTTCTTTTTTCTTCCTCGTCTTCTTCAGAAGACAAGCACTGAAGTTGGGTGGAGACACTCGTCTTGTTGTTTCAATGGGGTGAATTATGTTAGTTCTGTTGCTGGATCAAGTCGTTTACTGATGTGTCTGACATTCCAAGAGGGAGATCTTCAGTAACCTAGCAAGGCTCAGTGCCAACAGTCTTCATTTTTTATTCCTTACAGGAAGCAGAATCCCGGAGTCCCTGAAAGAATGTCACTTTTTTTTTTTTTATTCTTTGTGCAGCCTGTCTCAGAGACCCTTTGCTTTGAACTTGCTAACAGCATTGCAAATCACAACACAGGGATGGCTGTGGAGGAAGCATCCAGCCCTCCTCCCCCTGAGCTGGGCCCAAAGAGCCCAAGTTTTTAGGAATAAAACCCCAGTAGGCTCTAACTCTTCTTGGGACAGAGCTGAAGTCTTCCGACCCAGCCCCCAGCCTTACAGGACAGAGTTGTGTGGTCCCACTGCCTAATCCCCTCTGTGTTCTGCAAACTCATATCACAGAAATAGCTCCCTTTGTTCAAAAAGAATGGAGAACAAACACAGGTACTAAATTTATCCTTCAAGTTCTGAGGCTCCCTCTTGTTTAACTGCATCAGAGAGATTTAAGCTGCTGGTTTGTGGCTTTTCAAGGGGCCTGAGGCAATTTGGATGCTCTTGGCTTCTTACCTAAGAGATTCCAGCTCACCTTGGAGAGAGTGAAATACCCCTGGCCCCAGAGGACAGACAAGTCACCTCTGTAGAAATGCACACTGGTGACATAATCATCTCATAGAAGACAATTATCCAGAAAAAAAAATAGTTTGATTTTGGGTTTCCACCTAACATATTTCATCATCATTTGCCCTGCCTGCTTCTTTGGGTGAGAAGATTAATTCTTATTATGCTTATTGTTTGAAAAAAAAAAAAAATATATATATATATATATATATATATATATATATATATATATGAATTTGTTTAGAGGTGCTTGGTTTATTTGACCAGAAAAATAAAATAACAATGGCAGGTGAGTGTGGTGTGTTTGCAGCAGATAAAAGGGGCATACCAGGAACACAAAGCTGGAAGAATGTGGTAATTACTGTTAAGCAGTGAAGCATCAAAACACCTCTCATATGGAAAGTTCATCCAATTACCAGCAACCTGGAGAGGAGAGTTATGTTGTGCTGTGCTTTTCATTTTAATCTAAATTGCTGTTTCTCTTTCTCTGATATGGCCATCGGTCATAAAGAGTTGACCATCATTAAAACTGTTTGATTTGGAACCCTGTAGTGTTTGGCTAAGAGGGTAAATGCAAATTTGATGAAAGAATAAGGATGAATTTACATATCAGCCTCAGCTCACATGGAGAAAGTAAACATTCTGTTTATCTCAAGTGTCACTTTATGATTTCAGTAGAATATAAAACTGACCTTGGCTCAGTCATTGCAAAAGACCTAAATGAAATATACGGTTGTCTAAATACGATTTACTCAAGTAGAACTTGTCGGCAAACCCTGCGGAACTCAGCAAACAGGACTGGAGAGTGCAGCGGGAGCATTTTGTTCTGATAAACTCCAAAATGGAATTCTGGAGCGAGGAGTTGGTGAATAAGAAAGGATTTAAAAAAAAGAAAAAAATTCCCATTTTATGAATTTTATGTAATCGCCATGAATTAAACCATTTTGTTTAGCTAGTATTTTACATGTCAGTTATCTAAAAATTAAAAATAAAGAACAGAAAAATGTTAAAATCCATGTTAACACTGCAATATCTAGTATTCTTCAACCAATCCTTCATTTTATCATTTGGGGACAAGAGTAAGACCGTCATTTGTTTGGTTTCCAGAAACTATAATTGATTTGAGGAACTTCGACACTCCATAGGTAGTTTACATTGCAGGAGGATAATTCCTTTTGGCTATTTAAATCAACCACGTTTGCATTTTCCACAACATTTTTAATTAGTTTTTTTCCTCAGGCTAAGTCAACATTCATCACTGTGGTAAAGGAACACCAGACTTTTGTTCATAATGGAAGCTTTTGAGTGTGCAGAAAAATATTCTGAAACACCTGCAGGCATCTAGATTGATACTTTTATTTTTGGGTACTAGGGATTAAACCCAGGGGTACCACTGAGCTACATCCTCAGCCTTTTTTATTTTTTATTTTGAGAAAGGGTCTCGTTAAATTGCTGAGGGCCCCGCTAAGTTAATGAGACTGGCTTTGAACTTGTGCTCCTCCTGCCTTAGCCTCCCAAATCACTAGATTGATATTTCACCTCCACTTCCTCACATCCAAAAGTTAAATGTGGAAAATAAAGAAGTGAAATGAGATACTATTCTCTTTTGAAGGCAAATTGATGGAAAAAATGTAGTAAGACGATAGGGGGAATGTATATACATACAAAGATATGTATTAAATTTGAGATATTCTATTTTGCCCACCCTAGAGCAAAATAATCCTGAATAAAGGAAAAGTGCAGGACATTTGGCAGATATAAATAGTTTTAATTGGAATATCAAAGAATATTTTTGTAGGACAATATTTATGCATTTACTTCTGTAGCCTACGAAATAATTATTTTTCAAACAAGTAATTATTTATTCACATCTACAAAGTATGACAAAGATTTAACAGAAGAAATCCAAAGAGGATCATGAGTTCAAAGCCAGCCTCAGCAATGGTGAGATGCTAAGCAACTCAGTGAGACCCTGTCTCTAAATAAAACACAAAAATAGGCCTGGGGATGTGGCTCAGTGGTTGAGTGCCCCTGAGTTCAATCCCTGGAACCTAAATAAATAAATAAATAAACTCCAAGGGAACTTCTAGTCTAAATATAGTTTGCATCTTAATTACAAATACTTACATGAGAATAATGGCATAGAGAATGTCAGTGGGCACATGTGCAAACCATGGACTACCCCTTGCCTGAAATGGACCTGTGTGTGCACAACATGTAGAAATCACCTTCTACTTGTTTTTCTGTGAACTCCATTAGATCATATCCATAGAATGCTGAAAGGGATAACTATAAAGCTAAAAACAACTACATGTCCATCAAAACAAAATATAGCATGTCCACCTATGGGAATATTACTTGGCAATAAAAAGAAGTAGAGCACTGATACACATGACAACAAGGATGATTTTCAAGAACATTATGTTCAGTAAAAAACCCAGTCACAAAAGATTACATATTGTAAGATTCCATTCATATGAAATGTCCCCAACCATTCATATGAAATGTCCCCAACAGGTGAATCTAAACACTTGTTGCTAAACACTTGGAATGGAGGGTGTTAACAAAAATTCCCTAGGAAAGAATTACAGATGACAGGAAGGTCTGGTTTAAAAAAAGCAGTTTGCAAACTGGGCAGATGCAGCCTTCTGTGTAAATTTTAAGTGGGCTAGGGAAGGAATGAAGAGAGAAAGGGACTAGATTACATAGAAGTACCTGTTCAGGTTCCTACTTCTGTCTGCTTATGCAAATGAGGGATAACAGAGTGCTCAAGCTAATTGGTGGGTTTTATGTAGATGAGGGATGCAATCATGCCCAATCCTGATTGGTTTACATTTACAGATAACAGTAGTTATAGATTATTGGTCAGATCTGGGTATCACATAGAGCTGCTAGGGTTCAGTTAGCTTGGCAGTTGAAGCAGGAACACCCTAGCAAGGTCACAAAGTTTAGTTTGTGGTTATTCCAGAAGCACAGAATTCTGCATATGACCTCACAACTAGAATATGACTGTCAGGTTCCATTTTGAATTTTACTCAGTCTCTTGGAGATTCAGTTTTTCACAGGGGTGGGAATTGGAAGTGATTGCTAAGGGGTATGGGATTTCTTCGGGGAATGATTAAAATACTCTAAAATTAGATTGCAGTAAGTGTTATATAATTCTTTGAATATAGGAAAGCCATTGAACTGTACATTTTACATTTTTTTTTTTGTGGGGAGGAAGATATTGAGAATTTAACACAGGGACAATTTTCCACTGAGCTACATTCCCAGCCCTTTTATTTTATTATTTTTTTTTTTAAAAATTTTGTGACAGAATCTCATCAATGCTTAGGGCCTCACTAAGTTGCTGCGACTAGTCCTGAATTTGGTGATCCTCATGCCTCAGTCTCCTGAATCACTGGAATTCCAGGAGCACACCAGGACACCCAGCTTTTAAATAGGTAAATTTTAAATAGGTAAATTTTAAATAGGTAAATTTTATGGCATGTGAAAGACAGCTCACTAACATTGTTGAAGAAACAGGAAGAAAAAGATAAAACCAGACCAGCTATCCAGCTTCTTGGTTTATACTCAAAGGACTTAAAATCAGCATATTACAATGATGCAGCCACATCAATGTTTATAGCAGTTCAATTCAAAATAGCTAAACTATGGAGCCAACCTAGGTATCCTTCAACAGATGAATGGATAAAAACATATGGTGTGTGTGTGTGTGTGTATATATATATATATATATATATATATATATATATATATACACACACACACCATATCCACAGAATCTTTACACAGCTGGAGGACCCAGATCCTAGTGAGTCTGAAAACTGTTATGAGGAGACCTGGGGTGGTTGACCAAGTATGTGAAGAAGACTTGTACTGGCCCCACCAGGAACTTACATTTGGTCCCAAGCCAGACAAGCCAGACCCTAGTCTGTTGTGGGAACAGGAGCTGGTTTATTCTCAGGCAGGGTTCTTATGAATTGGGAAAGGCAATCATTTGGGGGTCTTCTGCAGCTCCAGTGCCACCTCAAGCTACAGAAATGCCTCTGGCAGAATAGCCCCAATTTACACACACACACACACACACATATAGGAATATTATTCAGACTTAAAGAAGGATGAAATTATGACATTTGCTGGTAAATGGATGAACCTGGATACTATCATGGTAAGCGAAATAAGCCAATCCCCTCCAACCAAAAGCTGAATGTTTTCTCTGATATACAGATACTAATTCACAATGCAGGGGTGCCTAGGGAACAGTAGAGTTACTTTGGGTAGAGGGGAGTGAAGGGAGGGGAGGGGATGAGTAGAATGAATTAGACATTGTTACTCTGTGTGCATGTATGACTATATGGCCAGTGTGATTCTATATCATGTACAATCAGAAGAATGAGAAATTATACACCATTATGTGTGATGTGTAGGAATGCAGTCTACTGTCATGTATAACTAATTAAAACAAATTTAAAAAATTAAAAACAATGTGTAAGACAAGTAGTTATGAAGGATATAAAATAAAGCAACATTTTAGTGGCTTCATAAATTCCCACTACTAAAAAAAACAAAAACAAAAACAAAAAAACAGCCTGGCAGCTAGGGCTACCATAGAACCAAAGATGAGCTACCAAAGAGAGAGAGAATTGTGTAGATCTTTGAGAGACAAATGGAAGGCACATGAGCATTAACTCAAACCAGGCCATTGACCATCTTGGGCTGTTTCCATCTGGATGAAGGGAGTGTTTGTCAGACCCTAACTTAAAATTTGGTAAGTATTTGTTGGTTATTTATGCTGCTCCTGGTGTGGTAGGCCATGTGGGAGAATAAAATTCACTGTGGAACTCCCAGTCTAGAAGGACACAGGAGAATATAGATATTATTCCCTTGACCACAAGCCAGACAACAGTGCATGGTATTAACAGTGGGCTTAGAAATGCAAGGAATAGGCAGATCCCTCCAGGAACCCTCCCTGCGAAGAAGACACCTCAAATGACAAAGTTTCTAAGTTTTTGTTGGGGTGGTAATGAGGAGATTGAAAATTGTTTTTTGTTTTGTTTGGTTGTTGTTTTGGAAGGAAAGTGACAAAATATTTTGCAAAGCCCAGTGCCAGTCTCAGGGTTGGATCTCAGCACAAACACATGAATGCAGGGCCCAGGAGCTTGGTTTAGTGAAGCTTTCAGGTGTCTTGCTACTACTTGGAAATGGCATATGCAGATATAATACTTCCAGGAACCCTTAGTTCCTCATTTGTGAGCTTTTTAGAGATTGAAAGTATCAGGTGTCCTCCAAACACCTAAACAAATTCTTTATTACATAAATAGCACAGAGTCTACCATACAAAGTAGAGTGAGTTTATCACTTGGAGACCTGGAGATTACAGCCAAAGGTCAGTGTTCAATGCCACACTCTAGTTTAAAAGGAGCACAGTTAGAGGAGTATGGCAAAGATTCTGGAGGAGCTACCAATTAGATAACATCCATAAGGGTGAGAGAGAATGGGAAGATCCCAGCTAGGTGGGGGCAGATGTCAAACTTCACCAATCTTTGCTATGAATTAGGAGTTTGACCTCACTACAAGCATCACAGCATTTAATCCTCAGAACCTAAGAGGGATCAGTGACAAGGAATGACATTCTCCCCATTTATACAGATGAGAAAACAAAGGATAGAGATATTAAGGAATTTATCTAACGTCAATGGGTAAAGAGCAAAGTGACTCCAACATAGCTCCATTGACCATTCAAGATTACAGTTTTAATCGCTGTGTTATTTCGCTTTCTTGCCCTGAATAGACCCACAGTATGTAAAATTTGCCAATAAATAGAAACTTCAAGATGGCAGCAGCTTGTCTCTAAACTCTACAAAGAAGAATAGATATGTATTTTCAGAGTGTGTTCCAAGTCACTGACAATGTTCATGGAAGAACTAAAGGATCATTTATTGGAAATATAGATGGTGCAAAGTATTGGTATCAAATGCTCTTCGTGTGTTCTGTTACCCTACTGATTATGACAATGTTATTGTGCTATCCTATGAACAGAACCAGAGCCTCTACACGTGGTCATGCAGGTTGAACATAAAACAAATCCAGGACGGGTGGGGGAGGCTTCGTATTCATAGTCATTGAAGATTTGACTGCTGATGATAGTTTCCCTAAAGATCTTAGTAAAAAGGTTTTAAAGGAGAGAAGCTATTCTTTGTACGCCATAAGTTTTCATTTTATTCCTTAGAAGTCTTGACTATTGTCTGATTTAGAAAGATAATTGTAGAGAAAGGATGGAGTGTCATAAGACCCAGATATAGAAAGATGAAAACCACTTCCATAACAGAAAGTGAGGGAAGAAGATGGAGATTGTGTTATGGTGGGAGCTATTTCAAATGTGAATCAGTTTAGGAGACAGGCAGGCTAGAGACCTATATTTAGGAATTGTAAACATAACAGGATAGTTGAAGCTAAAAGAACTGGTAACTTTAAGTGAGGAGCAAGAAAATCAGGCATTGAAACATAACCCTGAGCAGTAGGCAAATTTAATTAGATGGTGAGGAAAACAAGAGACAATGTTTTTCAGGTAGTAGGTGATCTTCAGAGAAGACAGGTAATATGATTAGCTTTTCCACCACTGTAACCAAAAAGACCTGACAAGGACATAGAGGAGGAAAAGCTTATTTGGGGCTCATGGTTTTAATCCACGGGCAGTCAACTCCATTGCCTTGGGCCCAAGGTGAGGCAGAATATCATGGAAAAAGAGTGTGGAGGAGGAAAGCAACTCAGAACACAGAAATAAGGAAGCAGAGAAAGTTCTGCTCTCTTTCACCATGGATAAATTATAACCCCCAAAGGTCTACCTTTAGTGACCTACCACTTTCAGGTACACTTTACCTGCCTACAATTACCACCCAGTTAATCCATTCAAGTGAATTAATACACTAATTAATTTAAGGCTCCCATAACTCGATCATCTCACTTCTAAACTTTTTGCATTGCCCCACACATGAGTTTTGGGGGGGACACCTCATATCTAAACCATAACAGTAAGAGAAAGACGGAGAAGTTGATGGATGTAATGAACTTAGACATTTAGGATATTTAGGAGTCCACTTTCAATGAATAGTTGATAGAGAACAAGACAGAACCAGACTGGTAGATTATGGTGTAATGGCTGCAGAAAGTGAAAAATAGTGTGAGCAGAAGGGTGGCATTGAAGAGGAAATCCATGGTGCTCTGGTTTGAGAGGGAAGAAGGTCAGAAAATGGTTTTGGTGTGTAGGGAGGTGGAGATTGGGAAGACATGACACAGATGATAAATCATTTATAAACAGGAGCCATACATTATACAAATGCAATATCTAATGCAAATTTGGCGCTGAATGGTCATGTTCCATAATTCTTAGTAGAATCTCTTAAAGTAACAAGACATCTTTTCTCGGAGAAATCTATATATTTCATCTTAAGTGGCTTGTAAGAATGATTCTTTACTTGCAGTATTGAACACACATGCTTCGGCAAGTCTTTACAAGATTTAAGAACACTCAAATGCGGGTTAGGAATGCTTACAAGCAACTCATATCACATGGTTTCATGGTGTAGCTTTGGTCTTAGTGAGTTCCACTTTTAAATCTCTTTCAAATGTACCATGTGGCTGAGAAACTTGGGAGGGTTTTTATTTGGAGGGCCCAGAGCAACTTGGAAATCCAGAGGCCAAGGCATGTCTTGGAGCCACACCCTGTGCCTCCAACTCTTCCTCCTTCTGTCTCTGAAGTATCCAGGAAGTTGGGGCCCGAAACCTCAGTCACGCATCAGAGCTCTTAAATTGGCTCCGAGAAATTGGCAAAAAAAAAAAAAGCAGCTGGAACTATTTTGCTGCCCCATTGTATCATTATTATTAAACTCTTAAGGGGTTTGCAAAATAAAAAGCATAACATGTTATAACTTAGGGGAAAGAAAGCATGAGGATAAAACATGACATGTTGAAAGAGCGTGACACTTTTTAAAAAGCATGACATGTTAAAGCATGACATGTTGTGACTTTATTACTACTCTCTGATTTCCAAAGTCCTACATGTTTGTTAAGGTGAACAGTGGTGAGATGTGTGAATGATTTTCATTTTCTTCATCATAATTTTCAACATTTAAAAAAGTGTTGCTATTATCCTTTGTTTTTCTTATATTTTCTTTCCATATGCACATCACTTATCATTATTTATATAATTAAGTTCAACCCTCAGTGTGTGGGACAAATGAATGCTTCTACATTTTAGATTTTTTTCCCTTAGAAATTCATTGCAAATTTTTCCCATAGTTAAATGTGTTTTTCTATTATATAATCTTTGTACTATTCCAAACCTGTGTAGTACTATGATAACTTCTTTAGACTTT
The DNA here is from genome assembly GCF_047511675.1 of Marmota flaviventris. Classification (NCBI taxonomy): domain Eukaryota; kingdom Metazoa; phylum Chordata; class Mammalia; order Rodentia; family Sciuridae; genus Marmota; species Marmota flaviventris. The sequence goes on from NC_092499.1 coordinate 156,811,705, forward strand.
CTATAGGAAACTTAGATTGTTTCCTCCTTTGTTTTGTAATTATATATAAAATACTATGATAAATATCATTTCCTCAATTATTTCTTTTTGTTTCATCAGATAATGTGATATTTTAATACTATATATTCTACTTCATAGAAATTATTTTTACTATTATTAATTTGGCAGCATTAGGGATTGAATCTAGGGGTGTTTTACTACCAAGCTACGTCATGTCCTTAAGTCTTCTTATCTTTTATTCTGAAATAGAATCTGGCTAAATTGCCCATATGGCTTCAAATTTGTGATCTTCCTGCCTCAGCCTTCTGAGTAGCTAGGATTACAGGTGTGTACCACCATGGCTTGTTATAGAGAATTCATTTTTTAAGACCCTTGCATTTGATTGTCAAATTTTCCCTTAGAATGGTTATTCCATTTTACATTTTTATGAGTTGGCATAAATGGTCATTTTTTTTTGCACTTCTTAATAAGTTCTGGGCATATTCTTAAAAAGAAAAATGCAAACCAGTTTTAGGGGATAAATGTGGAATATATGTACGCATTGAAATTTTTATTTGATTACAAATGAAGTTATAAAATATATAAAGACATGAGTTTTTTTTTAAAATACTTCTTTTATTTGTAGATGGACGCAATACCTTTATTTGATTTATTTATTCTTTATGTGGTGCTGAGGTTCAAACCCAGTGCCTCACACGTGTGAAGCATGCACCAGGCACAACCCCAGTCCCAAGACATTAGTCTTTTATTTGACATGTATATTAGGATGTGGGCATGTATGTGTATGGATGTGTGTATTTAGAAATTAGATTTTTTTTTTTTTGCCAGGCATAGTTGCTCAGGAGGCTGAGGCAGGAGGATTATCAGTTCAAAGCCAGCCTCAGCAAAAGCAAGGTCCTAAGCAACTCAGTGAGACCTGTCTATAAATAAAATACAAAATAGGACTGGGGATGTGGCTAAGTGGCCAGCCAAGTGCCTGTGAATTCAATCCCCAGTACTCCCCTACAAAAAAAGTAATTTAATTTTTTGTTTTGTTTTGTTTTTGGTAGTGCTAAGGATCCAACCCAGTGCTTCACTCATGCTAAACAAGCACATGTTATTTCCATGAGGTATAAAGCCATCCCTGAAATTTGATATTTTATATAATAAAATATAATGCTTGGATATAATTACTTGGGTGTTTCTTCTACTTTCTGTTATGCTTACATGACTCTCTTATTCTGAAATTACATATTTGTCTATTCCCTTGATTTTTATTCTATTCTCTGAAAACAGTCATCTTTTAATTTTTAAAAAAATCAAAACATATCAGTACTGCATGTGACTGTATATATAATATTATATAGGGCTCTAATTTTGATTTTTTTCCCAGTGATTTAATAAATTTTCTCATTAGTATGATTCTTTACTTTTCCTGTTGTCTTGAAAGCTCCTGTTTTCATAAACTAGACTTTTATACTTGCTGTAAAATCTGGATTTCTATTCTGTTCCATTAACCCATCTATGTTTACATCAATATCACACTACTGTAATGATACATCAACTTTAATCAGCAGTAAACATTAGAAGAAAGGAATCACAAGACAATGGCAATAAATTTATTGTGGGTTAGCAGCAAAATCTGGGAGCCAAGCAATAAAAGACTTAAGTTCTAAATTAGGCTTCACCACTGGTTGTCTGGGCAATATTGCTTGAGACCCCTGCAATTTTAAATATATTTCTTCATTTAAAAAGTTAGATACTGGGGCTGGAGTTGTGGCTCAGTGGTAGAGCGCTTCCCTAGCATGTGTGAGGCACTGGGTTCGATCCTCAGCACCACATAAAAATAAATAAAATAAAGGTATCATGTCCATCTACAACTAAAAAAAAAAAATTAAAAAAATAAATAAATAAAAATTAAAAGTTAGGTGCTGAGCTGGAGTTGTAGCTCAGCAGTATCATACATGTGAGGCAGTGGGTTCGATTCCTAGCACCACATATAAATAAGCAAATAAAATAAAGGTCCATCAACAACTAAAATATATTTTTAAAAAGAGTTAGATGCTATATGCATAAAACTGAGATTATATCATTTCTCTGGCTAATCTCATCTAACTCTCCCAGAATCAAACGTTTTTCTTTGTCTGACACAGCAGTTGAAAGCTCAGATTTTGTAATTAAAAAAAAAAAAAAAAAATATATATATATATATATATATATATATATATATATATATATCTCTGGTTTGAAATAAGGCATGGAAGGAATTATAGGTTTAGTTTTCTACACTAAGTAATCATTTAGGAGACTCATCATTGGAACTTGCTACATGGCCATAGAAAAGAGAGCTTAGAGAAAGAGAGGATTCAGGGGGAAAAAATAATAATCTTGAAGTATCTTTAGCTACTTTTTGGTCTCAGGAGGAAAAGCCCAGTCCAAGACAAACCCTCATCCTGAAGGTGTGCACCACATTTGACATCTTCCTGTATGAGCTGAGCTACTACTATTTAGGTGATTCACTACCTACCAGGTTATTTCAGGGGGAAGGCTGTATCTTCCAAAAATAATTTATGGGTCATAGTAGTAGTAAAACGTGTCCAAATGAATACTTCCTCTGTGTTCACATTTGGATTAAAAACTCTCAGCCACAGAAAGCAGAATTGGGCAGGAGGGGGAAAGAGTGGAATGCACAAAGCAAGGGTACTGAGCACTGGGCAGGGAATTGAGAGCTAGGAGATCAGTGGTCACCTTACATCTGACCTCCTATGTGTCTTTAGTTAGATCTGGCCTCTGTCCTGGTTTGAACAAGAGTGTTGCCTAAATCCGTACTGGCCTCCTGTGGTTTGGTAAGAATCTTCATCTAATTCCCTGGGGTCTCATAGGAGCGGTGCCCACTAGCAGCCCACCCATGTTGCATGAAGAGAGGGGCAGGTGGAGTGGATGGAGGTCCATTAAGCAGAGTGGGAGTGGGAATGCTGTGAGGGCAGACACCATGCTGTGCTATCTTTCTCCCCCAGCATCTAGCACCTTTCATGTGCATGTTTAGTGAATGAATGAATAGGTGGATTTGAGTGGATGAGAAACAGCACAGGTGGTCCACATCAGGAGAGGAACCTGAAAGCTGTTTACCCTTTCCAAGAAGTATCAGAATCCTGTTTCTTGCTACCACTGCTCAGCCAGTTTCAAGTCTTCCATCCCACCCGGGATAAAAGAGGATGGGGCTCCTCCCACAGGCAGGACTCCAGCTGGCCCATATTTGTCCACAAAAACAATATCCCCTCCTTGTTTATTCTGCCAGCAGGGTACCAACCTGGGAGGCCACACTTCAAGGCCAACACCTCCTTTTCCAGGGGCAACATCATGGTGATGAAGGGTAGCCTCAGCCCCACCCCCAATAGGGAACTGTTTCCCTTGAACCAGGATGAGGTTCCCACCAAGGGAGCTGAAAGCATTGTCCCTTCACCTCAGGTTGGCAGAAAGCATTCCATTTAGACAGGTGGCTATTTCTATCCACTGGCAGAAGTTTTCTTCTTTTGCTCTGAGTGCTGTCTTCCTTTGCAGCTGGGCTCTGGCTAGGAATTGGGAGCGGGTGACAAAAGGGTAGAGCAGAGCAGGAGACAAGTCCATTCATCAGAGTTGCCTTTGATGAAATGGGATTATTCTGCCTTCATTTGTCAAGAACTGGAAGCCAGAAGATTAGGGGCAGGTGCACTAATCAAACATAACCAAGGCCAGCACAGACCTCCAGGAGCATACTAAGGAGCCATACTAAGGAGCATGGAATAACTCATTTGATAGAATCAGGATGCTAAATGCAGCTCATGTAGGAAGATATCAAATGTGGTGCACACCTTCAGGATGAGGGTTTGTCTTGGAATGGGCTTTTCCTCCTGAGACCAAAAAATAGCTAAAGATACTTCAAGATTATTTTTTCCCCTGAATCATTTCTTCCCTTAAGCTCTCTTATATACTGCCATGTAGCAAATTCCAATGATGAGTCTCCTAAATGATTCTTGCTATGAGAGTTGCAAGAAACCTGAGGAAATGACTGTGTTCCTGGTTTCTAGCAGCACACCCTATTGCCTGCACTGACCATCCTGTGTCACATGTGTTAAACTGGCAGATACTCCATCTTGTGAGATGGATGTCAGATTCATTGTGGCATCAGACTGAGTGAATTTTGCAAAGATTAGCAGCCTAAATTGACAGAAGTTTTGAAAGGCCACAAAAGAAGGGATTACTTTAAGTTGTAGATAGTTACTTCAAGCTAGAACTCTGCACCAGGAGCAGTTTTCAGGGAGCGAGGAGTCCTAATAATGATGTCATTGCACCAGACATAAATGTGTCTCAACATGGTCTCACATCCGTAAATTTAAAAGCACCACTATAGTAAACAGTGTCACCTACTTCATTACAGGAAAGTGCTGTGTAACTCAAAATACAAGATGACTCCTATCTATCCCTTAACCATTCTGTAAGCAGGACATGGCAGTAAATAAAATAAAAAATCTTTTGATTGTCACTTCTTTAAGAGACCCCTGTTTTCTGTGTTTTGCTTCATGCTATCAGCACTCAGAATCTGGGGAGTTTCTGAAAGAGCCACACAGGGGAGGGAGCTAGGTGCATAGATAGCTCCATCCAGTAGTTTGGATGTTTTCTTCTGTACATCATCCTCTCAACTTGTCCTATTCAAATTTGTCCCTCTGCAAAATGAGCAATTAATGCATGGCCACTTGTAAATGTTAAATCTGCAAATACCAGGCCAGTCTTATAAAATGTTTCCATAAATTGCAAGATTCTTGCCACATTATCCCCATTTCCCTTGGGAAGGGGAGGGGATCAGAGTGACCAGTTTGCACATGGGGACGTAAAGGCAGAGCACATTTGCATACTCATGAGAAAGAGCACATTTGATAGAATCAGGAGAAACCATATTACAAATCCCTTAGAGAGTAAAAGGAGGTAGGGGGACCCATCCTGGACATTTCAGCTATAAATACATTCATATGCAAACATATTTCAAAATGTGAGGGAGAGTGAGCACCCATCTGAATGAGGTTTTATTCACCAAAGAGAAGGTCGCAGTTTCCTAGGTAGGACTCAGTGGCCAGAGAAGATGAAATCATCTTCCACAGAAATGGGGTCATGCAGGTAGTATGGCTCCTGGAAGATTTATTTAAAAAGAAATCGTTCCACCTTCTTATTCATAGGAAAACTGATATATTCTCAATTAAAACTTCAACTTTTAAATGCCATGGTATGATTTATTATATTGGTAGACTGTGATAGTGATTTTGTAGCCTTAATATGCATTTGATCTAACAAAGATAACAAGTTGAAATGTTTAAGTTGGTGTCTTTCTTTCTTTATAAACCAAGCAGTTTCTTATTCACAAATCCTGTCTGAAATTTCACGTTCTAAAGGAAAGGAGGGGAACGACTGTTTTAAAATTTTCTGAAATGTCTAGCATTTATTTTTAAATTTTATTCTTGTATTTTTGTGCAGGTGATCTCATTTCATACCTGGATGTATGAAAACAAATTATTTTTTATGTTAAACATAGGTAGAACTTATATGCATTTTAATAGGTTAAATATTATGACTGGATATTGTTATGCAATGAACCAGTGTTCTCCTTACAAACAGAGCTTCAGAAAGTTAAATGTCATAAATTTCTTTTTAGTTCCTTAAAATGAGAAAATATCATTTTTTATTTTTCTCACTTTATAAAATATATGATCATTTGAAAATGCAATTCAGATGTCAGCATTGTTAGCATTTTGATATGTAAGTATAAATATACACATATATTTTGACAGATTTAGGAATTATTTATTTATTGCACTATTGGGGATTGAACTCAAGGGTGTTCTACCACTGCACTACATCCCCAGTCCTCTTTATTTCATTTTCTAAATTTTGAGACAGAGTCTCACTAAGACTCACTCAGACTTGCCTCCAACTTATCATCCTCTTGCCTCAATCTCCCAAATAGCTGATATTATAAACATGCACCACCACATCCAGCCAGAATCATATTATATAGAGAGTTTTATTTTCTCCTTTGTTCCTTTAATGAAGTATTGTGAGCATTTCTCCATGGCATTGACTATTCTTGGAAAATGTGCCCTTTAATGCATCTAGAGTGCCCTACATATGATGTCTTCATGTATTTTACAATACACAACAGTGCCAAGTAAATTTGGTGCAAAAAAAAGAGATAAATGTCATGAAATCAGCCAATTTGGTAGGGAAAATATATATAGTATGCACTGGATTTTGCAGAGGGACAAATTTGAATAGGACAAGTTGAGAAGATGATGTACAGAAGCAAACACCCAAATTACTGGATAGAGCATCTATGCACCCAGCTCCCTCCCCTGCGTGGCTCTTAACTATACAAGTTGATTAATCTTTTGGCTTTTCAACTATTGTTTTATAATATATTGCTGCAATAGATCTGGGGACCTCAAGGTCCTTTTTCTCTTTGGGTTTCAACGGTTCACCACATTTTATTTTAAACAGAATTCATATATGCTATGTTTTAAATGGGATTTGTTCCCATGTAAACTCATGTTGAAATCTAAATTACTGATGAATGGTGTTGAGCGGTGAGTTGGCCTTTAAGAGAATTTGGATCACGAGAAATTAAGGAAGCCCTCACAAGATCGGGTTTGTTATAACAAGAGTAATTTGTTATAAGGTGTCTAATCTCCTTCATCCCCTTTCTTGTTTGCATGCACTTGCAAGCCCTTTTACTTTCTTCCATGAAGTGAAGTACTTCAAGGCCCTTATTGCACACAGTCACCCAATCAGTCTCCAGAACCATCAGTCAATATAAACCTCTTTTCTTTATAAATGACCCAGTCTCAGATATTATGTTATAACAACAAAAATGACTAACACAACATGCAAAGAGGCAAAAAACTGAGGATAGAATGAGAAGAACAGAGAATTATGCTCTAGATTATTCTAGTGACATTAAATTTTCATATATGAGAAGAAGGAAGACGTAAGATGAAAAGCAAATAGCTCCTCAATGAAAAGGTATGTGAAGATATTTTTTAATGATGCCATTATTTTATAATTTCTAACTAGTTATATTTTTCTGAGTGAAATTAGTGCCAACCTACTCATCCTGCACCAGGTGAAGTTCTATCAATAAAATAAAGCTTCAGTCCCATCTTTCATACTTTATCCCTTTGATTGGGCAACTAGCCCAACTGTCATTAAAATTTCTTCTACCAATCTAATCTTTTGAGATTTTTAGGGTGCAGAAATGTGGAATTTCAAAAGAGGGGTTTGAACATTATACTTGGCAGAATTGCAGCAAGAGATCCAAAGTTCTTGCTTCTTAACTCTAAGACTTTACAAGATCTTGGTGCTTTAGTGATATCAAACATCAAAGAAGATTATCATGGTTATTTAAGGGGAGAGGGAAGTGTGTCTAAAAATATAGTTTTCTATTTTGGTTTTAACCATGAAGTCTTATTTATTCTTTCCAAATTTTCTAATTTTTTTCCTCTGCCATGTTGAAAATGATCCCTTGAGTCTCAGTGGAACCAGCCATGATTTGCTTTGGCCACATATTGACCTGTAGCTTCCTCTTTAACATAGAAAACCCTCATTTGGGAGATGTGGAGTTGTATTTAATCCACTCTTAAGTAGACCATTAGTGCCTATATAGTGAGAACTAAATGGGCATTAGTTTCCTATGATAACCAGTAGAAACATAGAAAAGTTGGATAATCTCTATTAAAAATGAGTGAAGTAAAAGTTTGACTCTTTCTGACCTTAGTACACACTATTCCTTTGGAAGCAACTCCCATGAAAATACATTCTCGGTGAGTCAAGCTTCACATTTCCCTTTTCCTCCTCTCAACCTCAGAGTGGGCAGCTCAGGTGTGTGCCAGGTATCTGCTCCAGTACAGCCCTCCTACAGCCTGTCAAAGCAGTCCATTGTTATCCAACGGAAGCTCATGATTCAGCAGGTACATGACGTGTGGTCTCTTAAGAAACAGCTACCAAGCATCTGAACAATTTGCTGCCGACTGACCACATCTCCAGCCAACAAATGCTTCCCACAAATGAGCAGCCTGTCCTTCTCTGAGAGTAACAGGGTTGACTTGTGTTTTGGGGCTAATGATGGAATAAAATCCTCAACCAGGTTGGTCTCCCAATCTCAAGATGTCTCAGGCATTCATTCTGAAACACACGTTGGTCTCTGGACATTGTTTTCATACTCGGTTAAGGTGTGGAAACAGGCCAAGAAATGTGTGCCATAGGGACAATGAAAACTCTCTGGCTTTTTGCCACTGTTTATTTCTTCATAGCCACTCAACGATTAAAGACTAACCATAAAGCAAGACTTTTCCAACACCCATGCATGTATCTATCCATCCATTAGCCAGCAACTAGTCATGTTACCTGGTTTTACATTAAGCATCTAGGATGCAAAGGTGAATCGAATCTAATCTTCAAGAACTCAGACTAGTGGGGAGAATGGCTTTCTCACATAGTTCTTCATATAGACATGTGAAGAAAATACTGTGGAAGAAAGCTTGAGAATAAGGAGACAATTGCATAAGCTTCCACAGAGGAGTGAGACATGTGGAGTTGGGTGTTCTGCTTTTTCTTTTAATAAATTTTATTGTGTCTATTTAAAGAACACATGTTATGGGATACATATAGGTAGTAAAATGATTATTGTAATAAATAAAATTTGTATATATATATAATTTCACAGAGTTATCCATTTTTGTATATGGCATAATTAGCTAAAATCTATTAATTTATTAAAAATCCCAATACAACACAGTACTATAATTATAATTAGCAGCCCTCCAGTTGTACATTACAGTTCTAAACTTGTTCATCCTATGAATCTGCTACTTGGTATCTTTCTGTGTGGGCTGTTTCTACACCATAACCTACTCTGAAGACAAAGTCCAAAAACCAACCTGAGACTCCTTTAAGAGGAGACCCACCTGGTGGGAATTTTATCCCATCATTTGCCGCAGGATTCAAGCCAACCCTGCTACTCTCAGAGGAGGGTGATTGCTCATTTGTGGTTCTCCCCATAACCAACCTCATTCCTGGTAACCACTGTTTTATTCTCTACATCTGAATTTGATTTTTTTTTATTCCACATATAAGTGAGGTCATGGGATATTTTCCTTTTCTGGCTGACTTCACTCAGCAGAAATTCCTCTAGTTTTAGTTTTATTCATGTTATGGCAAATTGCAGTATCTCCATTTTAAAGACTAAATAACAGGACTGGGATCTAGTTCACTAATAGAATGCATGCCTAGCATGTATGGGGCCCTGGGTTCAATGCCCAATACTGAATGAATGAATGAATAAATAAGTAAGTAAGTAAATAAATAAACGAAGTGACATTATATATAAAAGCCTGTTTGTGTACCACACATGTAAATATACAAACATGTGTGCATGTATATGCATGTGCATACATTGTATATTTACATACATGAGACATATATACACATAAGTACATGTGCATACTCACATGCACGTAGTATATAAACACATGCACCAACACACATGTATACATACAGTAACACATGTGTATGTGCAGGTACATGAACATGCAAAGACACATGAACAACACATCTGAATACCCATATACACATATGTATACACACAAACACACATATGCATGTGTATATGCATGTGTATACACATGCACATGTATGCACACTTCTGTAAATATACATCACACATTATACATGAGCATACACACATACATGCAAATGTATGTGTATACAAGTATGCATACATATGTGCACACATGTATGCATTTGTAATGTACTCACAAACACTCATGTACACACATGTCTATACACTATCATACATGTATTTGTACACAATCACGTGTATGTATATACACATACCCGCACCTAAACATATATACACGCACATCTAGCACATGTAGGAACAGACACACAACCCATGTACACATCCACATATGCACACAGGTGAATGTTCCCACATATACACAATCCATACACAGACCCACACAAATGCATACACATACAAACACTTGCACACTTATGCACACTCGTGTGTGCTCTTGCATGCACATACAGGTGTGCATACCGGCACACATTTGTCTGCATGTTTGTGTAAACACACATCTATGTATGTACACACACAAGCATGTTTATATGTATTTGTGGGTATATGTATATACATAGGTCCCATATTGCTTATCCAGCCATCTATTAATGGACACTTAGGTTGTTTCCATATGGTCCTTACTTTGAATGCTTCAGCAATGAACATGGAAGTGCAGATATTTTTATAAGTGGTATTTTGTATCCTTTGGGTGTATACCCAGAAAAGGAATTGTTGGGTCACAGGTAGCTCTATTTTGCCTCTCTGTAGGAATCTCCAAACTCTTTTCCATAAGGCTTGCACAGTGTACACCAACAGTGTACAAGGGCTCCCTTTTGTCCACTCTCCTGTCAACACTTAAAATCCCTTGTGTTTCTGACAATAGCCATCCTACCAGATATGAGGTGACCTGGGAATTGGGTCTTCAAGGTGAATAAAAATTTGTCTGACAAGGAAGGGGTCAGAGTTCATTTCTGGCTTAGAGGGTCACATACTCTTGTTACTCTTCCCCTCCTCCCAGTAAGTTTTGGCAGAGTTCGTTGTCAGGAGGCTCAGTTTCCTTAAAAAGATAGTGATAAATATAGCTGCAGACATTGTTTTGTTATAAAGTCACTCTGTACAAACTTGAACAGTAGTTCCACTTTCTCATGTTGATATTTCTATGTAAAGCTGCCCTTTCTGCAACCACTCAACCCAGAAACATCAGTAGGTCTCCTGTTGTCTTCTCCTACTTTCTTCATTGAATAACAGCAGCTGACTGCAGGCACTCCTAGCCAAGAGCTTTCCCCAGCACCCTAAGAACTTACCTATCCATTGATAACTCTATCCTAGACATTTCTGTGGTGCAGAAAACTAGACTTGACTGTTTTGTTTTTATCCACCTTACAACCCTTGCCTCCTCTGGGCAACTTGCCTCTACTACTCTACTCCAACTCTATCCCTCCCTCCTCAAGTTGGGTCCTTCCAAGCTGAAATTTCCTGGTGATCCCTCTTAATTCACAATTAAATGAGAATTTATTTCCAAATTTTAGGAAACCGGGCTTGTGGTCTGAGCCACAAAAGCCATTCAAAGTGGTCACTTTCATGCCTGGTCCTTGTCTTTTTCTATGGGTCATCTGCAATTCAAATCCAGGCCAAAACTGAGACTCAATTTTTTTTTTAAGTTCAAACTTAATATTTGATGAGCAGTAAAAATATTGTTGTATAGCTCTGTCCCCCTCAGAAGAAAAATCTTAATTTACTCTTTTACTTAAGATTTTTGTATTGACTAATCTATTTTCCTTGTTGAGGTTCTTTCTGTCATAGCATCTTGAAAGGTTCTCAATGTCATCACAGATATGTGTGTCTTATGGTCTCCCCTCCAAATCCAGGATGCATGACCTCTCTTGTAACCCAAGTGAGACTCTCCAGAGTTTTAAGTTTTCTGGTTATAATTGTGACCTGCTTGAGTTCTAATCTCAAATCTGATCAAATGCGGTGTCATTAAACATAAATAAAGCTAGATGCAGACACAGGAAGTTAATAATACAAATTCAAATGACACCCTTGTATGTGGATCAGTTCAAATGTGTACTTGTAAACATTTTATTTTGACAACACAAAGTAAGTATAGAGCAGAGAAACATCATAAACTTACAGTTTTGCTACTTTATGTAATTTACAAATTCTAATTTTGTTTTGCATGTGTGTAGTACTGAGGTTTGAATCCAGTGGTGCTCTACCACTTAGCTAAATCCCCAGCTTTTTTTCTTATTTTTAATTTTAAGACAGGGTCCCACTAAGTTTTCCCAGGTTGAATTCCAACTTGCAGTCCTCCTGCCTCAGTCTCCTGAGTCACTGGAATTATAGATATGCAGTACTATGCCCAGCTACAAATTCCAAATTTAATGACATTCTCCTGGAGAGTAAACAAAATTATTTAATAAAGGAGTAGTTTGGGTATGATTTGAATTTGTCTCTCAAAAGTTCATGTTTAGAAACTTGGTCCCCAGTAGACAACAGATGGAGTCACCAAATCTTGGACATTTAGCCTCCGAATCACAAGCTAAATAAGCCATTTTTCTTTACAAAATACCTAGCTTCAGATATTTTGTTATAGCCACATAAAACCAAACATGGTCATTATCAATTGGCAATGATTTTTAAAGAAAGAGGCATCCATACAGATAATAGAAAATCACCAATAGATTAAATTGTATTCCAGTTGGTTCATATGGAAGTATGGTATGAAAATGTACAGGTATTTTTTAGTATACTGAAAAATTCACTCTGACTAGCTATGTTTATAACCAAGTAGGAGTCATGAGTTAACAAAATGCCTGGTACAGGACAGAACTCTTGAAATGGAGACTGTTTTGAAATACCCATGTGTCTTAATGTGGGGACATGTAGATGGTGATTCCCAGACACCTCCAACATGGTGGGTGGGCTGAGACCATAAACAGTGTAGACCTCAACTCTGCATGAGTTCTGGGACCAAGTGTCTCTTGAAAAAATGGAGTAGGGAAATGCAATGATTATTTAGGTAACTACTAAAGAATTGCACTGGGATTAAGTTCAGTTTAATTGTCTCAGAATGAGGCTTTACCTAATGGTGGAAGACTTCACCAGAGCTGGGGTTAAAAGGGGTAGAGGAGGTGATAGGAAGTTCTATTTAGCACTCACATCTTTGGGAAAACAAAACTCAAAAACCGCAAAAAGATTATATTCCTTTCAACTTCATTTTTATTGACATACTTTCACATTTTGCATTTATTTTATTTTTATTTTAATTTTAGCTGACATATACTAATCATAAAAATTTATATGGTACCATGTGATATTTCCATTCATGTATATGATGTACAATGATCAAATCAGGGTAATTAGGATAGCCATCACCCAAAACATTCATAGTTTCTTTTGATGAAATGCAAACAGATACCTCATTGAAATTACCAAAAAAATCTACATAAAGTCCTAATCCTCTTTTGGGTCACATGGAGAAAAAAAAATCATCACATGACATATCTGATTATGAAGAAGATAGACCTTCTAAAAGCTAAATGCAATGTTTATTTTTAAATGTCCGAAGGTTAAGACCTTGCCAGCAAGTTTTTATTGCAACCTACGTGAGAAATGGGGTTTATGATGGAAATGCCGTCTTTCTGCCTTAATTATCAGATTGCCACCAGGCACCAGCATAATGAAGGAATTTTCCTATTTTTGCACAATGAATACTAATTAAAGTGGGAGAAAGGAGAATCCGTGTGGTCTCACTGCAGTAAAAGGGTGCCACCTAAAGGAGAAGAGAGCAAGCCACAGGAGCGGTGATTTGCCAAGGAAACAGAACGTCTTCTTCTAGCCTTGTCAGCTGGATTTCTGCATTTGGGTTTTTGACTAAGCCCAAACTGAACTCTGTTGTGTTGCTAACACGGTTGTTTATGAGGGCGGTGTCTGGGATGGGGCATATGCTGCCAGTTGCTCTGAAACCCAGCTCCAGATAGCAGACTTCTCATCAGGATCAGTGATTAGGCACCACTGATTATGCATGCCCTGGGAAGAGAGAGATAGGGACAAGGAAGGAGAGAAAAGGGAATGGGAAAAAGGGAGAGGAGGGAGGGAATGGAGATGAAAAGAGGGGGAAAAAAGAGAAGAAATAAGAGAGGAGTACAAGGTCATTTTGTACCTGATACTTTTCTTTTAGATATGCTATATAAAAATTGGCTTTTAGTCTTCACAAGCTGTCACATTTGTACATAAAGAAAAGGAAACACAGAACTACCATAAATTACCCCCAAGTGATTTGGTTGGCAAACTACAAGGCTATCTATCCTTTCTAATTCTAGGATCTGACATTTCTACCAGTATGGGGTAACCAATGAAATAACCTGGTACCCATTCTCAGACAGAAACATGTTTATTGCATTTGTGTGAATATTCTCACATATAAGTTCAAAGACAAACCTTCCCATTAAACAGACTCGGAGAGCAAAACACACACACACCCTTACAGTGCACATAGAGTTTCCCTCACCCTCACAGAGTTCTAGTTAAAATACTTGCTTCACCTCACTTCCATGCCTTTAAAGTCTGATTTCCCAATGCATCAAAAATTCATGGAGGACAACAGGACTGAGAAAATATTACTGGGACTTTAACTTTGACAAACCCTCTCAATGAAATGAAGTCCTTTTCATAAACCAGAGACAGCTTGGATCTTACTGTTCTGTCTCTTGGCAATATATGGGAAACAAATGTCACTTGGTGACCAAGGGGTATTAATAGATCTGAAAATACAAGGAATTGACCTGTTGTCTACACCCTGGAGAGTTGGTTAATAAGGTTGAATGGACATGAGGTTTGAGGCTAAATATAGCATTTCCAAAGTAGCTGAGAATTCCAAATGTGGTGAACCACAAGAACATTCCATGAATGGGGGGCATTTTTATACCACTGGAATAGGGCCCATGGAATAATCTTAGTCATTTTAATAACCCAGTTGACTCACCACAAATGCTCAGGTGGAGGAAAGTACAGTAATTTATTTATTTAGCACTGCTGGGGATTGAACCCAGGAGTGCTCTACCTCCAAGCTGCATCCCCAATCCTTTCATGTTGAGACAGTGTCTCCCTAAGTTGTCCAAGCCAACTTTGAACTTATGATCCTCCTGCCTCAGCCTCTCGAGTTGCTGGGGTTACAGATGTATGTCATTATGCCTGGCAGAAGGGCACAATTATTTTGCTAGTACGGTCTGAAATATTGGTTCCGTCATATCATCTGGACCCACACAGGCTGCACAAAACTGAGGTCTCTGATGCAATCAGGTAGAATAATGGATGACAGCTATTGGTCACTGGAACTAGATTTAACCTGGTCAGCCTCCTGGGATGGCCTAGTCCAGCCACTGTGTCTCCCTATTGGTTTAAAAGAAAGAAGATATAGCATTTCAGCTTTCTAATGGTCTAGGATGGAGAAGCAAAATAGTCTCTTTAACAGGTGCGTTTTCATGTAGTAGACTCTTAGCGGGGCTTGAACGTTTCTTGGGGGGGGGGAACTACTTGAAGCCATTTCCGTTAAATAACAGGCAACCAGAGTGAGATTTCCATTTTTTTTCTCACTGATTTTCAAAGGGAATTTTTAACTTTAAAAATCTGCTTCTATCTAATTCAAATATGATCATCAGCTACACATCATACAAAGAGATCAGAGAAGACAATGGAAGAGAACAATAGACGTGTTGTGAATACATTTTTTTTTTAAATTGTGGAAAATGTCTGAGGT
Organism: Marmota flaviventris; assembly: GCF_047511675.1. NCBI lineage: Eukaryota > Metazoa > Chordata > Mammalia > Rodentia > Sciuridae > Marmota > Marmota flaviventris. The sequence goes on from NC_092499.1 coordinate 156,827,085, forward strand.
TCCTGGGATTGGAAAGCACATGCAGGCTAAGGAGACCTCACCCTGTGTCCTTTGATGAGTTTGACATTATTTAGGTCAGAACTTTTCAGAATACATACAGGTGTTCTTTGAAAAACTATTTATCAGTCAAGTGAATATGGGAGGCAGCTGGTTAAGACAAAGGCAGGTTTTTCTGTTATAGGACTTTTCAGACCTTTGAATATGCTAACATACTTGCGACATTCCAAGTGGGGCCCGAGCAAAGGCTGAGTAAAGATAAACCCCTATCTCTCACCATGCACAAAACTCAACTCAAAAGTAAATCAAGGACCTAGGAATTAGACCAGGGATTCTGCACCTAATAGAAGAAAAAGTAGGCCCAAATCTACATCATGTCAGATTAGGTACTGACTTCTTTAACCAGACTCCTAAAGCACAAGAAATAAAATCAAGACTTAATTAAGGGGATAGATTCAAACTAAAAAGCTTCTTCTCAGCAAAGGAAACCATCAACAAAGTGAAGAAAGTGCCCACAAAGTAGGAGAACATTTTTACTACACGCACATCAGAGAGAGCACTAATTTCCAGGACATTTACAGAACTCAAAAAATTTAACACCAAAGATAATTAACATAATCAATAAATGGGTTAAGGAACCAAACAGACATTTCTCAGAAGAAACAATATAATCCGTCAACAAATATGTGAAAAAATGTTCAACTTCTCTAGTAATTAGAAAAATACAATTCAAAACTACTCTAAGATTTCTTCTTACTTCAGTCAGAATGGCAATTACCAAGAATAGAAGCAATAATAAGTGTTGAAAAGGATGTGGGGGAAAAGGTACATTCATACATTGCTGGTGGCATTGAAAATTGATGCAAATACTCTGGAAAGCAGTATGGAGATTCCTTAGAAAACTTGGAAAGGAACCACCATTTGATCCAGCTACCCCGCTCTTCAGTCTACATCAAAAGGACTTAGAATCAGCATACGGTAGTGACAAGCCACATCAATGTTCATAGCAGCTCAATTCACAATAGCTAAACTGTGGAACCAACCTGGATGCCCTTCAACAGATGAATGAATAAAGAAACTGTGGAACATACACACAATGGAATATTACTCAGCATTAAAAGAGAATAAAATTATGGCATTTGCAGATAAATGGATGGAGTTGGAGAATATTATGTTAAGTGAAGTAAACCTACCCCTCCCCCCAAAAAAAACAAAGGCTGAATTTTCTCTCTGATAAGTGGATGCTGATCCATAATGGGGGTGGGCACGAGGGGAGAATGGAGGAACTTTGATTGGGCAAAGGGGAGGGAAGGGAGGGAAGAAAGGAAGGGGTATGGGGGCAGGAAAGATGGTGGAATGAGATGGACATCATTACCCTAGGTACATGTATGACTGCACATATGGTGACTCTACATTGTGTACAACCAGAGAAATGAAAAGTTGTGCTCCATTTGTGTACAATGAATCAAATGTATTCTGCTGTCATGTATAAACTAATTAGAACAAAGAGAGAGAGAGAGAGAGAGAGAGAGAGAGAGAGAGACTGACTTTAAAACATTTTATACAGAGCTCTGTAGGGTTTGGATCCTAAGAAGCAGACTGATGAGGCAAAAGGACTGAGAAGGCTGTATAAGGACCTGGAGCTACATATGGGACCATATTTCCAAGAAAAAGCATTGTAATAATGGAATACTTTTAATGGAAATACTAATTACATAGCATAGAAAATACTGACAGTAAAGAATGAAAAAATCTTTCTCCCAAGTGAAAGAGAAACCAGGTGGCCACCATTCCCTGGAGTAGGAGATGGAATTAACTTTTTGAGCTCTTTTTAAGCATCACACTGACTCCTTTACAATTATTATGAGGTTTAAATATTGGAACTTTAAGATATACTAGTTTTTCCCCCCTTGGCTTATAGAAGAGGGGCATGACTCAAGAATGTCAGGTGACTTGCAGTGCCATGCAGGTACTTAGAGGGAGAGAGCCCTCTTTGCAGGAGGCCAGGCCTTCTCTGAGGAGTAGCAGAGAAGAGTCATTGTCGGTGTCTATAAATCCAAATGTACTCCAAACATCATTGACAGCCTGGGTAATTAATATTTCTTGCACCAATTCATACTATTCTGTTTCAAACATAAATGCTGCTATAATTGATAAAATATCATTAATCTAAACAGTTTGCTGAATTCATAGTATTTAGGTATTTTCTCAATAGATAACTCGAGTTAACTGTTGAGATATGTGTTTAGATAATCCCCAAAGTTTTTTAAAAAAACTTTGAATAAACAATACACATGATTAAAAAACCAGGAAGTGTTAATAGGGAATAAAAATACCTCCCTCTCATTCTTAACCACCCATCTGCTAAGACGCCAGGGCTCTAGTGGAATAATTTTTTTTCTTAGTTTGTTATAAAATCTTTCCTGTTTATCCAGCACACATGAACACATTCAAATGTAGGGCTTTACTTTGCCCTATTTTTACAAAATGGATAGCATATTTTACATGCTAGGCTTTACCCTATAGGTCTGGTACCACTGCATTGCCATATATCATCGCTATTGAAATAGATTTCTTTACCCTCAGACACCTTGTAAGTGCCAAAAGCTCCTTGGACTTCACACCATGTTTAGAGAAATTGATCTTATGTTCTATATCTCACTCTACCTACAGAGTAGCTTACCTCTTAATTTCCAGTATGATGGGGAAAACTGGGTATCCATGGGGTCAGAGTTCATGCTCTAAGTTTGACCAGATGAGTTAGACTAAAGATTACATGGAGAATACCAGGTCCTAAAAATGTTGCAAAATCTTGTTACCTTTGGCTGATGCTCTGGGCTTGTGGGGTTCGTCAGGACATCAGTTTCTGACTGATTAGGGGGAACAGGGAGCTAATTATTTCATCTGCTCAGCACTTATGGTGGCTTCTTGTTTGTAGAAAAATTCAAGAAACACTTGCTAAGGCCTGTTTTTCATCAGAATCCCTGGGGCTGCAGAGCTTTTAAAAAGTGCAGATTCTCAGGTCTCTATTAAGACCCATTATTATGATTGCCAAAATCCCTAAGAGCTACTGAGCATAGGTATTTCTAATTTCCCAGGCAATTCCAATGATCTCCAAGAAGAAACATGGTTGAAGGGATGCTGGGTGTACTATAAATAGGAAGAATGTGATGTGTAGCCCTTCTCAAATCTTTGTACCGTTTGGTTATACTAAAGGTACAACTTTGATGAAAACAATCTTTATTTATAATTCTATTTGATTTATAAATATGCATGTCTCTTGGGCAGGGAATCACTTAGAAATGGAACACAAAAAAATCAAAATAATAGAGGGGCAGATGATTCCTTAACCAAAGGAAAAACACCCCAGATTTTCCCTTGGGAACCATTGAATATGACAGAAATAGTGATTGACTTGAGTTGGATGAAGTTAGAAATAAAATTCAAATTCAGATGAAGCTGAACTCTATTATGATCCTGCTCTGCTGAATGCCTACAAGATGGCCCCTCTATCTCAGTTTGCTCCTCCTATGGTCTGATGACCTTAGGACCTGGTGTGATGAAGGGCTGGCAAAAAGGGAAATCAGTGGAGTTCAGCACCAGAAGAAGTGGGGAAATCCAAGGTCTCTATCAGAAGGCCTTGGAAGAATCTGAGACTGTGTCAAAAGCTGCAGGAACCATGGGACTATCTATATCTGACCAAAAATGCAGGTAGGTAAGGCTACTGATACATTTCTCTTCAAAGGCTCTTTTTGGTGGACTAAGAGCAGACAGATTAATTGCAAGAACTGCCTGAATTTGCTACAATTCCATGTATTTACATTTTCTGCAGTGTGACTTCTCAACTCTTTCCCTCAAGATGCGAAATCTATTCCCTTTCCCCTTGAATTAGGGCTTCACTTTTACCAACAGAATATGACAGCGTGCTGGAGGCAGAGCAAGCCTGGGTGTTTAGAAACCATGCATGTTAACCACTGTTTTGGAACCCAGTTTCCACCAGGGGAAGGTGCCTGGGCCAGCCTTCTGGAAGATGAGAGGCAATGTGGAGCAGAGCCAGGTCAGCTCAGTGGCCCCCCACAGGGAATATTTTAAACACCAAGAGGCCCCAAGGGATGATTATGTTCCCAATGGAGCAGAACAGAACGGCATAAAATTTCAACATCCTACTTAGAATGGTGCTCAATTTAAAACTTGTGAATGATTTCTGGAATTTTCCATTTAATATTTTTGGTCTGCAGTTGACCATGGGTAATTGAAACTGCAGAAAGCAAAACTTAGATAAAGGGGGAACTACTATATAGGTGAAGAAGCATCAGAGAAATGTTTTCCTGCTGAAGTACAGACTGACATGTTGTGGGAAGGACCACATGGCTGGAAATGACAGGAGGTCTGTAGGTGCCAAACATGATCCTGGCTGATATGGGGCAAGAAAATGGGGAACCTCAGTCCTACAACCACAATGAACCAAATTCTATCAATAATTAGTGAGCCTTGAGTGAGATTGTAGTGTCAACCATCACCTGAATTCCAGCCTGGGAAGACCTTGAGTTTAAGACCCTGCTAACCTGTACCTGGAAATCAAGAGGCACTAGTGTATTTTTCTAAGCTGCTAAGTGTGTGGTAATTGGTTACATAGCAAAAGAAAACCTACATGACCTCCAAAGAAAATATCAACAACTGGGGACTTCTGGAGAACAACTTCAGGGAATTTTCTGTATATTTGGGGGGCTTTGCAGTAAATCAAAAAAATCATTCAAAATAAAATGTTATCTAATAGCTTATTGTTATCTATATGGCTTACTAGAGGTCATATACCCTTTAAAGTATTTAAATATATTAGCATATTTAATTCTTTATAAATAAATGAATAAACCCCCCCTTTATGATTCTTTTTCTGCAAATAAGGAAACTGAGGCATAGAGATTTCGGGTGACATGCTAGAAGTCACATAGCTAATAAGCTGCAAAGCTGGGATTCAAATTCAGCTTCAGAGTTCACAATACTTTATACTGTGCCATAGATACTCAGTGGTCCTGAAGTGATATAATGCTAATTGTGCCAGAGGACAAGGTGACTATGATTGAGCACTGAAGCCCATGGAGAATCATGTTACTCTGTTTGTTTATTTAGCGCGCAAGTGTTTGCAGTCATGGTGTGGCTATGAAAGCAGAAAGATTCACAATATTTGAATTAAAACATTGGTATCTGTCTTGTATTGGTGATTTTATATATTATCAAATGTATGTATATAGCCTAACTTGCTTTATCCCCTCCAAAATCTCAAACCTTCATACTGTGATAAGCCAATAAATTCTAAGTCAATGAACAATATGAGTAGAAGCATGAACAAATTGGGCTTGTTAAATGGAATCAAGAAGAAGAATATAATAATGAAAGTATGAAGTTTAATATACTTAACAAAAATCAGTCGAAAATGTACTTCCAACCTTCTAGCATATTGATTTTGTACATTTATCATACTCCAGGCTTCGGAATAAAATGAAGGCAACCAAACTCCATTGTGAAATCTAGTCTCCTCAAAACCCATCTGACCTCAGAGAGGCAAACAGTGAGTAATTCAAAATATTTTTGAATGAAAGTGTCAGTTTAAGATCCTCAGCATAAAACATACCTACAAAGCCTATTTGCAAAGTAAATTTACTCTGGATTCTTGATACCTATGAAAGTTTTTTCTATTATATTTATTTAAAATTACAACAGTTTACATTAGAAACAAGCTCAAACAATTAAGGTAAAAGATAAATAACTGCATACAGTTTAATTTTACAAAATGCAAACACACATCTTTCATTGTTCCATTATCTGAGTATTAAGCGCCACATAATTGCACAAGGCATTTTCAAATGTCTTAAAGGCTCTAAAATTACAGAGTTGACTTTTGTGAAATAGTCTTTATTTTTCTCCATTATTATACAAATAATTGACCACACAGATTAAATTTAAATCGGAATTGGATATGTCCCCTGTAGAGTTCATTTGTCTTTTGTAGCTTAAGGTTGGCAGCTTGTGACAGCTCACAGAGCTTCCTTGGGCCCATGTGGGGTTCAGAACAGGGGATCAAGTTCCCAGAATTTAGGGTGTTCAGCCAGGAGGGACTTCAGAGTCCCCAGGACTTGGTAACCTCACAGCTAGGATTTTGCAAGACAATCCCCATTTCAGCTATGTCAGAGTGATTTTAATTTGTCCTTTTCACACTCAAAAATACTTCATTTGGAAGATGGTGCCAGGGATGAAGATTCTCTCTGACCCAGAAAACTGTGGTCATTCCTGGGGAGGCAGGAACCCCATTCTGCTGTCTTCAGAGGCACCCCACCCTCCATTATGGGAGCACAGATGGAAAATCAAAGAATGAGTTCTTTGGTCCTCACCATACAATGACACATTACTCCCCAAACTGGGAAGAGGACAGAAGAGATCATGTTTATATTATTATTTTTTCTTTCATTAGAAAGAAAAACATGTCCCTGCCAATAAACTGGACAATGTGGATGCAGGCAAAGGAAACCAATTCTGATAAAATGCCCTCCATTAGACACGGTTAGTAGTTAGTTACTCATTGTTTAGACACACAAGGGTTTCAGGAAGTGACTCTTAATTCTCAGTGGCAAGAGAGGGTTTTATAGTGTGTTCAACTTTTAGAAATCTGATCTCAGATCTCTGAATTCCTCTTCCTCTGCCCTCAGAGATCAAGTTCTCCTGATCATAACTCTGAGATAATTACCTCTATCAAGGAAGTGAGTGGGAAAGGGGGAAAAAAGAAAAATAAAATTTAGTTGTTAATAACTGGGAACAGAAGGTTGGATGTGGGTTCCCTCTCACGCAGCATCAGGACCTCCTGGCACCCACCTTAGATCTGGTTGTCAGACAGCACGTTGATGGTAGCCTTTTGAATGGACAGCCCTGCTCGGCTCATGGAACCTGATCTGTGCTGGGGAAAAAAAAATGTATCTGATTTCACCATTGTTCCTCCAGCCCTAACATGATGCCAAGAATGAACTAAACACTAAATTTTTATCAAATGAGTTAAGTGTGGTTTACACAGTTTTGTTGTTGTAAGGTTCATTCTAGTCCAAGTTAAATTATAGACCCAAGGGTTTCCAAAGGGTTTAAAAACATTTTCCCCCTCCCAAGGTATAATGAATGTCTAATTTCTTTGCCAGACCATGGTGATAGTAGGGTGAATAAGAAAGAGCCCTTATTCCTGAGGATCCCAGACTCACATAAAGAACCACATATTAGAGGTAGCATGGTATAGTTGAACAAGTTAGTGAGACAAAGTTAGGTTCAAATCCCAATTCTGTGCTCATTCGTTTTGTAACTGCAGGCAGGATACTGATTATTATTAAGAATGTCTCCCCAGCAGGGCTAATGACAATTTAAATTTATTGGTTGCTTGAGGATTAAATGTGTTAATTGATGAAAAGCACTGGAAGATTGCCAAGCACATAGGCAATCCTTTGACATATGGCAGCTGTCACCACAATGTAACAGCTGTGCAATCTTGGACAGGTGAAACTTGCTGAGTCTGTTTACACAGGTAAAAAATGGGTCTAGTAATATGATGATTCATAATGATTCCTACACTTCAAGGTTTTTTTTTTTTAATTGTTTGCATGAACCACAAAGTTTGGGTCCCCATTATGGCCCCCTTTCCATCCTGGGGACACTAAAGCTCAAGGCTTGAAGTTGGGTCATTCTCTCAGATAGCCACAATCCAAGGCTCGTGTTGGGGCAGAAGCCCCAGGTATGGCTACAGAACACCTGGGCCAACATCTGTTGTGGTGATTGGTCCTGGTACCTGGCCAGAGTTCCTTGGATCCTTTAGCCAGTTCTGTGCAACCATTCTCCATCTGCTGCAGGCTGTGCTGATAAGATTCACCTTCAGTTTTCAGAGATTCCCTGCTTCCTGGAACATCCTCAAGAATATAGAAAAAAGAAAAACACCACCTCATCCCCATGGCTAAAAACTCAAGTATAATTTACTGTTCAGAGAGCTCCAGGAAATCAGAAAGAGATTGGGCCTCTACCTGAAACCACACTCTAGCTCTGCTTCCTTCCTTTCCCTGTCTTGCTCTCTGGTCCCTTGCCACTTTCCTGGGAGCACATCCATTATAAATGACTTCCACCTCAGCCCTTGGTGCAAGGTAGTACCTGGATGATGCTGGTCACATAAAAGATCTAAATGCAATGCTGGTACTTGGTTGTTCATCAAAAATTCCAAATCCCAGATGCCTTTTCTGGGAAGTGAGGCTGGCCCTCAAGGCAGGGGTCCTCAAGGCTAGCCTCTACTTAGTTCTTCTCCCAAAGCCATGAGGACTTGCTATATGTTAAACCACATGTCTATGAGGACTTTGCTTTCCTATTTATTCCTTGTAGCCACAACTCTGCTCAGAGTCTGTTTCGGAACCTCCGGATGACAGTAGGCACTGAACCAATCCATAAATTCTCTAAGTGTTTCACTGTTACTACTCAGCATCTCCTCAAAATAAACTTAAAAAGCTCTCCTGTCTCCACTTTACTGATGAAAGAACTGAGTGGTATAGGATTAAGTTGAGGTCAAGGTCACATAGCCCACCAAAAGTCAGGGCTGGGATATGAGGTAGTTCTCATCATCGAATTGCTGCATTAGTCTATGTTGTGCTCCCTCCATGAGCTTCTTGACCATTTAATATATAGATTCCCAGACCTGATTCCAGAGGTCCTACAGTGCAATTTGAAAAAAAAAATTAATTTTTAAAAAAAGCCAAGTAGTTTTTCTCCCCATCAACATTTAAGAATTAGAGAAGAAAATTAGGTAGTCTAAAATGATATTCTAATTGCTGTTTTTTTTTTTTTTTGGAATGAAATTATCTGATTTTTTAAAATATAAGATATCTAAACTTGGCCAGGTGTGGTGGCACACACGTAATTGCAGTAGCTTGGAAGCCAGAGGAAGAAGGATCGCAAGTTCAACGCCAGCCTCAGCAATTAGCAAGGCCCTAAACAATTTAGTGAGACCCTGTTTCAAAATTAAAAATAAATAAGTAAATAAAAAGGGCTGGGGACATGGCTCAGTGGTTAAGAACCCCTGGGCTCAATCTCTGGCACCAAAACAAAAACAAAAACACTAAAAAAAGCAGATATCTACAATTACTGAACAAGGCTATAATTGATGCTTGGTGTCACAGTGTTAATCGTACAGAATACCTGAAGGACTGTGTGCACAGAGCTATGTTGTTGGGTTTGGGGGGAAGTAACTCACTTTCTCAGTAAGCTCTATCAGCTAGCTGCCCAACAATGGTCTCCCTCATGGATTTCTATACAGAGAGCCTATTAGCAAGTGCCAGCAAAGCAATCTTTGTGCAAACTGAATTCAGACCCTCTGACCTTGCTAACTATTAAGTAGCTTTGTATTTTGATGGACTCACTTCAGTCACAAGAACACTCAAATGCATCCTCATCTCCTCTAAAGTTCAGGTTGCTTTTGGTGTCATTGATTTTTTTTTTTTCTTGTCCATTATGATCCTAGTCCTCAATCTATGGTCTTTCCCCTCTTATTACTCTCTTTTGTTCTTCTAATAACCACTGTCTTCTGTACCAGATGATTGTTCAAAATGGACAGGACTGCAAACTGATTTACTACTATGTGTAAAAAGGGTGACCTGTTCTCAACTTCCCAGAAGACCAGGGAAAAACTGTGGGTCAGCAATGTCAAGTCTGTTAGGCCTGCTGGAGTCTGGGAGACCTTGACCATGCAAGTGTTCACAATGTCTAAGAATGAGGAAATCACCGGAGGGTATCTGCAGAGATTTAGGTTCTGGGTAGCTTGTGATGTAAGATCTTTGGATTGGTAGACACAGCAAGGTGAGGATCTTGAAGTGATTCTTGATGAGCAAGCATTAGTCTTGATTAATAAGCTATTTGCTTAATTCAGAGTCTTCCAGAAGCAGAAACTTCTCCAAGTAGGCAGTTATTTTTCCTTTTCGCTGTACTGTTTAACACAGGCCCAGAAAAGCATACCAAGTTCCGTATGGTTTAACAAATGTTGGGAAATCATCTTTGTTGCACTCCCCAAGAGTGATAAATTACCGGCACTGGGATAAAACCATAGCTGCCCCATGTTTATAGCAGCACAATTCACAATAGCTAAATTATGGTACCAGTATAGGAGTCCATGGACAGATGAATGGATAAAGAAAGTGTGGTTTATATACACAATGGAGTTTTATTCAGCCATAAAGAAGGATGAAATTATGCAGGAAAATGGATGAAACTTGGGAACATTATGCTAAGTGAAATAAGCCAGATTCAGAAAGCCAAGGGTTGTATGTTTTTTCTCACATGTTGAAGCTAGAGAGGAAAAAGGAAAAAACAGGGTAGGGTATCTCAGGAAAATAGAAGGGAGATTAATAGAGTAAAGGGAACAATAGGAAGAAGGAAGGGAGAGAAAGGGGATTTATCAAGGTATAGAATTGATCATATTATGAGTGTGTATAAATAAGTCACAATGAATCACACTTTTATGTGTAATTAAAGTGGGCCAATAAAACATAATTTAAAAACACATAAAATATAACCTCTAGGACCGATCTCAAAGGTATGTGTTCAACAGTCACAAACTTTAAATTCTCATGTTCTTACCTACCTTCAAAGAACTCGAAATGCCTATAAAAATCCACCCAACATGGCCCAGGAGCAATATAACACCCCCGAGATGTATGCTGAGCATTCAACCGTGTAAGTAAGAACACTCAAGGATGAATTCCTGGAGACTCCATAGGAGAAAGGATGCTTCAGCAGTGTGCATAAATGATGGCTTTGACCCACATCCCCCTTACCCTCTTCTGACTCAGAGCTAGGTGCTCCCAAAGTACACATAGCCCTTGGGGGAGAATGGGTAGGATTTGCAATTAACTTTATTTTCCTTTAGATGTCAAATAGAATGAGGGCTGAAAGTAATCGGTTGGCTGTAAAAATAAAGAGAATTGCTATTTTCACTTGCTTACTCTTACACACTGAGTCTCTCTCTCTCTCTCTCTCTCTCTCTCTCTCTCTCTCTGTGTGTGTGTGTGTGTGTGTGTGTGTGTATGTGAGATACCTTAATTTGGGTTTAGCCCCAAAGTAGACGTGCAGATCACTCATCTGTGAGACAATCCCATGTCAAGGAATACCCAAGACAGAGAAGGAGAAAGAAAAGGTGGGAAGCAATGAAGACCTCAGAAGCAAGGGTAGGGAGAGGGATTCATCCAACATTAGTCCAATGGAATCCTGTTCTCAACAGTTTCCCACTTGCAAGCAAATTAAAACGACAGGAAAAGTAACTTCAAACAGCCAGAATTTTTGTGGCAGAGAGAAATGCAATCAAATATCACACCTGTCCTTTTTTCTCAGCAGGGCTTTGGAAGCTCTTTGGAAAGGTCAAGTTTAGGTTTCATTATTGACTTTGGTGCTCTGGACTCAGAAGTCAAAACCTGGCTAAGACTTTCTAGCTTCTTACATATTTAGCAAAAATGATATGCAGGGAGGGTCCAAACCAACAAGTTTCTTCTCATTCATTAAGAACTGTGCTGGACCAGATGGACAGCATGAACTTCTCCATGAATCAACATTGGTTCATCTGAAGCAGAAAAAGATTCAAGCCTCTGGCTACATGGAGTGGCCACAGCTGGAAAGGGGCACACATGCTATTTTGAGAAGCAATGGGATTGTTTCTGGCTCATTCCTTATTGTTTCTCTCCCACCTGGGCTTAAAAAAAAAAAAAAACCTGGCAATTCATTGTCATCCAAAGAGCAGGTGCTAGAAAACATGGCAAATTTATATTGACAGTTGCCTCTGTCACTAAGGAATTGCTTGTAACAAAGGAAGGCATTTAGACAAAGGGTCACTTTCTTTCTGTAATTGGGTAGAATGGTCTCATTCTAGTCTCTGCATACTGAGCTTACTTCCTTTTAAGAAAAGTAACATGCAAACCAGGGTGGGATACAAATGTGAACCTTTTTGTTTGTTTGTTTTAAAGATGTTCATTTTTAATAAGCAAAGAATTCAGTCTATCTTTACTTTTTGTTATTTATTTGAATGAGGACTTAGAAAAAGTTACATTCTCCATACCAAAGTTAGTGGTTGCAAGGGACAATAAATAAAATTACTAGGGTAGGAATGAAAACATTGTTCTATTACAAAAGTAACTTAAATGGCTAGATATCTGATTTTATCAGAATAAATAAGTTAACTGGACAACCACGTGTAAAATATAAAATTTTGTCACTTGGGATATCTGGGCTATTTACTCCTTGGTCATTGATGGCTAAAACCTTCTGGACTACACATGTGGTACACATTTTCTTTTTTACACGGTTCATTGTTTGTTTACAATCACACATTTCCAGCTTTTTATTGCAGCAATTTTCAATATTTTTGTAAGAAATGAATACTTTGTTTTCTCATGGAGGGATGTTGAGAGAGTTGCAACAGACAATGGGGTCCCAGGGAAGCTAGGAAGGGGGTTCTCCTGCTGGTCTTCAGCATCTGAAGATGTACAGGTATGTTATTGAATCAGGATACCTCAAATGCAATGACTGCTACAAGATGGAGTTTACTTCTTCCTCAGATAGACAACTTTTTGTTCTCTAAGACTGGCTTCTGTCTCTGGGTCCAAGGTGGCTGCTTTAGTCCTTTCATCTAGTGGCCTGTGAAAAGAAAGAAGAGGACTCCTCTCCTTAGGCTGCCAGAAGAACATTCATATTCTCTCTGCTCACCTCCCATTGGACAGAGTTTAGTCACATGACCACGATAACCAATAATGACAAACAACTAACAGCTTCTGCTTTTTAGAGTCTCTCTTGTGGCTTGTAGTTTCAGCAAACTCAGGGGAGGGAGGCATGTTGAGGAGGTTTAACTTCTGAGGTCCCTGAACTCTTGACAGTAACCACTTAGTGATGTTTCATTGTGAGACCAGTTTTGGCTTCATAACAAGGAGAGTTGTCATGGCCATGAGTGTAGGACTGGAGTGGAGTAATGCACACAGTAATATTAGGTATGGCCATCGTAGGGGTTAGAGATCCTGTAGCAGAGCATCTTGCCTTCACAGGGGCTATGATAAATGTGGTCACTTTCTACATGTTAATGTTCCTCTATGTTTGTATCCTTAGCTTTCCTTGGTGTAACTCATCACCTTCCAAAGAATATAAAGTTCCTTGGAGAAGAAAACCTATAGCTCTCAGATACATGTAGTGTTGATCTCTAGTGTTGAAGATATTCATATGCAAGTCAGTAGAAATCAAAAACACTCTCTAAAAACAGAATTCATTAGTTACATTGAAATGAAAACAAAGCAGCCAAAGTTTTATCCACAAACACAAATACAGGATAATTTCAAAGATCTGCAGGTGTTTGGTTGCCACCCTCAATGGCTCTGCCTCATTTGATACAGAGGCTCTTGTAGATATTCCCGCAAGCAAGAGGAGAAAGGGAAGGCTACCGGGACTCACCCTGCCAGCAGCTGTTCTGAGGACCTCTCGCTGCCAGCACACTTATTGTTCTCGGGTATTCTTTCTAGTCAGAAAGGCTTTGGAAGCTTTTGTGTCCCTCTGTTTTCGAATTTAGGAAGAGTTGTATCCCTCACTGGCTATTATTAAGATGCCATGTGCTACTGCTGAGGGGTGGGAGGAGAGAGAGAGAGATAAAGAAAGCCGAAGAAATCCAGGTGATATGTTTTGAACCAGATTAATTTCTTCACTCATTTCAACTGGAGCAAAGATTAACTGAAGCTCTAGGCACCAAGTGGAGGAGGAGCCAGGTTCTAGGTATATATAGAATATTCTTCTCCTTGAGAAACACAGCAAGACTCACACATTATCTAAAGGTTAACCACACAAATCATTTTGTTTATAAAATCGTACCTTCCCTAGCTTTCTGCTGTTTATTCTTGGATGACTTTAATTTTCAAAGACTTTATCCTCCTTTATAAGAGTGATTCATGTTCATTGTAGAAGAATAGGATACCACATAAAAGTAGAACAAAGAAAAAAGAGTCACTTATACTTTTATCTGAAGTCACTCCAAATACTTGTGTACATAATTTTTCATTGTATAAGAAGAAGACATGTCAGAGTAAATGTGCGTCTTTTTCCCCTTTCATTTATCATTTTAGCATAATCATCATCTATGTTATTATAGTTCTTTTGTAAGCATCACTCAAATTTTTACATGAATTTCTCTGGCTGATGTCCTTTATTATCCTCTGCTTAACTCCTTTCCCCATTCTGATTAAAATAATCATGGTTCTGTCTAAAGCCATCTGTGATAGTCTAGAATTCCCTCACCTTTCAAGCTGCCTGCTTTATTCTTAGGGCTGCGGCCCACTCATGCTTGCTGGGGAAGCAGCTCTGCTGGTGAGGGGCATTCACATCCCAGGTGCAGTTTTGCTACCAATGAAGCTATGTATGACAGCTGCACAACCTTTTTACTCACTTATTCTTTTGTTACAGCAACTGATGTGTTCTGATTCCCAATGCCAAGCCTCACTTTTGCAGAAAAACAATAAATCTCTGTGGCCCTGGACCAGGCAGCACTTTTGGATCACATGCTGTAAAATTCACTACAGTTAACTTGTGTGTAAAAGGGACCCTCACAAGCCCTATGAGAGAGGTGAGGGGACCAGAACAGGAAATAGGTCCAAATTGGAGGGAAAGATGTTCCTTCATGTGGCAGCCATCTCACATCCTGGAAGCAACCTGCTCAATGTTTAATGTCCTAGGAAAGATTCAGATGGGTGGGAAGGAAGTGGACAGCTCCCTGTTGGTTGTGAGAGGAAGTGGGAAATAGAAGGGATTCCAGAGACCCCAGCATTCTGTGCTTGGCTATGAAGTAGGACAGAAGAGACTGGACACCCCAGGAATTTTCAGAAAACAGGTGTATTGACTGCAGGGTTCGTTGGTGGCTTTCACCTAAGAATTTTTCCTCTGAACAAAGATTTTGGAAATTCTTTGAATTTTATTTTTTAAAGAGAGAGAGAGAGAATATTTTTTGTAAATGGACACAACAAAATGCCTTTTATTTTTATGTGGTGCTGAGAATGGAACCCAGGTCCCACCCATATTAGGTGAGCGCTTTATCACTGAGCCACAATCCCAGCCCCAAATCTTTGAATTTTATACCCAGTGTGTGTGAGCAGGGGTGGGGGGCGGAGGGGATGGGGTGAAGCTTGGAGATTCACATGACAAGGGCTCTCTGTTCCATCCCCCAGACCAGACACAGGTTTCACAAGTTTTTACCAAGAAAACAAAGATAACATCTTTTGTACAACAAGCTTACAGACTCTTCCTCACACTTTTCCGGTGCAAACCTGGCATTTACAAGAAAAAGGAAACTACCAAACACAATATCTTGCAGATATCCTTCTGATCTGACAAGAGGAGAAGCTTAATTATGGCAAGGGTCTTTTGGGTGGGAGTCTCTGGCCTGCTTCATTCAGCCCAAGGAAGCCATTTCTTATGGTTTCACAAGTGGAGAAGAAATATTTCCACCAGAGCAATTTGAGGTGTCCTTAGGAAGGGAAAAGAGATGCTGGGCAGCCAAAAAATGACGGATGTCCACATAGGTTTCTTCATCTCTCAGCCCTTTTTTTTTTGTGTGTGTGTGTGCTTGGCTAAAGAAAATCCAAGTCTCTCTACTTTTCTTGTCTTGAGCTTTAGTTGCCATTCTGGGCCCCTGTTTCCATCTGCCCTTGTGAATCTCTACCTGTGGAATGCTTCTTATCAGGGCCACTAGCCACAGTTCATGTAAGTTATGAAAATGTTTTCAGTGTAAAGGATTATATTATTTACATTGTTTTGCCTCCCCTTTCCCTATAAGAGATTATATACTCCAACCCCCTTTCCATGTGTGCTGTATGCATCACTGTTCTTCGATTTGGGGCTTAGCCTTGTGACATGATGGACCAATGAGATATAAAGAGAATATATGATGTAGGCTTTGTTCGAGCAGAGGTTTTAAAAGAGAATCTTTGAAATTCTACCAGCTCTTTTTAAGTCTGCTCTTTGTCAAGAAAATATTGCATCCTCCTTTGGAAGGTGCTACTACTGTTCTGGAATAAGAGGTTCATGGAGCAGAGCCACAGCTCTTCACAGAAATACGTGTTTGCTGCTGGAAACAACTGGAATTTAGGTTTTGTTTTTGTTACTGGAGCAAAGTGTGTTGTTAATGTCCAAAAAATACTGACTTGAACAGGAATCAAATACCCCCACTCCCACCCCCATCTAGGTTCTAAGAAAGAAAACAAAATAAAAGGTAAAACACAACTTGGTAAAAACACAAGAACTAAAGTGAGAAGGCAGTCTTAAAGACTTCAGAAAAGTAAATAATAATACGTATTGTTTTAAATCTGCATCAATGAGTCTGTTCATTGTGTAGGAAAAATAATAGATCACAGAGGAAGGTCACAATAATCATCATAACTCAATACACAGTCTCTCTGTCTTCAAAAGATGTGTCAGGAGGAAGATGAATGCCTCGCCCACAATGGGAGGACACAAGTGAGGAGGGCAGAGGTCGAAAGTTATTTGTGTTTGTCAGTGTGCTTTAGGGACCGTACACACTGGCCTGCCACAAAACGCTAAAGGTCAGTTTTGTCTGCTCTTCTGGCTCCCTGCTTGCACCTGCCTGTGCGACCCTCTGCACACAAAGGAAGGGGCAAGAGGCCTTTGGAAAAACCAATACCAAACAGGCTGTTTCCTGCTGCAAAATGAAGCTCAGGGATAAATTTTTGTTAAATTTATGCCAAAGAACAAGGTACTCTTCATAGGTCTGATTCCAAAATGTGATTTTTTTTCCTTCCTATCGAGTCTCTATCAGTTGTATTTTCATGAAGGTTGAATTCCAGACCGCATATTATTTGCAATGATAGTTTGGAATCCAAAGTTTGTTATTTCTCTGTGTAGAAAGTCTGAGCAACTCTGTCAATAGATCTTGAAAAAAAAAAAAAACAATTAAATCCCAGAAAATTAAAAACAAGGATGGAGACCTTTTTGCCTCAAATCAGGATTTCATTTTTGTATGTGTCTGGAGTTTCATTGTAATGGCAGCATACAGGGGCTGTGATCCATTCCTGGGGAAGAAGCAGCTGTAAGGATTTCTGAGCTCCTTGTCTGCAAAGTGAGCATGACAATCAAGATTCCATGGGGGTTATAAGAGGATTCCTCAAGACTTCTCAGAAACATGAACATGTAGTCTTTTGCATATAGTCAGTAGTCAGATCTAAGAAAATCTTAGTTTTGGGGCTGTAAATAGAACACACACAAAATGTACATGTAAGAATGGGCATAGAAATACAATTTCAGGGACGTGGGGTGTGCTATGGGTAATGAAACCATCACATGATATGTTAGTCAGTTTTCCATCACTATAACATAATACCTAAGGTAATACACTTATAAATTTATAAAGAGATTACGTTTATTTTGGCTCACAGTTTTGGAGCCTCCAGTCCAAGATTGAATGACCCTGTCACTTTGGGCCTGTGTTGAGGCAGCACATTGTGGCAGGAGTGCACAGTGGAGTGAGACTCCTTAGCTCATGGACCGACAGCAAAAGAGGAAAATACCAGAGTCTCTTTCAAAGGCAAGTCTCTAATGACCTAAATACCTCCATAGGGTCCCATTTTCTAAATACTCTCCAGCCTTCCAAAAGTGCCTCCGAATTTTCTTTCTTTTTAAGGCTGAGTAACATTCTATTCTATTGCATGGGAGTACCATGTTTTTTGTTTGTTTGTTTGTTTGTTGTTGTTTGTTTTGTTTTTTTGTTGTTTTTTTTTAGGGCCTCAGTAAATTGCTGAGGTTGGCTTTTTGTTTTGTTTTGTTTTTTCTATTATTGGTTGTTCAAAACATTACAAAGCTCTTGACATATCATATTTCATACATTAGATTCAAGTGGGTTATGAACTCCCATTTTTACCCCAAATACAGATTGCAGAATCACATCGGTTACACATCCACATATTTACATAATGCCATATTAGTAACTGTTGTATTCTGCTACCTTTCCTACGTTTTGTTTATTCATTTATTCATTGATGACATTGGATTGCTTCTAACTTTTGTCTATTATGAAATATGCTGCTGTGAAATATTTGAGTCCCTCTTTTTGGTTCATTTGGGTGAATACTCAGAAGTAGAATTTATGGATCACATGGTAATTCTGTTTGCCAGAATTCTTGTCCTTCAGATTTCCCACAACGGTGGCCCCGTTTACATTCCCACCAGCAGTGTGCAAGGGGTCTACTTATTCCACATCCTTGAAAATGCTTCTTATTTTATTTTTATTTTTGAAATGATGGGCATCCTAAGGGGTGCAAAGTGGTATCTCATTTTGTGGTTTTGATTTGCATTTCCCAAATGATTAATTATGTTGACCATATTGTCATGTAGTTACTGGTCATCTCCATGTCTTCTTTGGAAAAAAAATATCTATTTAAATCATTGGCCCAATTTTATTTTGAAATTTATTGATTCTTTTTAGTTCTGTAAAACATTAGGATATATTTTGATCAATCACAAAAGCTTGGAATATGATTGGCTCTAGTTCAGTCCCCAGCACTTCCTCTTTTCCCCCTTCTTCCTGCTACCCTCTCTCTACTGATCTTCCCGCAATGTTTATATTTTTTGTTTAAATCAGTGTTTGTGGGTATACTCGATGTTGGCATTCACGGTGCTATATTCACGTATGTACGTATGAAAGTTCAGTCGGAATCATTCCATTGTTCTTCCCTTTTCCGGTTCCTCCTTCCTCCCTTCATCTACTCTACTGATCTTTCCTGTATTTTGATGAAATTCCCTCTCCCTTTTATGTCTCTCTTTACTTCCCTCCCTTACTTTGGATTAACTTCCACGTATCAAAGAAAATATCAGACCTTTGTCTTTTAGGGACTGGCTTATTTCACTTAGCATGATAGACTCCAGTTCCATTTGTTCACTGGCAAATGCCATGATTTTATTCTTCTTTCAGGCTGAGTAAGACACCATTGTGCATAGAAATCACATTTTCCTTATCTATTCATCTGTTGAAGGGCACCTAGGTTGGTTCCATAGCTTGGCTATTGTGAATTGTGCTGCTATAAACATTGATGTGACTGTGACACTGTAGTATGTTGATTTTAAATCTTTTGGATATATATGTAGGAGTGGGATAGCTGGGTCATATGGTGATTCCATTCCTAGTTTTTTGAGTAATCTCCATACTGCTTTCCAGAGTGGTTGCACTAATTTGCAGTCCTATCAACAATGTCTGAGTGTATCTTTTCCCCCACATCCTCGACAATATTTATTATTATTTGTATTCTTAATAATTGCCATTCTGACTGGACTGAGATAAAATCTCAGTGTAGTTTTGATTTGCATTTCCCTTATTGCTAGGAATGTTGAGCACTTTTTTTTCAATTATATGTTGATTCTTTATATTTCTTCTTTTGAGAAGTGTCTTGCTTAGTTCTTTTGCCCATTTATTGAGTTATTTGTTTGTGGGTTTTTTTTTGTGTGTGTGTGTTAAGGTTTTTTTTTTTTAATTCTTTGTATATTCGGGATATAAATGCCTTGTCTGAGGAGCAGGTAGTAAACATCTTCTCCCATTTTATAGGCTCTCTCTTCTATTTAATTGTTTCATTTGCTGTGCAAAAGCATTTAATTTAAGGACATCCTACTTATTAATTTTTTAAAATGTTATTTCTTGTGCTTTAGGATTATTGTTAAGGAGGTCAGTTCTTATGCTAATATGCTAAAGTGTTGAGCTTACATTCACAATTACATTCTAGCAATTGTAAGGTTTATTGTCTGATTTCTAAGTCTTTGATCCACTTTCAGTTGACTTTTGTACAGAGTGAGATAGGGGTCAATTTTATTCTTCTAAGTATGGATTTCCAGTTTTCCCAGAACCATTTGTCAAAAAAACTGTCTTTTCTCCAACACATATTTTTGGCAGCTTGGTCAAGTATCAAATGGCTATAAGTATGTGGGTTTGTCTCTGTGTCTTCTATTCCATTCGTCTTTATGTCTGTTTTGGTGCCAGTAACAAAAATGCTATTTTTGTTACTAGAGCTGTATTTATACTAAATAATTTGAGTATTATGATGCCTTTAGCTTCTCTTCTATGGCTAAGAATTTCTTTGACTATTATGGGTTTTTTAATTCTTCCAAATGAATTTCAGCAGTACTTATTTCTACTCCTGTGAAGACTGTCATTGGTATTTTGATGAAAATTGTGTTGAATCTATATTGTGCTTTTGGTAATATGGCCATTTTGACAATATTAATCCTGTCTATCTGGTAACTGGGAGATGTTCCATCTTATAAGTTCTTCTTCAATGTCTTTCTTTAAGCGTTCTATAGTTTTCATTGTAGGGAGTTTTCACCTCTTTTGTTAGATTGATTCCCATGTTGCTTTTTTTTTTTGAGGTTACTGTGAATGGTAGAATTTTCCTAATTTCCTTTTAAGCATATCCATTATTGGTACATAGAAACATGATTTAAATTTATGAGCATTGATCTTGTATCCTACTACTTTGCTGAATTCATTTATCAGCTCTAGAATCTTCTAGAGGAGTTTTTTGGCTAATGTAAATTTAGTACAATGCCATTGCTTTGCCCAATTTTAAGCTGAAGAGTGTTGTTGTTATGTTGTAAGAATTTTTTATGTATTCTGAATATTAATTAATTATAAGATATATGATTCACAAGCATTTCCTTCCATACAATGATTGCCTATCACTTTGTTGAAATGTTGTTTAATGCACTCTAGTTTTAATTGTCATGAAGTTCAATTTATCTCTTTTTTCTTTTGTTGCCAGTGATTTGGGTGTCTATCTATCAATCTTTGCCAAACATAAAGTCATGAAAATTTCTCCTATGTTTTCTTCTAAATGTTTTATAGTTTTAGGTCTTAACATTTTGGTTTTTGATCCATTTAAATTTTGAATATGTTATAAAGCAAGGTTCCAACTTAATTCTTTTGCATACCGATATCCCATTCTCTCAACAATATTTGATGAAAAGACTATCATTTCTCAACAGAATAGTCCTGGAATGCTTGCTGAAGGACTATATTTGCACATGTTAGTTTCTGGGGTCTCTATTTTATTCTAAATGGTCTACATGTCTGACTTTATGTCACTGCTGTATTGTTTTGATTTTTATAGCTTTGTACTAATACTGAAATTAGGAAGTATGAATGTCCAATTCTGATTATTTTCAATATTTTTGTTTATTTAGGATCCCTTGAGATTCCATGTTTATTTTAGTATGAATATTTCTATTTATACAAAAAAGCACTGGAAAATTGATGCGGATGACATTGAGCCTGTGGATTGCTTTGAAAAACATCTATCAGTGAATTAATGAATGTGAGAATTCTTTCTGTTTATTTGTATTTTTAATTTTTTTCAGCAATAATTTGTAGTTTTCGGTTACAAGTCTTTTTTGGTTAAGTTTATTTCTATTTTAATCCTATTTTTATTTTTTCATGGTATAATTGGAATTGTTTTCTAAGTCTCTTCTTCAGATAGTTTAACATTAATATTAGGAGTACAACTTTTGTATGTTGATTTTGTGCCTTGTGGGATTTCTGATATAAGTTAGTAGTTTTAGTTGTTTTTGAAAGGAAACTTCAGATTTTTGACAGGTCTTCTGTGAACATGGATAATTTTATTTCTTCCTTTTTATTTTGGATTATTTTTCCTTCTTTCTCTCTTTCTTTCTTTCTTTCTCTCTCTCTCTCTTTCTTTCTCTCTTTCACTCTTTCTTTCTTTCTTTCTATCTAATTGCTCTGGCTAGACCTTCCTGTATAGCTTGAATTAAAGTGGACATTTCTTTTCTTGTTCCTGATCACAGAGGAAAATCTTTCAATCTTTCTTCATAGAACCTGATGTTAGCTGTGGGTTTTTCATACATGGTCTTCATTATATTGAAGTAGTAAGTGTCGGTGATCCAACTCAGGCTCTGATGCAGGCTCTGACAGTGCTCTATCACTGAGCTACACCTACCAGCAACACCCCCACCCGCCGTTTTCTTAAATTGTGAAAGGATGTTGAATTTCTTTTAAATATTTTTCTGTACTAATTGAGATGATCTTTTGAGATTTTTTCCCTTCATTCTGTCAATTTGGTACATTACATTGATTGATTTTCTTATGTTGATCCATCCATGTATTACAGGAATAAATTCTACATGGTTATTGTTTTTGATCCTCTTAATGTGCTCACTAACACTTCTCACTTTGAGTCTTCTCTCCTTTTTTCTTAGTCACTCTGGTTAAAGATTTCTCAACTTTGCTGATCACTTGGAATAACTAATTCTTAGTTTCATTGATCTGTGTTTTATTTTTCTTCTTTTATTTATCTCCATGTTGCTTTTATTACTTGCTTATTTCTCTTCACTTTAGTTTTTATTTTTCTCTTCAGGTATAAAGTTAGGTTATTGTTTTGGGGTCTTTCTTCTTTTTTTAAACTAATTTTTTATACCTTTATTTTATTTATTTTTATGTGGTGCTGAGGATCGATCCCAGTGCCTCTCACGGGCTACGTGAGTGCTCTACCGCTGAGCCACAACTCCAGCTCTCTTTCTTCTTTTTTAATGTAAGTTTTTATAGCTGCAAATTTTTCTCTTAGAATTTATTTTTTGCATCTCATAAATTTGGCATGTTTTATTACTGCTTTCATTTACCCTGAGATATTCTATAATTTCCTTTTGACTTCTTTGTTGAACCATGAGTTTTTAAGTAAATTGGTTAATTTTCTTGTTTTTGTGACTTTTCCAGTTTTCCTTCTGCTATCAGTTTCTGGTTTCATGGAGTTAACATCAGAAAGTATAATTTGAATGATTTCCAGCCTTCTAAAATCAGTAAGAGTTGATTTGTAGCTTAGCATATAGTATATGTCTATGGAACAGAGAAAAGTCTGTATTCTTTTACCATTGGGTGAAGTATTTTTTTAATACTTTTATTTATTTATTTTTATGTGGTGCTGAGGATTGAACCCAATGCCTCACACATGCAAGGCAAGCACTCTGTCACTGAGCCACAACCCCAGCCCTGGGTGAAGTATTTTATATAAGTTTGTTAGGTCCCAAAGGTCTATAATGTTATTCATAGTCTCTATTTTCAATTGACTTTCTGTTTGATTTCTCTATCCATTATTGACAGTGGGGTATTTATATCTTCTACTGTGGTAATATAACTTCTTATTTATCCTTTTAATTCTGTTTGCTTCCAATACTTTGGAACTCTGGTGTTTATATCTTTATAAGTATTGTATCTTTTAGAATAGTTTATCATTTTATCATTATATGATGTCCTTTCATCTTTTGCCATGAATTTTGACTTACAGCTTATTTTGTCTAATTAAATAGTATGGCCACTCCTGCTCTCTTCTAGTTCCTATTTGCACAAAGTATATTTTTTCTATACTCTCACTTTCAACCAATGCATCTGTGTAGATTTTAACTGAATTTCCTTATAGGAAAGACAAGTGAAGTTGAGGAAGGATACTGAGAGGGAAGGAAGAGGTATGGGAAAGGGGAAGAAATGCAGAATTAATTTAACAAAGTCTCACTATGAACATACATAAACACACCACAGTGAATTCCTCCTTTATGCATATGTATGAAGTGTCAATCAAAGTAAATAAATAAACAAGTGAAAGGAAGATCAGTAGAGTAAAAGAAGGAGAATGGGGGAGATAGAAGGGGAAGAAAAGCAATAGTTGAGGGAATTGGAACTGAAATGGAGTAAGTCTAATTTTATGTGTGTATGATTTTGTAAAGTGAATCATTATTTTTTGCCATTTGTTTATTTTTTCCTGTGTGTCTTATAGTGTTTCTCCCTTCATTTCCTCAATTACTACTTTTTTTTTGTTTAGTTGGTTTTGTGTCATAGCAAATTTTTTTCCTTGTCATTTCTTTTTATGTTTATTCTACAATTTCTTTTTGGTTGTCTTGAGGATTTTACAACTATAGCAATATATTTTAAATTTATGTCAAATTAATTTAAATAAAATAAAACTACTCTTTTACATCTACATCCTTTATGTTATTGATGTCAAAAATTACATTCTTATATATTTTGTGCACATTAAGTTATAAATATTCTTGTGTAGTTTTCTCTTAAGTCTGGTAGGATATAAAAAAAGGAGTTACAAACTAAAAGAACAATACTATTGGCTTTTATATTTGTCCAGGTATTAACTTTACTGGAATTCTTCATGTTTTCATATTTTAGTTGTTGTCTACTATTCTTTCACATCAACTTAAAAGACTCATTATCATTTCTTTCAGAGCAGATCAAGTGGTAATGAAGTCCCTCAGGTATTGTTAGTCTTAGAATGACTTAATTTCTTCCTCACTTTTGAAGGACAATTTTCCAGATATAGAATTTATGACTGACACTTGTTTGGTCTTTTGTGTGTGTGTGTGTGTGTGTGTGTGTGTGTGTGTGTGTTAGTGGGGACTGATATCCCAGGTTGCTGTAACACTAAGCTACATTCCCATCTTTTTAATTTTATTTTGAGATGTGGTCTTGCTAAATTTCTGTGGCTGGCCTTGAACTTGCAATCCTCCCGCCTAAGCCACCTGAGTATCTGGGATTACAGACATGGGCCACTGCAGCAGGCCTTCTTTCAGTACTTCAAGTGTATTAGCTCACTTCCTTCCTTCCCTCAAGGCTTCTGCTGAGAAATTCACTGATAATTGTGTGGAGAATATCTTGTACCTGAAGGTACCTTGTCTGTGGCTCTTGACATTTTTCTTCTGTTTAATGTGGGTCTCTATAAATCCATGTCTTTCTTCAAATTTGGAATTTATTTTATTTTTTTTAAATTTTTATTGTTGGTTGTTCAAAACATTACATAGTTCTTGATATATCATATTTCACACTTTGATTCAAGTGGGTTATGAACTCCCATTTTTACCCCAAATACAGATTGCAGAATCACATCAGTTACACATCCATTGATTTACATATTGCCATACTAGTGTCTGTGGTATTCTGCTGCCTTTCCTATCCTCTACTATCCCGCCTCCCAAATTTGGAATTTATACCATTTTATTTCTTCCCCCAGCCAAACCCCAAGACATCCTTGAGTGGAAACCCTCCCAATCCTATTTAGTATTAATTTTGTCTAAACCTGCACCCAAAAGGGAGAAGTTCTTTCTTCTTGCATTTTAACAGTGTGATCTTGGGACTCTGACTTGCAGCAAACCTTTTCCAATCTTTTTTCTCTAGGGCACTTTTAAAGTTCTCATACACTCCAGTTAAGAGGAGGAAGTAAGAACTGCCCCCCAAAACAAACAAACAAAAGAAAGAAAAACCAGGATTTAGAACCAGAACAGAGCATTCAAGTTCAAGTCCAGATTCTTCTTAGCTTTCTGAGTCTCAGTTTCTTTCATCTGTGAAACTGGAACTTATCTTACAGAACTTCAGCTCATTGCAAGGTCCAAACAAAAGCAGGTAAAATTTTTACACTTTAAAACATGTATTATCATTAAATACATTGCAATAGTAGTCATTGCCCCACCCATGCTTCCTCGGGTCCTAGTACGTGCTACAATGCTCAAAATGCAGCTTTTATGGGGGTAGAAATTCCCTCCACAATGTCCTCATTCCATTCTATGTTAAGGAGAGAAGGTAGAAGGGGGCAGACACCTTTCTTACAAAGTAACAGCCTACAAGTTAAATCACTTGCACTTATATGCCAGTGGCCAGGAAAGAGTCACATGGCCACTCTACAACATATGCCCTGAGCTGAAACACAATGGTCCTACCACTAAGGGGGTAATAAGAGGATGAATAAAGGCATTATGGATATTGAAAGATTACTGGATGTGTAGGAAAAGTCAAATATTTTTCTTAATGTATTGAACACTTCTGGGACCAGATGTGTGGATGTTTCTCCACACCAAGCATTCTCCAGTTCTCTGTGGACACCGACTGAGTGTTATAGAATTCGACCGTGCACTAGCTACCCAGTATCAACACAGACCTATGGGTTAAGAGCTCAGTCCCCAAAGAGTGACTGACCCCCTCTTCATTTGTAAATGTTGAATCCTCAAGTTATCCACAACTTCTTTCTGAGTTTCAGCTACACATCGGAGGTTCTGACAACTCCCTCCTTATGTTCAATCATTTGCTAGAAGGGCTCAGAGAACTCAAGGAAACATTCACGCTTACCTGTTTATTATATAATAAAGTGAAGGTTATGATAAAAGATACAGATTAATAGCCCGATAAAAAAAGGTACATAAGGTGAGGTCTAAAAGGATCCCAAGCACAGAAACTTCAATCTCCATGGAGCTGAGGTGTGCCACCCTCCACAATCTTTTAGGACTCAGTCTTTTAGGGAATTTTATGGGGACGTTCTCACACAGGGATGATTGATTATTAACTCACTTTCCAGCCCTTCTTCCCTCCATTGAGATTGGGGGATAGAACTGAAAGTTTCAAGATTCTAATCATGGCTTGGTTTTTCTGGTGACCAGCCCCTATCCAAGGAGTCCACTAAGAGGGGACATTCATTAGAACAAAAGATTCCTATCATCCAGGAAATTCCAAGGGATTTAGAAGCTCCATGTCAGGAACTGTAGCTAAAGGACAAATACCAGAAACAAAAGATGCTCCTAGCACTCTTACCACTTAGGAAATTGTTAAGTGTTATACAGGCTGTTTGTGTCAGGAACCATGGGAAATCATGACTTCCACACTGGTTGTCACAGGTAACATGTTATGAAGCCTCTCTGCATCTTGCCAGAGAAGAACTTTGGCAAGTTCTTGATAAACTGAAGCTATTATTATTATGTGATCACCAGTAATAATAAGCATGTCTCACTAAGGAGGCTATCTTTCCTCCACATTTTCCTACACTCCTCTAATCCTACACTTTATGACTGAACACAGTGTTCTATAGAATACTGAGGTCTCAGGTCTATTGGGAAGAGAATTTGGTTCTAAAGTCTTGCTGCAAGCTTGCATTCCAGTCAAGTAGTGCAAGAAAATATCCACTGAACACCACTTATCACATCAAGGAAACACTTTAGGATATCCCTATGAGAAATAACTTAGGTTCCCTGAAACTCAAGATGTGATCCTTAGGCTTGCAAGATCCATGGCACCAGGACTTGTTAGAAACACAAATTTCAGGCCTCATCTGAACCTACTGGGCCATAGTCTTCATTTGAACAATATCTGTAGTTGATAAGCACTGATTTTAATGTTCACTGAGGGAGACAAGGCTCTCCTATCTGGAGTGTCAATTTTTTGGCTGAGCCCTTTCATGAGCTAACTAACTAGGCCTGGAATGTGCCTCTGGAGATGAGCACTTACTTGCGCACAAACCAATCCGTGGTGAAGGTTAAAATTCTTACACTAGGGCTGGGGTGATAACTCAGTGCTTATACATGCTAAACTTGGGTGAGGCCCTGGATTCTATTCTCAGTACCACAAACAAGAAGAACAGTAGCTAAAACTACCCACATGCATTTAAACATGGTGTATTTGAAAAGAAATGAGGGTTGATAATTTTTTTTCCTCTGGCTTAACCTTCAAGGAGAAGATCAGTGGGGCTCTTACTTGGGAAATATTAAGAGCCCTTGTTTCAAAACTCTAATAAAGTTTTTTGAAGTCCTGTGAAGAAATACAGAAAATGAAGGGGCGGGGGAAGTCTAATGAAAAGCTTAATTCTAGAATCTACATCTTGCTACACTGCTACCAGATTTGTGACTTCAGGCAAGTAGTAAACCCTCTGAGCTCCACTATCAAGCAGAGGTCAAACTTGTTAGATGGAGATTATAATAGCTCTTTTATATTTCACAGTATCATATACTGCTGGATATAATTTTGTCAGTTTCAAAACTTATAAATGTATTACAGATGATTTGCTGCAGTCCCAGAGCTGCCAAAATATTAGACTAAGAACTGCAGTCCAGGACCTCAGCTCTGGGGTCACTACATATTAACAATTAGAAATTTCTGTTCCCTAACAGTTTTAAGTCTTTTACATGAATTACACATGTATTTGCTCATTTAGTATTTCACAAACCACGAAGAAAAGTAAGATGATTATTTTAATATAGACAGGAACACGAAGGCTAAGAATATCTATTATTCTGAAATGAGTATATTTGGCAATCACTGTTTTCCACTCTTCTTCTCCAATCTGACTTAGAAATAGGGATTCTTTTCATATGTTGTAACTCTCTTTTTGGAGACAATCATCCGAAACGTGATTTCGAACATTTGCAAATTGCACATATGTGCTTTGAGCAAACAGGAAGGTACATTAAGTTTAAATAAGTACACCTCCTGGAAAGGTTGCTATTTGGCTAAAGGGACTCAAAATCCCGGAGGACTACTCCTCAATTATCTCTAGTTCCTCAGGAAAGAACTTTTGGTGGAAAATGTCTTCTCAAGTTACAAGCAAATTCAGTTATTGAAATAGGTGGTGGAGGAAATGAATGGATATCATAGTTAACACTGCAGACACACCACTTTACAAAGGAGTCAGTATTCTCCCTGGAATTGGGTGAAATCTCAGTAGAGCACCCTTCATCTTGATCTCAGTTGGGAATAAGCTTTAGAATCATAGAATTTTTTTTTAATTATTGGTGACGTAAGAGATGTTAAACTCTCTTGCAACAGGGAGAGATTTGTGTCCCATGGAAATCAGAAAACTTGTTCAGGCTTATAAATTTTAATGCAATAGATGTTGGTTCAGAAGCAGGACTTCTGAATATAATGCTTTTCCTACTGATGATTGGAACTTGTTCCTGGGAGTTAGGTTTATTAGATTATAAAAGGGTCACATTGTGAGCTGGTTCATTCCTGGCCATGAGCCCAAGTATGGCCTTACAGAGAAATCCCAGAGGCACCATAGCTCACCTGCTTTATGTTGCAAGGCTTCTCTAAATTCTGTAGTCATTAATTCACCTGCAGAATTGATGCTACCATGGAAAGTGTGTACAAAACGACACAGGTACAAATAGGTAGAATTCTAGGAGTAAAGATGAGCTTCAGGGAAAAAAAAGAAGAGAAGGTGCAGAGCTGGTAAGACAAGTTAGTTTAACTTTTAGCCATTTCTCACTAAAAAGAAAGAAAGCGCTAGTACCTTAACAAGACCAGGCTCATTTAAAAGAAGAAGAGAAACAATAAAGAAGAAAGAAGAGAAGAAGAGGAGGAAGACCAAATTTTCATACTAGGGAAATCTTTCCTCATTCAATTTATGTATTTGTGGCCATTTTTCTCCAATGAAATAATGGATTTATTACTCTGTTTTCTAGGTGTATAGGTGGAAAGCATTGGAACGGTGGTTTTCCCACTTTGTGTAGGAGAATCATAGCCATATGGTATTTTGCGTTTTATTTTCCATTGCCCTTGGGCTCCATCTGCCCAGATGTCTCTTCTAAGAGTTGACGGTTCAAAGACTAAGATCAGGTCCAATAGGTGGCCATTATTTTAATAAATATTTTCCTACTCATAGAAATATTCATCGATGCTTCTGTAACATTGAAAAGAGAGATTTACATTTTTAAATGTCGTAGTTTGAATTAGGTTATAGGAGAAATAAAATATTGACCAATTTTCCACTCACCGTTGGTTATTTGACTACTAATTTGATTGTAGAATTGTTCTTATGTTGTAGATGTTGTTTAGTCTAAACTAAGCATTCAAGAGGGTTTTAAATTGCTTCTTTCAAATTGACTCATAGTCAAAATATACAGAAAATATATTATATGGTTATACTACATTATACATTATATGATTATACTAATCAAGCTCCTTAGTGATTTTTAAAATCCCTTCATTCTGTTTGAAAAATGTGATAATTGTAGACATAGAATAAAATGGTTTTTACTTCTTCAACTGAAGAATGCAAAAGTCAAATGATATAGAAAAAGGTACCAATAAAAAAGGAAATAATAAATACTTAGATGATTCAATTTAAAAAATGACAATTTGTAGCACTTTATTGTAGAACTAAGAAATAACTTGATTCCAAAAGAAAATCATATGTTTGTGAGAAACAAATATTTAAATGAAAATCAATAGTTCAAAGTTTAGGTACCTTCTAAACTCTAATAACAGAGCATCTTTTAACTCTCTTTAAAAATATACTGCAGAATAAACTATTTTGAAGAATAAAAGGCAATTGGATTAAAACAAGAACTAGGTTTGGACTTTGGAAATCAAGTTCATTCTTCTCCCCAACTTTAACAGAGGACTTGCTATTTATCCTTGAAAGTAGGTGGGACAGTGCATCGGGTCAATCAGCTACTGTAGATTTTACTTCCGAAACTTCTGAAATTTATAGGCAGAATCAAGACTGTATGTACCCTCTTTCAAAAGAGGACCTCATGAGAAAGTTTTCAAGTGGCTTCAATGCCAGTTCTGGTGTTGACTCAGTCTTTAAGACTGAGCAGTTCCCATAGAAAAGCAGGTCTTTTATGAGGACGAAGTCGGTAGAAATGATCAGATTTGTAATGCTTACCCATTTTTTCAATCAAAACTACCGCCATTTTGTGGGCTATGCATAGGGACAAAAATATTACTGAAGGGAGAAAAAACAACTTCCGCATATTTAGCAAACATTACTGAGTGAGGGCTGTTCATGCCCCTGAGACTCATGATGGAGATGTGAGAGAGTCCTTTCTTAATAGACACCAATGTTCTTCCAGTCACTCTTTACTTTGGGCTCCTCTGGAAGCTGAACCATTTACTCCCCTTGACCTTTAGATAGCAATCCATGCCAGGAAATCTCTCAGGATTTCTTGAGAGAAACTCTATGGGTGAAATTCATCCAACAAATCCTCAATAAACTAGTCATGGAATCATGAAAACTTTCGGGCATCAGTTTCTTCCTTCTCAGAGGGACAGAAGGTTTCCTTGTGCTTCTTCCTGCTTTGGGAAGCCCTACTTTTAGTGATTGGGCCATTTGTGCCAGCTCCAGCCAAGACCCAGCACAGCCTGGTTCTGACTCCCTGAAACATAAACTTCTCTGTTCAGCAGCAGCTTCTGGCACTTGAGTCTGCATTTCTCCAAACTGCCACCACTGTTTGAATAAAATAGAATTTTAACACACTTGAATCTTCTGTGTAAGGACATTTTCAGACAGAGAAAAGGGAAAAATCTCCCCTGCCTGATATATTTTTCTGAGAGTCATTTCTAAGACAGTAAAACAATTGTTGTTTTTTTTTATGGCAAAAATATTTTTTTCCTATAAATTTTCTTGTACTAGATTTTAGAATGTTAATAGATTTCCTGAAATCATTTTTAATCTTGTGGTGCTGGGGAATGAACCCATGGCCTTGTAGCATGTGAGGCTAGCACTCTACCAACTGTCCTTAATAGGTGTTTTTGATGATGATATTCCCAAGTTATTTTTTAAATTTATTAGCAGTTGAAAGACTGTGACTCCTGGCCAAGTACTGCCTTCCACCTGTTTTTGTAAATAAAGTTTTATTGGAACACAGCCACATGGTCAATTATGGATTGTCTATGACTGCTTTTCCACTAAAGCAGCACAGTTGAGTAGTTGGAACAGAGACTGTATGGCCTAAAAATCTAAAAATAGTTTTTATTTGGCTTTTTACAGAAAATGTTTGCTGACCCCTTCACATAGCCTGAGAACCAACCTCTCCAGCCTGTCCATGCCCTGCCCTGGTTCTCTCTCTAAGTTGGACACAGGTTTGCTGTTCTTTCCAATGCTTCCTTCTTATGCTTCCCCTAGCTTTGGTCTGTGAAATTCTAAACACAGAGCCTCCCACCTTTCCCAAAATGATGACTGACATTCTGTTCCAGGCTTCAAATTCATCCTCTTGATGAATCAGTGGTGGAGGAAGTAATTTGAGTAACATGCTGTTCTGACCCACCCCCCCACCCCACTTGCCATATTCTCTTCCACAAAGATCAATAAAATATGTTTGTGTGACTTGAGATGTTTTTCCATATAGATGTATCCTTTAATTTTTATCTCATAAATTTAATTTCCTATTTTGCTATTGGCTATATGAATTGTGGCATACCTCATGTTCCCAATACAATTTGCCATTCAATTCCCTAACAGTGCACAAAAGTTTGTATTATAAAGCTCACTCTACACATGACAGACTGAGATTCAGAGAAGTTGTTCAAGTTTCTAATGCTAGCCAGTAGCAGAGCCAGAATTTAAAGCTAGGCCAGAGTTACTTCCAGTTGCCTCCTAAAGAACTTCATGTACTTTGCATCACTGGAGAATATTAAAGAATGACTTCTTTGATTAGCTCTTCTAGTGGACATATTTATAAAACATTTTTAATTAGATCATAGTGAACATACATTAAGCTATTCAGGATGATTCTGCATCATAGCTATTAAAGTAAGTTTTGTAGTAGCTTAGAAGAATTTGAATCTTCAATATGACATATTAGCAGTGCAAACTCAGGCAAGTAACAGCCTACGTGAGCTCAAATGCCTCACCTGCTGAGTGGGGTTAGTAATAGACTTGAATGGAAT
The DNA here is from genome assembly GCF_047511675.1 of Marmota flaviventris. NCBI lineage: Eukaryota > Metazoa > Chordata > Mammalia > Rodentia > Sciuridae > Marmota > Marmota flaviventris. The sequence goes on from NC_092499.1 coordinate 156,859,597, forward strand.
AAAATACTGTGATTGAATAAAGCACATAGGGAGCATTTGCGAGGTGATTATTATTATGACATTTTTAGATTATTGAGGATGCTCTTTAATGTGGCTGCCTGGAGACAATTCAGACTAACTTCAGAGTCATTTTATAGGTACTACCAAGAAAGTCAAGCAAGTTCAAGTGATACACTATTTGCACCCCTGGGGCCTATCTTCTGGATTAGATTGTGACTTCTTGAAAGTCAGTGGCTATGGTTGTTACATTTTCTGCTTCAGTTTGTATCTGTAGTACCTCTATTGATCCATGGGGATTTATTGTTGCTATTGATCAAGATTCAAAGCCTTGTTTTCAGCTCTGGCTGTCATGGAGAACAGATGGTGAGACCAACCAGTGCCAGTCTCCACCAGCCACAGCTCTCCAATGACTGCCTGGGAAACGAGCAGATGACCATGACCTTAATAACATACTAGTTCACCAGGAAAATGAGAAGGGACCCACCTCTCATCCTAATGATGCGGTTCCATGTGATCCCAGCAGTAGGAGGGAAGGTCCAGGGCTACTCTATCAATATTGTTCCTTAGGGGAGTGATTTTGAATCTCCCAGAAAGAGTTCTTCAAAAAGGAACTGGACATAGGATCAGACATGGAAGCCACCCTGGTGTTCCAAAAATACTTTTTAGGAAAAGGGACTTAATCTTTTCTCTAAGTGTAAAATGGACAGGTGAGTTTCTAGGGAAACAAATTCCAACCTGCCCTAAGGAAACCTTTTAAAAAGCTCTATCCAGCGGGCAGAATTCTGGAAGTGCACCAGAACATTACCCAGCGGGGGCTGCTCAGAGGAATGCTTGCCTGAGGGAAGAGTGCTCCCACTGAGGGAAAGTCTTTTCAACTGCAATCCTCTAAGACTTTGGGAAGGTTTCCCTGTGAACTCCCATGGACCATGGATAACTCCCATGACCTGGCAGAGCTTTCCAAAGGCACTGGATTCCAGCTTGAGCATGCACACGGATCACCTGGATTCTGCTAAAATTCAGGAGGTGTGGGGATTATGGTTCTCTGACCCAGGTGACCCAGGCTCCTGGTCCAGAACACACCTCAAGCAGTAAGGTTTTACAAGATGTAAAAGGGTTAATAAGCAATCTCCTTTATTCCTCACCTGGAAACCAGAAGCCTTTACTAGCCTCGGTCTTTCCAGTTTTTGCCTTGACCACACCTAAGTTAAGGGTTCTAAGTAAGTTGAACTAAGTAAGTTTTTTACAGAAAATGCATGAAAGGAGGCATTATTATGCAGGGCCTTAAATTGGAACTGAGATTTTCTTTTTCATATAAAGACTTCTACTGAGATTTTTTTTTTTCATTTCCATAAAATCTCTGGTCTTACATCTTTCCTTATTCCTAAAAGAGTATTTCTTGTTTTCATATTGACTTTGTGGGTAAAGAAAGCATCCTGGGTTATCTGTCCAAAGGGAAATGGGACAAGGAGAAAAAAAAAAAAAACTGTTCAAACAGAAAATAAACTATTTAGGATTTGATGTGTATTCATGAGTCATAGGGATAGGAAGAGGAACTTAACTGCTCTAGGTCGGTAAACCACAAACCCTGTGAATCAATAGTATTTCGTTTGCTGTTCTAATAATGGCAAACACCAAGGTGTACCAGAGTAGGTGTGAGGGGTTTCCTTCTCCATTTTTTTTTCTTCTTATGTGATGTTTTCATGTAGTGCTAAGTTCATTCAGAGGAGACAAGAAGATTTCCTGCTTAGGGTATGCCTAAGAATCTGAGAGACAGAAGTGTGGTGGGGGAGACAGGATCAAGTCCCCTGGTGGGCAGAGTGCCATCCTTCCTGTTGGACAGAGCCAAGTTCACTGGCCCTCACAGGGGGGCTATGTGTGTTCCTGTATTACATTTAATTCTCATGAAAATACAGGGGCTGTCCGTGCTCACTGCAATAGAGGAGGAAGCAGGATCTGAAATGAATGAACTACCATGGGATGAAGCTGGGGTATAACTTTGTGCCTTCAGGGCTTTGAAGCTGTTGCTCATATTTATCAAAGGATGCCTTTTGGGTTGCAGGAGGCTAGGTTGTCTTCCATGCCTTCATTTTGCAGAAGAGGAAACTTGGTCTAGAGTATAAGGATTTTGCAATGAACATAAAACATCAAAGAGCAACACTGCAGAATGAGAGGCACTTTTTTGACTACTGAATTTGTGTTCTGTTCTACAGCCCAGTCTCTGAAGTATCCACGTATACGTAGTAGTATAATAGTCTACACTCTCATTTGTCTTTGTCCCTGGTGTACACAAATATTCATGCATACTAGCACTGTGTGAGTGTATATGAAATACTACATGTGAGTGCACATCTGTGTGCAAGGGTGTTCTTGCACATGAGTGTGCATGTACATGAGTTTGTGCATTTGTGTGGGTGTATGTGTGTTTTGGGTAGAGAGAAAGAGAAAATCGTATTTATTTATAGTGCTTCTGGCAATACTTTCCAAGGTACTGGACTCCAACTCAAGTGTGCACATAGATCACCTGGGTTCTGCTAAAATTCAGTGAGTCCAGGGACCATGGTTCTAAGACCCAAGTGACCCAGTACTCCTATTCTAGTATACACCATCTGTGATGTTATCTATCCTGCTAAGCACAGCTGAGGTCACAGAGCCTCATAGTGTGGCTACGTGTTCCTATATTTTATTTAATACTCATGAAAAACCACAGGCCGGAAGTACTCATTGTAATAGAAGAGGAAGCAGAATTTGAAATGAGCTATAGTTCATTGCTGTTCTAATAATGGTGATACAGAGCCAAGAACTTCACTTAAGTTCTTTTCTTGTTTTTTAAATTTTAATTTGTTATATATGACAACAGAATGCATTACAATTCATATTACACATATACAGCACAATTTTTCATACTCTGGTTGTACACAAAGTAGAGTCACATCCTTTGTGTCTTCATACTTATACTTAGGATAATGATAACTTTTGCATTCCACCATGTTTCCAACCCTATGCCCCCTCCCTTCCCCTTCCTTCCCTTTTCCCCTTTGCCCTATCTAGAGTTCATTTAATCCTCCCCTCCCCCCTCCCCCACCCCACAGCATATTATGGATCATCATCCTTAAATCTGAGAAACCAGTTGGCATTTGTTTTCTGGAATTAGCTAATTTCATTTACCATTATATTCTCCAGCTCCATTCATTTACCTGCAAATACCATGATTTTATTCTCTTTTAATGCTGAATAATATTCCATTATGTATATATACCACATTTTCTTTATGCATTCATCTACTGAAGGGCATCTAGGTTGGCTCCACAGTTTAGCTATTGTGAATTGTGCTGCTATAAACATTGATGTGGCTGTGTCCCTGTAGTATGCTGTTTTTAAGTCCTTTAGGTATAGACCAATGAGCGGGATAGCTGGGTCAAATGGTGGTTCCATTCCCAGTTTTCTAAGTATTCTCCATACTGCTTTCCATATTGGCTGCACCAATTTGCAGTCCCACCAGCAATGTACGAGCATGCCTTTTTCACCTAAATTCTTGCACTCAATGAGCACATATTTGAAGTAGACTCTATCATCTGCATTTTTCAGATAACAAAATTTATAGTGTGGAATTTTGAATTCAACATTTGAGTTAGATAATAGAGATTGCTAATTTATAATGTAATACAATGTCATAGGGACATAAGCTTAATTTCCCTAGACATGAGAAATTGTTCTAAGGATCTGCAGTGACTTATATTAGACCTAGAAATTACTATATTGGAATATGAAGAAGAGCCAGGTGCTGGTCAATCCAATGTGGCCACTGTGGTCCAAGAACACAGACTTGGGAATCAGTAGACCTAGGTTTGCTACCAAGTTCAATCATACAGTAGGACACCATGCAACTAGGTACCTGAAATAAGACCAAAAAGCAAGGGCTATGATCCTTTTAAAGACATCTTTCCATTGTCAAAACAATATCATTCACAGCTATTCTGAATATACTCAAAGGTGCTAACCACATTTCTTGCCTGGGTTGAATAAAATACAATGTGACAATGAATGTCATGGAGCTCATTAGAATACATACATCTCATGGAACTGTCAATATCCAACTGTGTTATTTCCCCACTAAAATGATAATTTTTTGAGTATTGGCAGATATTCTGAATACATTCAAGGGTGGTAACCACAAAAAAAGAGGGATCCCATAGAGAACAGAGGGGGGATCAATAGAGCAGAGGATGGGGATTGAGGGGGAGGGAGAAGGGATAGGAAAAGGGAGGAACTACAGAATCTAATTGGCCAAGTTATGCTATGTACAAATATGAGCACATTATAGTGAATTCCACCTTTAGGTTTATCTGTAAAGCACCAATTTAAACAAGCAAACCAAAAAACCCACAATAGATAAATAGAAGACCAGTCGAATAGAGGAAGGGAAACAGGGAGATGGAGGAAGGGAAGGAATGAAGAAGTATCAGGCGATGAAATGGAGCAAAAATATATTCCACACAGGTATGAATATGTCAAAATGAATCCCACTATTATAAAAAACTCTCATGAACTAATAAAATCATTGAGAAATTATGGTCACCTTATATTCAGCATTTACCAAGGACTGAGCACTAAATGAGGTGCTTTAGGTTCCCATAAAGCACAATACCCTCTCAGCTATCCACCCCATGAAATTATTATTAGCCCATTTTACTGAAGAGGAAACTGAGGCTCAGAGTAATTAGTTGACTTACTCAGACTCAAAGCATAAATTAAATTCAAGTTTATCTAACCCAAGCCATTTTTACCCCCTTCTCACACTGGAAAGAGGATCCCTGGGAAGAAGGGGACAGATCCATGATCTGTTTGATGCCTCTTGCCATCCTGGTGTGAGGCCCAGGCACCCCTCTCTCATTCCTTTTGCACCCTGGTTGGTCTCAGATCCCAGGTTTGGAACAAGACTGATCTGTGTTCAAATCCAGCTCTACTGTGTTCTAGAAATTATTTAGCTTCTTCTAATGTTTAGTTTTCTCATTTTGAAATAGATTAATCTTACCCACAGTTCTGAGGAAGGAGGGAGTGGATTTTTGTATCTATTGTGGTCCTGGCTCAGAGCCTGTAGGACGAGCTTTCGCTCAGTTAGCTCTCAGGAGGTCAGAAGAGACTTCCCAGAATATGAGCACATTTTTATAATATTCCTATTGTTTAATTCCTATTTCTTAGAAATTAATGACCATGAATGGATCTGAGAGGAATGTATAATTGCTTTAAACCTTAGGTTCAGGAACTTCAATATGCCTCTGCCCTTAACATCCAAAACAACAAATACAACTGCAGTACTTAAAGTTATACCCAACAGACATGGACAAACCTTCCCCACATGCTGATGAGGGAGAAGAGGGAGATGCCAAAGCTTTAGCCAGAGTGAGGTGGGTCTGACTTCATCAGCACAGTGACGCTAAGAGCTGAGCAGGACACAGATCACCACCCAGCCCTGGACCAGCTGCTGGGGCGCACACTGGGATAGAGCCAAAGAACACTGTTTATTTCTTTGAGTTGTAAAGAAATTAATAGACTACAATTTTTAGAGAAGTTTTTGGTTTTCAGAAAATGGAGCAGAGAGTACAGGGAGTTATCTTAGGCCTCCTCTTACCCCAACCCATGGTTTCCCTTATTATTAACGACCTGCCTTGAAGTGGTACCTCTATCACAGCTGATGAGCCAATATGGGATGCACTGTTATCTATTTAGTTTTTGGTATTGGGGATTGAACCCAGGGGTGCCTAATCACTGAGCCACACGCCCAGCTCTTTTTATTATTTCAATTGAGACAGGCTCTCGATAAGTTGCTTAAATCTTTACTATCTTGTTGAGGCTGGCTTCAAACTTGCAGTCCTCTTGCCTCAGCCTCTGGAGCCACTGGGATTAGAGAATGGATCCACAGTACCAGCTGGGATACACTATTATTAACTAAGGTCCATAGATCACATTAGAGTTCACTTTTTTTCTATTGTATCTTCTGTGAGTTTTAACAAATACATAATGGCATGCACCCACCACTACAGTGTCATACAGAATACTTCCTCTGTTCTGAAAATTCTCTATTTTCCATCTATTTACCTATCCTCCTTCCATCTAACCCCAACATTCCTCTACCCAGGTCTCAGGCAAACACTCACCTTTTTTACTATTTCCATTGTTTTCCAGAATGTGATATAGTTCAAATAACACAACATGTCGTCTTGTCTTTGGTACCAGAGATTGAGTCCAGGGGTGCTTAATCACTGAACAACATTCCCAGCCGTTTTTTATTTTTTATTTTGAGATGGGGTTTTACTAAGTTACTTAGAGCCTTGCTAAGTAGATGAGGCTGTCCTCAAACTTGTGATCATCCTGCCTCAACCTTCCAAGTTGCTGGGATGACAGATACATGCCACTATGTCTGACGTATGTAGCCTTTTCAGATTGACTTCTTTCTTCCATGTCTTTTTGTGGCTCTGTAGGCCATTCCTTTTGATTAATATGTGATTTTTCCATTGAGTGGATGTTCCACAGTCTGATTATCCACTCACAGTTGAAGGAAATCTTGGTTGTTCTTAATTTTAGTAATTAAGTTAAATAAAGTTGCTTTAAACATTTACATGTAGATTTTTGTGTGTATCTAAGTTTCAACTCATTTGGTCAAATACTGAAGAGAAAAACTGCTGGATCTTAGGGTGGGAATATGTTAAGTTTTGTAAGAAAACTCTCTTCCAAGGCAATTGTACTATTTTGCATGGGACTGGGACTTGGAGCTCTGAGGAGGAGGAAGCTGGAGATTTTAAGGGGGCATGATGGGGCTGGAAGGAACGATTGCGCTTCTGGGGAGATAGTGATAGAAAGAGCGAGTTTTCCCAAGCAAGGGGCACCTGAGTCTCCCTTGCAATCTCTCTCTCTCTCTCTCTCTCTCTCTCTCTCTCTCTCTTTCTCTCTCTCTCCCCCTTTCTCTTCTCTCTTTTTCTCTCTCCTCCTTTGATGCACACACACACCCTCCTGGCAGAACCCAGTAGTGAGCAGCTGGCCCAAACCCACTGTGGTCCCAAGTAGGGATTGCAGGGCAGACATGGAAAGGTGTTTGGAGCCAAGAGATTTTGGTTTAATGAAATCACTCCAAACATGGCTGTGGTAAGTCCCAATCTCATTTCAGCAATGAGGTAAAGAAACTGGATGAGGCATTCTCGCTAGACCTGGTTTTTACAGGTCAGTTACTTCTCTGATTCAAGATTGCTCCCCCCACTAGATACAGAAAAGAGGCGACAGAACATTTTGTCCTTCCACTCGGGTCTTCCTTGAATTACCCTGAAGAGGCTGAGCCTGGAGGAAGGTGGATGTCTGGAAGGAGCAGTCACTCACCAACCTTGAGCAGCTTCATCTAATTGAAATCGTTTTCCTATTTTTGTACAGAAAGGGAGGGACTCAAGGCTCCCCTCTGCAGTTTCAGGACAGGCACCTGCACTTCAGCCTCCACACAAAGTTCGCAGCATATGACATACAGTTAAGAAAAAGAGGAAAATTGGTCACTGTCCTGGCAGAGTTGAATTAAAAAAAAGAAAAAGAAAAAAAGATCCCAGGGCTCCTTTTCAAGTATTCTCCTCTCTCTTTATCTTCCTTCAGTCAACTCAAACAAGATCACCTCAATAGTCTTTTTTTTTTTTTTTAACTTTTAATCCATCCTAAAAAGCAGTTTACTAATAGTTCAAAGTGTTGGGATATACTAAATTGACCCTTGGGAATTGCCTTGGATCAATTTGCTGGTCTGACACGCCCCCTGGTGGTTAAAACCGCCAAAGGTCTTATAGGTATTGAACAACTCTGCTGTCATAAGGATTTTTTTTTTTTTTTTTTAAAGAATAAGCATGAAAAAAAAAGATGAAGTCAAAAATTCAAATTACTGGAAAAAATTTGTAGCATAATTTGAAGGAATGCAAGCAGGTCTCTAACTAAAATGTCAGGTCGTGTAACTTTATTTTTTTAGTGATTATTCATTCACATATTCTGGAAGTTTTCATTAATGCCTCAGCTTCCAGGATGTGTTTTCTACCTTTTTGCTATTGCCATTGTAATTTTGGCTGCTGACGCAAGTTAGAAAGAAGGTCATTTAGGATTCATCCCTAAGTCACAAAGGTAAAATAAAAGACAGATGGCAAACTGTGGTTTAATTAAATCAATGTTCTTGATTGTTTGATACATCCTACTTATTTTCTTCTCCCAAGTTATGTTTTATAAATAATGGAAAAAGATTAAAATTCTGTGATCTACTGGCTGATAAAGCCCATTAAATTTCCCACAGGTTAAATGAGCATGAGAGATGAACTTGTATTCTCAGATTATCCCGGAATCATCCTCCGGATTCCCTGGAATCATCCTCTGAGTAAATTTCCACAAAAATCATTTTTTAAAAAAAATCAATTTATTGAGGAAATATGGTATAATACCCAATCGAATGTTTTTTGACCATAAGAAGAGTGAAATCTGGTTATTTGCAGCAACATGGATGACACTAGAGGACATTATGTTAAATGAAATAAGCCAGACATTGGAAGACAAATATCATGTGTTTGCACTCATTTGTGGAAACCAATAAGTAAATTTTGTAGAACACAATGGAGCAGTGATCATTAGAGACTGGGAGAGGAGAGAGGAAGCAGGTGGAAAGAAGTTCAATAAGGGCACCACAGTGGAAGATTCTTCTTTAGCTCAATAGGGTAAATATACATTAAAATGGTCTATGATGTATTGGCTAGAAGAATATGAAATTCCCAGTATATAAACTGGTTAATAGTTGAAAAGATAGAAACACTTGTTACCCTTATTTAGTTATTATACATTGTATACATGTATTGAATTAGCATATGTACTTTGTAAAGACTTACAACTATTATGTATCAATCAAAAAATAAATTACACTATATCAAATACTTGCACTTCTGTACATACTGAATGTATTTATCCTCCCAAATTTCTTCCTGCCCTTATTAATGTTTTTATCATTATAATAAGGACACTCACCATAAGAACCACCCATTTAGAACATTCTAAGCATATACAGGGTTACTAAATGTAGTCACATTGCTGTACATTGGATCTCCAGGATATCTTGAATAACTGGAACTTTCTACCCTTAGACCAACATCTCCCTATTTCTTCCTTCCCCAACCTTTGACAACTATTTTTGTACTTTCTGGTTGTAATAGTTTGGCTTTTTAAGGGTTAAAATTTTAGGGTCTCATTTATGGGTATTATACCTCAAAATGGCTTTTCTGCACTGGACTACATGACCTCAGGGACAGCAGAGGAGCTGCAGCTATTTTGATGACCTTCAGCTTCCTTGGATATCTCTGAAGTTTCACTATGAAGAGACATCTATAGACCAAAATTTATCTCCAAGTTAGTTTATAGCTGACCTGGGGACAAATGGTCACCTGGAACTTGACATTGCCCAGACAGATGACAATAAACTCAGATAGGTGGAAACACTCTGAGGAGCAGTTATGAATCTGAATTTGCCCAGGCAAATAAAGCCTACAGGATGAAGGTCTACCGCTTGGCCAAAAGAGTCCTTGGCAGTAGAATTCAGTTCTCTTATAAAAAGGAGGTTTGAGAAGCCACTCAAGAATGTGCAATCATCTGTACCCAGGAGAATTCTGGGACTTCAGAACAGCTGGGTTTCCTCTTTGAAAATGAATACACAACCCCAAGAGAGGCTGCCTTCTCTACAACCAAGACTTGTACTTTTAAATTCGAGGCCCTCCTTTCTAATTCTTGAAAGCACAGTTTATGGATGAATGGGCAAGAAGGCTTGGCCCCTGGCATTTTTGGTTTAAAACTATGAGGTTGAAGCTTAATGTATATTGTAAGAACAATTATATTGTATATTTCAAGTGGCAAGTTAGAAGATAGAGACAAAACTGGCAAAGGATCTCAAGATTTTTACCCAAGTTTCAGTAGTATATTAGTCAGCTTTGTGTTATTATAACAAAATACATGAGATATTTATAAAGAGAAAAGGTTTATTTTGATTTGTGGTTTTTAAGATTCCAGTCAAGAGGGGAGTGAGTTGCTCTGAACCTCTGATAAGGTAGACCATCAAGAGGGAAGGTTATGGTGGTGCAAACTGCTCATGTTATCAGCCAGAAAGCAAAGAGAAGAGGAAGAAACCAGAGTCCAACAATCTCCAAGGGCACAGCCCCAGTAACCTAAAGACTTCCCACTAGGCCCCACTTCCTAGAGGTTCCACCACGTCCTAATAACACTACACTGGGGACCAGACCTTTAACCCAAGGGCATGCAACTCAAGCCTTAGCAAATAGTCTCGGTGGGATCAATCCCAACATTATCTCTCAGGAACTGCAAAGTCAAGTCCAGAGACATCTTTTGCCATTTAAACCCACTCTAAAACTTCTGAACAAGAAAGCCATTTCCTGGGGATTTATCAAAGGCTGTCAATTTTTTTTTTAAAGAGCAGGAATCAGGAAGATAAAAAGAAAGGAATAAGGAAAGAGAGAGAAAAAGAGGGGAAAAGAAAAGTTAAGAAGGAAGGAGGAATGAAGGCAGGAACTAAGGAATGACGGAAGCCAGGACTTTAAAAGACTATCTCACAATTCCTCAATTAGGATATCTGATTCTTCTGGAGTGCTGGCAGTTGGCAGTCACAGAAATAAAAGGTGCTCCAATAATAAAACGTCTTCTAAAAACAGGTTTGTTAGTAGAGATGAAATATGTCCCGACTAAAGCCCCTTTCCAGTAGACCCATTCAGCGCATCCAGCATCCAGAATTCCAGATTCCCCATGAAACCCAAAAGCAATTATCTTGGATTAGCAGGAGATCAGCAATGGCTTACCTCAAGTATTGTTTTCTAAACCCAGAGGGCTGGTGAAATTATTATCTGGTAATAATTCCAAAAGCTCCAAAATGGTAACATTTGTTCAAACTGAGGAGGAGAGATATAAGACCATGACAGGGGATATATACATTTTACACAGGATATAGTTTAAGTGGAGTCTTATGATATTTGTTTTTATTTGAGAAAAATGGATGAGGACCCCCAAGGAGAGGGCTCCACCTTAGCTCTTGGGTAATTCTCAGAGCCAGGTGCATGGGGGAAAGATTTGTACAAAGGTAGGGACTGGATGATGGATGGCTTGTAACAGCTCAAACACATCTGTTGACATCATAGAGCTTACGCTTCATATATTACAGAAAGACTGTACTGTTGAAAGGAGAGCTTAAGGATGCTTAAAGCAAACTAATTTAGATTTCTGGAAGATGGACAAGGAATACTGAGGATAAGGCCAGATATTGCAAAATTAGTCATTTCATTGTGAGAAATTATTTTATATGAAATACTCTCCCAGGTACATTTTATAAGGGTAGAATGAAATATGCAAGTTAAAGTCTGTGGGAAGCTTATAAAGAGCTGTGATTAAGGCTACAATCATTTCAAAATGTTTTCTAGCCCATAAAGAGGTCACAAATAATCTGCTTTTCAAAAAGATTTTATTTACATGCTATTTGCAGTGAAATTAGAGCCTCTAAGAATGTTTTTGGATTTTAGACTAGGCATCCTTTTCTTTCTTTCTTTTTATTGTTTTAAATTTTTTATTTTTAAAGAAATTTAGCCCTGCCAGGTGCTGTGGTACACACCTATTTTCCCAGCGGCTTGAGAGGTGATACAGGCTGTAGTTCAAAAGCCACACTCAGCAACTTAGCAAGGCCCTAAGCAACTTAGCAGGACCCTGACTCAAAATTTAATAGTAATAGTAATAATAATAATAATAATAATAATAATAAGTATTAAAAGGGAGTGGGGCTTGGGATGTGGCTCTGTGGTTAAGCACCTCTGGGTTCAATCCCTTGAGAAAGAATGAAAGAAAGAAAAAGAGAGAGAGAGAGAGAGAGAGAGAGAGAGAGAGAGAGGGGGGGGAGGGAGGGAGGGAGGGAGGGAGAGAGAGAGAGAGAAAGAAAGAAAGAAAGAAAGAAAGAAAGAAAGAAAGAAAGAAAGAAAGAAAGAAAGAAAGAAAGAAAGAAAGAAAGAAAGAAAGATTTAGCCCTGGTCTGGTATAAAATGCTTGGTGCATGATGCACCTTTCAGAGGTAGTCAGCTGGTGGCCCCCAAACTTCCAAGTCAGGCTAGGGCCTGCCTCTGAGTCAGTCCTCCAAATTCCCTTCCCTGAATGGGTATAACAAATTTAAGTTTAATTTTTATATTGGCTTCTCTGGCTAGAGGAATCATACCCCAAAATTTCTTTTGTCTCAACCACAAAATTATCAGATGACTTTTATTATTGCAAAATAACAAATTTGAGCAGGCAATGCAAACACTTAATTGCATTACACTGAACTGGCAGTGGAAATTCTGACATCTCTCTCTCCCTCTCTCTGTGCTTTTTCAAGTATACTGTTCTATGGAGCCCCCAAGTGGACACATGTAGGTATCGCCAGTCTGCATAATCCCCCTGGGCTCCTGAAGGTAAAGCTCTTGTCTGCATCTGAGTTGTCTGTGATACATGTTGTAATACTGCTGTGGTGTTTAAAAGCCAGACCTCAAGGATTCAGTTAATACTCTTATGGAGAAATGGGCTGAAACAAGGTTGAATTGTTATTTTCAGCAGCAAGTTCATGTAGGACCAAATGCATTCTGATGTAGCCGATTCCTTATCCAGTCCTATATCCCTACCTGGTTGTGTTCTGAGTGGTCACCTTACTTCCTAACCATGGTTCACATTGTGTGTCACACCTGTTCCTCCACCAGACCCTTAGATCAAGTGTAGCTTAGGTCAAGTGTAAATTTCACACACACACTTTATCCTGTGCATGTTTGATCTTCTGACCAATGGCATAAAACATCCACGCATTTTGTGAGATTTTCAGAAGACATTCAAGTATTCTCTAAATCTGGCATTGGTAAGGAACCACAGAGCAAATATTTCAGACTTGTAGGTCAAGAAGGAAAATTCCAGAATATTTTCAAGGCCCTTTTATAATCTCTTAAAATGTGGCCATTTAAAGACAGAGAAATATTCTGAGCTTTCAAGGCATAGGGAAGAGGTGGCTGGCTGGGTTTGAGCTATGAGTGCTTGTATTCTGATCTCTTACCTAGTTGATGGTTTATTGTTCTCAGACTAATGTGTAAGTTTGGGGATGCAATGTTATCGCACACACAGTACCTCTTTTGTTTTTAAAATAGTCCATCCTCACGCTGGGCAAAGACAAGGGCTGTCCTTTACCCCCTAAACCACAGAGCTCAGGATCCTGGACCATAGGAAGGAGGTCCTGCTTACTGAGGCTCAGCCTGGTTCCTGAGCATCTGCAATTCACTAGTAAAGGTGGATGACTAAGGCCCCAGGACTGAAAGCACTGACCATTTAATTGGGGGAAATGAGGGACCTTATCTGAGAAGATGAACCAAAAGATATTATCACAGATGGAGAGCAGAGACCCAACATGGGCTGGACTACAAACTCTGGGTACTGTGCCCTGGAGGATTGGAACTGTATCTAGTACACTGTGGCCACAGATATTGCATTCATGTATTAGTTCACTAAACTCACATTGCTTGGGAATACTATATTCTTGTCCTGGGAAAGGGTCTGGAAATAGATCCATGACCAAGAAAGAGAAAGCCCAGGGAGTCTACAGTTAAAATAAGCAAGGCAGGTAATGTACAAGTAGACAGTAACCAAGATGATTCCAAATGGGGTTGTGTATGGAAGACTTTAGAAAGAGCAGGTTATGAGAAAGAGTTAGGAAGAGTGAGGAGCAGCAAAGGTCCTGAGGCAGGAACTTGCAAATAAATAATAATACAAGAATTTGGATAAAGCAGTACTACCAAGAGAAGGGTGTTGTGTGGAGATGGGGGAAGGGCAGCTCTTGTCAGGGAACTAAAAGAAGAAAGACCAAAAAATGCTGCCTGGAGAGCTAAGTTTTCTAAATTCTGGGTAGTGGTATGAGCAGAGGTATAGGATCCTGGGGAAGTAATTTGGGAAACAGTGAATGGACTGGCTTGGTGGGCACCAGAGTCTGTGTCATGTATGAATGTGTAATGACAAGCAGTAATTCAGGAGTGGCCCAAGAAGAGCAAGGGAACTTTGGCTGAGAGTTCAGATTTAGTCCTGGAGCTGGTGAACAGACAGCAAGAAGGCAGTCTGCAGAGAGGTTTAGGAGATTCGCTGTGCAGAGACTAGAAGCTTATTTTTTCTTAATTTGCAGTCTCAAAATTTAATCAAATTTCAGATCCGAGGGAGTCCTGGATGCATTTTGGGGTGCTTCAGGATCACCCTGAGTAGACTCTGATTTTGCTGTTATGAGGTCACTGACTCCTCTTGCACCAACCTGTGGGAAACTAACAATCATGAAGCCTTGGACTTGATTCTTCAGAGATAAAATTCTAGCCTGTGGCTAGGTATGGTGGGGTCACTGTAATCCCTGCAGCTCAGGAGGCTGAGGCAGGAGGATTGTGAATTTAAAGCCAGCTTCAGCAAAAGTGAGGTGCTAAGCAACTCAGTCAGACCCTGTCTCTAAATAAAATACAAAATAGGACTGTGGATGTGGCTCAGTGGTCAAGTTCCCCTGAGTTTGATCCCCTATAATCCCCTGCAAAAAAAAAAAAAAAAAAATTCTAGTGTGTGGCTCAGAAGCTCCAAGGACAGAAGGTCCTTACTGTCCCCATAGGTATATAAAAATAAAATACCTATCAAAAGCACAAAATGCCAATAAAAGGGAGAGAAGAGGGGCAGAGGGAGCCCCTAGACTGAGGTACCTGGATCAGGATTTAGCACCGTGGGCTCCAGCCCTGGATCATGGGCTCATTAAACGGAGTCACCTCTGGGTAAATGGCTTAACCACTCTTGCCCTCAGTTTCCTCTCCCTTAAGCCTCCCACTACCCGAATCTAAGAACACAGAGCAAAGGTCCATGTTGGTATGTCCACTAGAATTATCCTGGAAGCTTAAAAGTTTACGAAATTCCTGACCCTATCTGAGAAGAGCTTACCTGGAGATCTGGGAGAGTTGCCTAAGCTTTTGCATGTTTTAAACACTGACAATGCTAACACGTAGGCAGGGCTGAGGACCACTGATATTAGGCAAAGGTGCCAAGGGCTGGCCAGTATCTTGGGTGCCCGTTGGAAACATCTATTTCTAGAGGATTTCTCAAAATGTAGTTTAGTGCCACTCTCCACTCCCTCAGGTGACTCTTGAGGTGGGCCTAATAATGTTGTGGCTTCATTTCATTATGACTCTCGTTTCTAAAATGTAAACAGGCTTTTGCACTTAAACATGACATGATCTTGAACAGAGTCTGAAAGAGCCCCAAAGTACCTTACTCCTTGGTCTAACCCTGCCTGCTGCAGCCTGTGTCTGGGACTTAAATGAGTCTGTGAAGCCTCCCTTGGCTCAAAACAGAGCATGGGAATCAGGCCTGGGAGGTCAGGGGCTCATGCTGTGCCCAGAGCTTTGTGCCCTGTTGGGACAGAGATTAACATGTTGTCTCTGAGTGAAATCCGTATGACATTTTAATTGTAGTCTTAGAAAAGTCCATTTAGGACAAATCAGCTCCAAGATGAAGTGTAAAGTCGGTGGGGGCTCCAGAGCTCCGCCTGCCACAGGGGGATTCAGGCTAAGTCACTAGGGGCTGCATGGGGCCAGCTGACTCCTGCTCCACATTCTGCATCCATAACAGCTTTCCTGCTGGTCTTCTTCCTGAGGGAGAAGCTTCCATTCCTTCCCAGAGGTGCTGTTTCCCTGGATGGTGAGACCCTTCTGACCTACTTAGCTTTGCTCATTCTCTGTACCTCGCTGCTCCTCTCAGCTGAGATTTGGGAGGATGGTTTATCAAGGAAAAAATAAAAAAAAAACAAGAAAACAAAAAGCAGAAAGAGGAATCCTAAGGAAACTGCTTCTGCTTGACTCAATGGAGAGGGTCACTGGGTCAGAGGACACACAGAACAGTGAAAGATACTTAAGTATTCATCTTGGACTCATATCTAGGGACATCTATTTGATTTCAGCTCTTTTCCTTGTAGCTCCACCTGAATGGTTTTATACTTGATTGTCCTCTAGGATGCTCCATGCACATGGAAGTTTTCAGGGACACAAGATGATTGCAGGAAAGAAAATGGATTCAGACAGGATGACAAGCCAACATAGCTGCTGGTCTGGGAGTAGCAACCCACCATACAACACAAACCACTGGGAGGAGGACCCTTCAGACCCAAGGAGAAGCTGCCCATGATACGGGACTCTGAGGACAAAAGATTCTGCTTCCACCATAGATCAACCCAGTCCCTGATAAACAAAGAAGCTGTTCCTGTAGACCAGTACTTAGAAGGCAAGTAAAATGCTAGAAAAAGTAATTTTTCAAGGGTAGCTTTTTTCCCCCCAGGTTTTATTTGTGATTGACAAATAATAATTATATGTATTTGTGGGATGTGAGGTGATGTTTCAGCACCTGTGAACATAGTGGAATAATCAAAAGAGGCTAATTAACATATCCATCACCTCAGATATTTAATATTTTACTGTGGTGAGAACATTTCATACACTTTAAGCTATGTGTTTGTATACAATACTTAGTTATTAACTACAGTCATCGTTCTATGCAATAGGTCACTAGAACTTTTTCTTCTTGTCTAATTGAAAGTTTCACCCTTTGGTCAACATCTCTCCTTTTCCTCTCCACCCCCAGCTCCTTTTAACCATCATTTACTCTCTCCTTTTATTAGTCTGACTTTTTAGATTTCAAAAAAATGAGATAAAGTATTTTTTGGATATACAGAAGCAAAAGTAAAAATGATTGCATCAAACTAAAAAGACTCCTGTACAACAAAGAAAATAATTATCAGAGTGAAGATACAACTCACAGATTGAGAGAAAATATTTGCAAATTACACCTCAGATAAGGGGTTAAGAATCAAAATATACAGGTAAATCAAATTGCTCAGTAAGAAGGCAACAAATGGTTTTATTTAAAAATGGACAGAGGATCTCAAAAGAAGACAGGATTGGCCAACAGATACAAGAAAAAATACGAAACATCAGTAATCATCAGAGAAATATAAATTAAACTACAGTGAGATACCACATCAAGAGGCCTGTTAGATAAGTTATTACCAAAAATATGAATGATAACAAATCTTGGTGTGGATTGGAAACTCTTGACTTGGGCTCAATCACTGAAAAGGGGCTCATTAAGCTGTGTAACCTCAGGGTAAATGACTTACCTTTCTGGTCCTCAGTTTCCTCTCCTCTTAGGCTACTTCACCCAGAATCCAGGAGTACAGAACAAGGATTGGTTTTGGTTTATGTCCACTAATATCATTTGGGGAGCCTTAAAAAAAAGTACTACCATTGGTAGGAAAGAAAATTAGCACAGCCACCTTGGTAACCAATCTAAAGCTTCCTCCAAGAACCCAAACTAGATTTACCATATGATTTAGCAGTCCCCTTATAGGTGCATATTCAGAGGAACTGGAAACAGTGTGTTGAAGAGTCAGCGGCACTCCCACGTCCACTGCAGCATCACTCACAGTAGCCAAGGTATGGAAACAACTGAAATGACCATTTACGCACAAACAGATTGTGAAAATGTGGGTTATAAATGCAATGGACTACTGTGCAACCACAGAAAAGCAAGAAATTCTGTCATTTGTGACAACGTGGAAGAACCCAGAGGACATGCCAAGTGAAGTAAGCCAGACACAGAGACAGAAACAGCCACTTAGCTGCAGTCACTCAGATTCAAACCACTGTAAAATGAGAAAAGAATGGGTCTTGGAGAAAATGGACTTGAATTAGTCTAAGCAGACCAACCACAGCGGGGATATTCCAGTGTCAAGGAGATGAGAGACAGAGAACATCTGGAGGAAGAGTTAAATGGAGACAAGGCTCAACCCTTGCTTTATTCTTCCTGCTACTTCTCCCCAGACCAGGGGCCTGTGCTCTCTCTGGATGCCCACGGTGGTTCCACAGGCCTTCCTGACCCTCGAGCACGGCTGCTTCAGTCCATTCTATACACTGAAGCCCCTTCTTCCAACACCCCTTCGTCAGATTCAGACCCTTAAAATATTTTTATTTTTATTTATATCTTAACCAATGATTCTTAGCTTCCAAAGGTCAATCACACCAAGAGACCATTCATCTTTTATCAATTCACCTAACTTTAAAAATTTGCTCATATTATCTCTGACTTTAATGAGGAAAGACTCCTTCTTGCCCCCAGGAGCACTTACGGGACAATAAATGTGTGTGTTCACTTTTTAAATCCACTTAATTGGGTCAAAAATTACCTATAAAAATGCGTCCAAGAGAAGTGAATAGTTTCCTGAGTTCTGACAAACTCATCTGTCCTGGAACTACTACCTTTATTAAGAAATTTAACAATACCGTCACCAGAAATGAAGACTAATCTCCACCTCAGTAGACATTCCTACACACAAACTCAAAAGCTGGCCTGAATTTGTGAGGTGTGGCTAGGTGCTCAGTATTGCTCGATTGTGGCAACTTATGAATGAATACAATTCTCTGTCCTCTGGGACGCAGGGTCAGTGCAATGGTCAAGCAAGTGAATTAAAATTAATTTCTGCCTATTCAAATTTTACCAGATTCACAAGATGCAGTTGAAGTCAGCCTCTTCTGCAAAATTGACTCTGATCCTCACCTTCTTAAATTTCTCATGCTCTTAACTAAATGACCCAGCCAGACTTAGAAAACCCAAATATTTTATGGCCTACAGATTTTTAAAATTGATTGGTTTGCTCTCATAGCTCTCCTTGCAAAAAATATTCATGAGGTGGCTTATAAAATGTATAATTTGGTAAAATAAAGAAGAAATCTGAGCACAGAAAGAATGGAGATTGAATAAGACTATAGGAGCAGTAGACCTGCATGAGGTGAGACCCTACCTTCCTGGGGAATGATGAAACCAATGTAGATGAGCAGCTAGATCAGCTGGGCCTTCCTAATACATCCCTTATTCCTCAGAAGCATTCTACTTCATAAAAGCTAGGAACTTGGTCAACCCACTTCAAACTTCTCATCCTCACGTTTGCTCATTGTCTTAATTTTCTCCAAAGACATTCATGCCATCTCTACTTATGGACATCTTCACCTACATTTGACAGTTCAATTCAAGTCAACTTCAGCCACCCTGTTAGCTGTGACATGTATCCTCTTCCTACGTCTTGAACTGTTAGTTGCAGGGGCCCCAAGGGACTGACTGAACCAACCCAATCTCTGCTAATGCGCAGGGGTTGAAAACCCAATGGCTAGGGCATGCCTTCCTTTTCTAAATTAAGAGATGGAAACCTGAGAAGCAGATGGTTATGAGATTACAATTGCAGAGGAAAGAATGGAGAGCGAGACCCTAGCTCACAGTTGACTGTCCGTTTCTGCCTTTTTAGGCAAGGAAACTTCAATGCTAAGTTAGTTATTGCCATCATGAAACTCAGTAGAATTGTATCGAAAGCTTAAAAAGGTATTGAATATTTAATGTACCCATGAATTTTGTGAGATTTTAATAGAATCCAAAATAAGCAATGGCAATTTAAAGGTCCAATATGACCTAATATAGAGAATTCAATATGGAATATGATCCAAAAATTCTAGGAATAGAATGGAACCATGACCAAAAAAGAAAAAAATCCGGTTAAGGAGCACCTTCAATGTTGCCAGGAATGTCACCACCAATGAGACATTTTCTATGTGGTCAGGAATAAAGATGCTACTATATGGCAGAAGCTTTGGATCACATGTAAGGTGAAATGGTCTTGGTGGTAGAGCTAGGTAGAACAGAGCTTCCACTGATATGAAGTAATTCATAATTTATCTGTCACAATTTAAATGTAGTCTTATTGTAAAAAAGATACTTAATAAAATTACCTTGATGTGTAATTATGATTTCCTTAAGGGCACCTCAAGAACAGTACAGCACATTCTATTCTGCTGATGAGAAGCAGTAGCAATTTGCCAAAATATTTCCAATTTATCTGGATCTTTCTCTAAAAGGAATTTTATGAGATAATCTATGGAGACCTCATGCCTGGTTCCAATCCAGAGACGATTCTCAGATGGACTCAGTGATAACTGATGGCCATAATGAAATTGTCTCCTTGTCTCAGCTCTGAATTGTGCCTAGTGACAGCAGCAGATCCACATATACTCTCTGGTCAATGCATGTGCATGTTTATTACAGTCTTGGTGGAGAGTCCCAGGTGGAGAACAACTGCATAAACTTGTCCTTGATCATATGCCAACAGATGTTGATTGACTGGAAGGAAAGTTGAAACTCTTCTATGAGTTCCAGAGAGCAGTAGCACCTGAGCCATATAGTTTTGTTACATAGCACCCAACCAAGTCTAGCTTATAATATGTATGTAAAGAGAGTATATGCTCTCTCATCTACTGTGGCTTGCTTATATATATATATATATATATATATATATATATATATATATATATATATATATATATTTATTGGTACTGGAAATTGAACTCAGGGTCACTTTACAACTGAACTACCTCCTCAGCCCTTTTTATTTTTTTGAGATGGGATCTTGCCAAGTTTATGAGACTGGCTTGAATCTACAATCCTCCTGCCTCAGCCTCCAGAGTCTCTGGGATAACAGGCATGCACCATAGAGCCTCACCTATGGTGGCATCTTTAGAGAAATGAAAATATACCTTTATTCAGCTCTTACGTGTCAGATATTTACACATACAGTAACCTTTGTTCACATGCTGATTCATTCATGTATTTATCATTAGTTTATTAAACTAATATTTATTGACAGGCTATGATGTAGAGACATTGAGAGATGAATTCTGTAGGTAAGATCCCCCTCCGGACATTGCTTACAAACATACATGAATAATTATTCAATACAACTCTGGTGTTAGTAAGAGAACCGCAAATTGCCACAGGGGCAGGAATAGGGAAACCTGGATCATCGTGAGGGCAGTGGAGGCTTTCTAAGGGAGGGAGGTTTGCAATACATTAAAAGACGAATAGAAATAGCTGGGAAAAGGACAGCTGGCTGAGCTGTGGGTTTGTGGGATCTGATGTGGGGAGAAATCTAGAGTCTCACAGCAGAGTTTCTTCGACTTTTTTGCACCAAACCGGTTTCCTAAGGTCCAGTTAAAATGCAGTCTCTGAGTCTGGGGAGGGGAAGGTCTGAGAATTTGTATTTCTAACAAACTCTGAAATGCTGCTGGTCAGGGAGAGTCTGAGGGACCCTAAAAAGCATGTGCACTTTTGGAAGGGAAGAGAAGAGAACCTGTGATCCGTGAAACAGTTTCCAATCCTGATATCAAGATCAGTGGGAAGGATCAGCTTAATTTGATGATGGTACTGGATGACTGGACTATGTTCAAAATTCCTCACTCTGGAAGCAAAGCAGAAAGTGGGCTAGATCAGCCAAGAGTTGATGTGGGGGGGCAGTTGTAGTCCTCATCAACATGACTGAGGAAGGAATGCTCTCCATTCTACAGACAAGGAAACTGAGGCTAAGAGAAATCAACAGCCTGGATACAGGTCACTTATATTTACAAGTAGAGAGAGCATTGGGAACTGAGTATCCTGGTTCTTTCTACTACGATGCAGCTGCCAACCCTAAGAGACAGAGAAACAAGGAGACAGGGGAGGACATAGAAGAGAAGAGAAGGGTGGGGATAGTGAAAGGAAAAGAGGGAATGGGAAGAGGGAAATGAAAAGTCAGGGAGAGGAGAGGAGAAGGAAGAAGGTGGGGGAGAGATGGAGAGCAGGGGGCAGGAAGAGAGTAGAGGAGGGTCATTTTTCCTGTTCTGAGCATTAGAAACCAGATTCTTGGAGAATGTGAATGGCTCTGAAGAAGTCCTACTTCTAGACATGTGAGGGGTCTGGAGTACTGAGCTCTCCCAGGGAGAGTCTGAGGGACCCTAAAAAGCATGTGCACTTTTGGAAGGGAAGAAAAAACTCTGCTTTTACAGGTTGCCTGGTACCTTCTAAGGTCCCACCCTGCTATAGCCAGCCTTCCCCTGTGTCCTCTTGGCATCTCCCTTTCCACCATGTCCACCCTTCCAGGCCTGGTGAAATGCTCTGCTGCTGTGGCTTTGTCAAGCCCCCCTGTCATAGTCTCCAGCACACAACCCAGCACTGTATTGTAAGTAGTGGGGAGGTATCCATTTTTCTGAAGGTGCCACACATCAAGTTATTGTTCTATAAGGAGACTGAGAGATTCTTATTTAAAAAAGACATGTTTTATTCATGTATTTGGCTATGTAGTATCAAGAGTATCAGACTTGAAATCTGAGCCCCAGCTCTACCACTTGTGAGCTGTGTGATACTGAGCTCTGAGCCTCAATTTTCTCTTCTATAAAAGGAAGATAATTATTCCCTGGAGTCTCAGGTGGCTGATCTTCAAAGGACTGTTGATGATCACAGTATCTACCTTTAAGGAAATGTAAATTTGGCAATTCTAGTACCAATACATTGAGAACCGTGTGACACCGAGTAGGGGCTTTGTAAATGGTTATAAAATTATGCATTTATTAGGACTCTGTCCAGGAAGGGAGAGGAACTCAATTTATGGAAGCAGAAAGGGGAATTATTTGTCTCACATACATGAAGGAACCAGGCATAGAAGAATCCAGCAGCTCAAGATGCCTCTCCCCATTCTTCACTTCTGCTCTACTCTGTCGACTTCTTTAGGCTGAGTTTTCACACTACAGGAGAGTTGCATACAAGTAGCCTGAGCCTTGATTTCTCCAGAACACTACATCTCTTTCCCCCGCAAAACCCTGACCTTCTTCAGCCTTGGTCAAGTGCTAAGTCTTGGAAGATGAGCCAGCCCCATGTGCCTCTCCTGAAGAATGAAATAATCCTGTTAGCAGAAGAAGGGATGTAGCTTAGGCAGCACAACAGCTGTGGATTCCAACATATGAAAGCACTTTAAAAAAGGTAAGTAGTCTAAATACACTTACATTAGTTTATCACCATCATACAAGGTCAGTCCATTCTTGCACATCTTAGCAAGAACGACTTCATTACCTGGTCATCAGGCACTAGGAAACACCAAGGGGTGGGACCTCTGCCCCACTGTACTGAAGGAAGGGAGAGTGCAGAACACAGCTCAGTGCTGTCTGCCAGGCCAACAGGCTTTACTACAAGGAGACTAGAGAGTGGAGAAGGACAGTCCTCGAAGAGGAAGGCAAGTAGCAAAGAAACAGCAGGAAAGAAAACAATAGCATCCTTTGCATTTTTCTTAATTCCAAGTCTCTGATGATTTATTTTGATCTTAAATTTTATTGCTAATTACCCTGATTTGATCATTATACAATACATTGATGTACCAAAGAGTTACAATATACCACATAAAACTATACGATTAGTATGTGTCTAACAAAACTAAACTATAAAAATTTAAAAATCTCCCAAACCCAAGAATAATCATGAATCAATCAAACACACACACACACACACACACACACACACACACACACACACACATGAATCAAAGAAATGATAAATGCTTAAGGAGATTGAAATGCTAACTTCCCTGATTTGATCATTACACATCCCATTCTTTGCTTTTTTTTAAATGATAAACTTTTATGAGAAAATCATTGAAAGATAGGTTATAGGTATATAAATTTAAAAAATAGAAAATAATGAGAGAGAAAAGGGGATGACCAGTGGGAATTTCTCTGTCCTGAACAAAATTATTTTTTTGTTGCATTGTTTGGTTCAGAATATCTATTGGTATGAGCATTTATGAATATTCAAAGACTGAAAATGATATTATAATTAAAACTACAAGATATTCAACTATTTATTATGATGTCCTGGTGTTATTGTTTGGATCTTTAATGTCCCCTGAAGGCTCATGTGCTAAAGGCTTGGTCACCAACCTGTGGCACTATTGGGAGGTAGAGGAACTTTTAGGAGGTGGGGCCTAGTGGAAGGAAGTTAGGTTACTGCAGGTGTGGCGTTTCCTCTCTCTCTTTGCTTCCTGGACACGCTGAGGTGAGGATTTTGCTGTGCCACCTGCTCCCGGCCTTGCTGTTCTGCCTCACGACAGGCTCAAGATGTAAAGAAGTCAGACAAATATGGATTGGCACTAAAACATCTATTGTCTTTAAACCTTGATGGAATATGATGGACATCATTATCCAAAGTGCATGTATAAAGACATGAATTGGTGTCAACATACTTTATATACTACCAGAGACATGAAAAATTGTGCTGTATGTATGTAATAAGAATTGTAATGCATTCTGCTGTCATTTATTTTTTTAAAAAATCAATAATAAAAAAAAAACCTTGACCATCTCAGATACTTGTTACAGCAATAGACATCTGAATAATGCACCCAGGAAAGGAGTTGTTAAAAAAATATAGTTTTTTTCTCCTATAGTGAAGAGGATGATCTCAGATGGTCTCTGCCATCTTCCTTTACATAAGTGTACATTTCTTTTGATAAGGCTCTTTCTGGTGTTTACACCCCCAAGTCTTGCTCCTGGATTGGTATGAATCTCATGATTAATCACTCACTCCTTCAACAATATCTACAGGGCTCCAGGAGATGACTTTCACTATAAAATTTAACTTTGATATTTAAAAGTATATCAATAATAAAGTTGTATCCAGGAAACATGTATTTCTAAGACCATATTGGCCATTGGGTGATAATCTTAGGAATACTAAGATTGTTAACTGTGAATATCATTTTTCCCATTTGGAATCCCACTTTCACAGTTGAGCACATCAGGAGACTTCTAGCTTCTCAGATGGAACATACAATTTCTTTTTTCTTCAGTGCCAGGACCTTGAACATGCTAAGCAAGTTCTATGATTCTCTTGAACATCCAACAGAGTTCCCAGGACAGATTTGAAACTTCAGGTGTGGACAACCAAGTATGAGAGAACTGATTTCAAAGAAGCTTACTTGGACTTTTCCTCAGTATGATATAAGACTTTGTCCATTTGGGTACCATAAAAGGTTTTGTGAGGTGTGTAACCTGCTTAATACTTTCATCCAGTTCCCCTTATTGGTTGAATCTCTCAAGTAGGCTCTATATATGTGCACATACCTAGATCAGTGTGGATGTGGGTGACTGGATTTCTACATTAATGTGCCTGTGGATACACATGGACAGAGACATTTCAGGAGGAATCCCCATTGCCATTCCTAAGGGTGCTCATGCAGATCAGTATCAGCCACTGAATGGAACCACTGAAATGATGCCTGACCAGCCCCTGACCCATCAAAGTGTCAGGGCCCAGGGAAAACTTTAGAATCCCCATTTTAATGCAGATAGCAAATAGCTTCTCCTAGCTTCAGGACAAGTCTAGCTTCCAATTGGTTAACTTGAGGCAGAAATGTGTTTTTCTAACCTTACTCAAAGGCCCTGCAAACACAAGTCTTTCTTTGTGTTTTCTGAATTATCCATGGGATCCACACCCACTGTCCTGTAGGAGATACATGACTTTGTAATTATTGTGACATAATCTTGTACCAAATCCACTGCTGCCTTTGATCTTGGCAAGAACAAAATGAGGGGCATAACTGGTCCTTGCCTTCTTCTCCTTCTCCTCCTATCTTTGTAGTGCTGGGTCAAACCCAGGGCCTCCTGCATGCTAAGCAAGTGCTCTACCACTAAGCTACACTCCCAAGTCCCCATATTCTTTGTTTCACTTTGAAGATGCTGGTCTGATAGTGACTCCAATCCCAATATACAAATCAGGAATATAACAGAAAAATAGTATTATATCCCAAACAACAACAAAAAATCCAAATTAACATGGGATAGGAAAGAATTTTAAATGAAATCATGAATATGATACCTTTTGTTACCACTATAATGCATCTTAAAATATTTATTATTTTTATTAGTGCATTTTAACTATGCAAGATAATAAGTTTCTTTATAGCACATTCTACATGCAAATAACATATTTTGATCATAGCCATCTCCTTATTCCTTCCCTAAGAAGCTATCCAAGTATTAAGTAGTCTTAATTATTTTAAGCAAAGCAATGAATGGATAATTTCATAATAAAAGAATTTTTTTGTTATAGGATAGCCTAAGAATGTAAATAAGTATTTATGCCACATTATACCAACCTGTGAGTCTCTAGACTTAATGATGGGATATTAAGATAAGGGAGATGCTTAGTAAATCTTGAATTAGTTGGTTGAAAATATTACTATTATAACTCAGATTCTATAAAATTAAAGTAAACATACCATGATATTGAAAGTTTCCACTCAAACTACATTTTGCAAAATCTCTGCTTACATTGCATAGATTTACATAATTTTAAAAACAATCACCCAAAAAATAACACGCTGAGTTAACTTTACTCATTTGTGTTATACATATTTTCTTTGATAGTTTTTAGCTCTAATTGTACCAAGGCATCCCTGAAGCTTACTGGATAAAATTTCTTGTCACTCATTTTATTCACTGTTACTTTCAACAGTTTGGAGATTGCTTTCAGGTTAAATAAAAAAAAAAAATCGAAGCTTTGCCATTGATATTTTATTTTCCTTAGGGGAAAATGCAGTTGGCTTGGCTCAATACTGACAAGGTAATGAAAGTCATTCTAATTTTTATTTAAGAAAAAGCAATTTTCATAAATGCTGTACCACTAATGGATCATGATCATCTATAAGCCCCACAGCAAATTACTCTTAATCCAGTTTGCTGTGTTGCCTTACCTGAGGGAAATAATACCCACCCTTCCTTGGGGCTGGCACACTGTTCACAGGGACTTCTTCAATATATATTAATCCCATCATTTATCTTTGTCAACTGAGAACAAAAATAATTTGTAGAAGAGTAAACAGAAGCACATAGGAGAAGGGAGCTCAGCATTATTAAACAGTGGAAAGCAGGTGCTCACAAAGCCAAGCTTATTTTTATTGCAAAACTTTAGTAATTCTCCTTCTGCATCTGTGCATAGTAAATAAGAGTGAGGGAAAATCTCATATTTTAGAGGAAACTGAAATCACTTCAGCAGAGGAATGAGGGCAGGCATGGGTGTCATGGCTTGCTTTTTAAAAAGTCAATCTGAAAATAGGAGATTAATGACCTCCAAAGGAAGAAAGGAAAAATGGAAGAGGCGAGAGCCAGAGGAAATATCCATTTGATTTGAAAAATAAGAAATAATAAAATGTACTTCTGATATTCATTTTTCAAGGGCAGGTCTGAGTGTTGGCTTCCATCGGCTCTCGCATTCACAAATGTTTTAAATAATCAAAATGGCTAACACTAAAACTTGCATTAAATAAACTTAAATTTAGTAACAATTTTATACTTACAATGTAACTATTGATAGTGAAAGATTTGTTCTTGTCCCTGATGCTGGTCCAATAGCAAAGACAAGCTTTTGAGAAAAAGGAGGAAGAAGTTTTATTGATTTTCTAGCAAATGAGAATACACAGGTGACTTCTGTCCTCGAGGCTGTGATTCTTACTGCCAGGGGAACAGAGGGCTTTGAAAGAGGGCTACAAAGGCTAAACTCCAGGTGTGCCCTATCAGTAGTCACAATTCATATCTGAGTGGTAGCCTTGAGAGAGAGGTCATTTCTTAGATCCCCTGCTACCTGCTCCCAAGTCTGGATTCCTTCACTCCTAGGGTCAGGTCAATGAGTCCAAGGACAAATAACTTAGGCTAAGACAGGAAGAAGGTCAATCTTGCTTCCTCCCCATTAGGGAGGGGAAGAGGGAGAAAAGGGAGAAAAACATGTCAGTTTGTAGCCCCAGGATCTTTGCTGTATACTCACATTTGACTATCCTTGCTTACTTCAGCACACAGCCATTTCTCTATCCATCAGTCAACCCATCGGTTTTTGGATGCATTCAAAGTAAGTTACAGGCATCAATGTGCTTCAGAATAAATATTTTAATATTTACATTATCAACTAGGGATCAGGCTCTAATAGTTTTCCTTTCTTTTTCTTTCTTGTCCTTCTTCTTTCCTCCTCCTGTTTCTCCTCACCCTTCATTTCCTTTGAGGCAAAATTCACACAGAGTAAAAAGCACCTATTCTAAGAATAAGTTTGGACAAAAGTACACATCTGAGAACACATTTACTTGTTTAGGCCCATTTCAATTATAAGCCCAAATAAAATCAGGAAAATCCAGGGACTCTGTTTATCTAGCCTTCCCATCTCCTCTACTGGAGATCAGTTTCTTCCTATTCTTACCTGCATCTTTTAATCATATACAGTCCATACTAGTTTGATGGCAACTTACCATAAAATCAATAACTGAATAAATATTGTGTATTTAATTTTGAAGAGGAAGATATTTAGAAATTGTAGTTTAAGAAGACATTTGTGACTCAATGAACTAAAAAAAAATAAAGCTATAATGGCAGAATGGCAACCATAAATAATTTAGATATATTTAAAAAATCCTTATCAAACCCCTCTGAAATTGTACCATGACAACAGACACTGGTGCTTAACCATCTAACTTTTTGGCTTAAGATTCATTTTATGAAGGTGATACATGGTATATGCTGGAATGACTCATTGGATTACACAAATCAAATTGGAGAAAGTCCACTGTCTCTCTTGATGTGACTCTGCACACTGAAAATTACTTCTCTGAATTTTCATTTCTGACTGAGAACAGATCTGAGCTGAATACACATAAAGCTGTGGCAGGGACCAGTTGCTCTGGAATGGAATTTTGTGCAAGGTGGGCCATTCCTGAATCCCCTTGGGAGGCCTGGGTGGTCAAGGCTGCATTAGCAGGAGCCTTTAGATCAGTATAGTTTTCACATTACAAGTAGATTTGCAGCAAAAAGAATGTATTTATTTATTGGTATACCTAACATTCAAAAAATATTTTAGAATGTTCTGAGTAATTGGGTGGTAAAACTGAGGTAGATATGGAAATATGTGGTGAGCCGTTCCTATAGACCGTGGCCACCATTAGAAGATGGCGCCGGCTTCCACTGTGGCCTGTGATAAACAACTCCTTTTTTGTAGAGTTGGCACGTAATCCCTTATCACCCTATGAGAAAGCTCCACGTGGAAGCTTTGCATTGGGGCTTGAGATGCTTTATTAAGGCTGGGAGGGGCATCCAAGGGGGAGAAGAAGAAATATCAAGGGCCTGAATAAACTGCTGAAAGAAGATTCCTGAGTTGCGTCTTCCTTGCGGGCAAGGGGTCGCGACAAGTGGTGCCGAGACCCGGGAACCAGAACTTTCAGCAGTCAGGGGTGGTGCACCGGTTAGTCCCAGGTAAGTGGGATCCGCGACCAAAGCGGGGTTAGTCCCAGGTAAGTGGGACCCGCGACCAAAGCGGGGCAGCTCCTCTGTAAAGAAAGAGAGAGCATTACATTTTATTGCAGCTGCACTGTGTACTTTCGCTTTTGTTTTTTGTGCTTCTTTTGTTGTTGTGTCATGGGTGCCGCATCTTCAAGTCTGCTTCTCCTGGCCCTAGATGGCCTGTTACGTTCCAAGGGCCTGGAAGTGAAACATAGTACTTTACAGAGATTTTTACAGGAGATAGATATCGCTGCTCCGTGGTTTGCATTTTCGGGCAGCCTTACTGTACCTAGTTGGGATAAATTAGGCAAAGATCTTGACTTTGCATCTGAGCAGGGCATATTAGAGGGTGGGGTGATACCCCTTTGGAAAATGGTCCGTAGTTGCCTTACAGATGGTAAATGCCAAGAAGCTGTGAGTGAGGGTCAGGCCGTTCTTGAACAACTACATGAGGAAAAATCTGAAGGATCACATAGTGAAGTGGCAGAGAGTATCAAAAGTAACAGTAGTGAGAAGGCAAAAGAGCCTGAAGATAAAAATAGGAGAAGGCTCTACCCAGACTTGACCAAATTCAGAACGCCTGAGAACACAAGCGACTCAGAGAGTTCTGAGGACCTTGATATATTGTTGCAACAACTACATAAGATAAAAATGAAAAAGAAGAAAAAGGAGACACAAGGCGCGCATGCCTACTGTAAGAAGGGGGAGGGATCTAATATTGGTCAACAGAATTCTGAGGAGGAGGAGGTTGAAAATTTAGAAGAAGATATGATGCCTGTTGCCCCACCCCCGTATGTGGAGGGGAGCCAAGGTTCCGGGAGATCTTTTCATGCGCAAGTTTGGAGAACAGTCAATACAGATATGGGACTTGCATACCCTGTATTTCAGGACAATAACAGGGGAAGATATCATGAGCCTTTAGACTTTAAGATAGTTAAAACCTTGGCAGAATCCGTCCGCACTTATGGCATAGATGCAGCTTTCACTCTCACTCAGGTGGAGGGACTTACTAGATTTTGTATGACTCCTTCAGATTGGGCTAGTCTAGTCCGCGCTTGTGTTTCCCCAGGGAAATATTAGGAGTCCAAAGTTGGCTGTTTAATGTTTCTGGCAGTACCCAAAACTCGGAGCGAGGTAGGAGGCTTAAAATTTTTGCAAATAATTCACAATTATCTAATGCTACGTTGCCCTCCGCAGCAGTCTGTCTCCAATCTCCGTTCCTGTTTCTTTTGGCTAATGATACATCACAGGGGATGCTTAATTGTTCTAATGTTACCTGCTACTTGTCTGAGTGTTGGAATGGCTCCTGGACTATGGCAGTGATTATGAAAATTCCAACCTTTGTCCCGATCCCGGTTACTGCGGATCCAGAATCTTTTCCTATTGTTGAATTGATTAGAGCCCGTAGAGATTTTGGAATTACGGCAGCTATAGTGACAGCTGTGGCAGTGTCTGCTGCTGCAGCGGTTACGGCCGGAGTGGCCATGGCCAGTCAAGTACAAACTGCTGCCACCATTAATCAAGTTGTTCAACAAACTTCCACTATACTTGAATCCCAAAATACAATTAATCAACATATTTTGTCAGGGATTTTAGCTGCCAACCAAAGAATAGATTTACTCCAAACTCAGGTAGAAGAATTGGCTGACTTGGTGCTTTTGGGTTGTGTTGACCAACGTGCACATTTATGTATAACCTCTGTCAGATTTTATGATTCCAGAAATGCCTCCCGCATCATCGGAGAGTATCAATCCGGAACCTGGTCCATGGAAGCAGAAAACTTGATCCAGTCTCAACTAACTCAGATTGCTGTTTTGAACAGTACCCATGTCAATCCCGTGACTTTGGGTCGATTCACCGATTGGATATCTTCTGCTTTTTCCTTCTTCAAAGAGTGGGTGGGGGTAGGCATTTTGGGGGCAATGTGTTGCTTCGGTGTTGTACTTTGTTTGTGGCTTCTCTGTCGCCTTAAAGCTCGCCATGCGCAAGAGAAAGCTATGATTGTACAGGCTCTTGCGGCCTTAGAAAATGGCATTTCTCCACAAATCTGGCTTGCACATCTTAAACAGTGATTTTCTGGGCATGGCCATTGCACCCCAAGTTAATTTCACATTGCTCTGGGATTGGCGTGCCCTCTTTCCTATGCTCTCCCAGTGCTGAATAGCCCTTGCACTCTGCAGGTCTTGTTACCATTGCACGCAGATGGGTTTCAGGACTGGTCTTTCTTCTCGGCTACAGACTCTTTACCTTCCTCTGGGGCTTAGGGATTGTGTTGCCAACTTAAATTTTGTCATCATTACCAGGCTACCTGTATTACCCTACTTCTCACCGTCGTCACGATGCAGGATGCGAGGCAAGGCACTGCACTTGAGTGATCCCTCAACGGACCTCAAGGAAAGCATGTCCTATTGCATGCGGGTTTGACGTCCACGCCCCGCCCTACGAAAAAAGGCGTCGGCTGATATGGGATCAGGTCTGGGGAAGGCGCCTCCTTAGGACTGAACCATACATTGCAGCCACTTCTGCACAGTGGGATAGGACCTCTACTTTCGCCTGCATTGTTTTATAAAACAGAAGGGGGAACTGTGGTGAGCCGTTCCTATAGACCGTGGCCGCCATTAGAAGATGGCGCCGGCTTCCACTGTGGCCTGTGATAAACAACTCCTTTTTTGGAGAGTTGGCACGTAATCCCTTATCACCCTATGAGAAAGCTCCACGTGGCAGCTTTGCATTGGGGCTTGAGATGCTTTATTAAGGCTGGGAGGGGCATCCAAGGGGGAGAAGAAGAAATATCAAGGGCCTGAATAAACTGCTGAAAGAAGATTCCTGAGTTGCGTCTTCCTTGCGGGCAAGGGGTCGCGACAGAAATAAATGTCAGATTTATACCTACCCCCTTCATCTGAATGAGGAGTCAAGCTGGGAACGGAGGGGCATGCCATGTCACTTTCAGTCTGTTTTGCCAGTTGCAGCTATGAGACTCTAAGTCACTCTATCTTTTTGTACTCAAGTTTCTTTTAACTTTTTATTTCAATATAATTTTAAATATATAAAATACTGTAGATATGGTACAGAGATGTCTCAAATCCTTCAGTCTAATTCACTAAGAATTCATATCTTGTTCCATTTACACTTCTATCCATCTTTTTATCCACCTGTCACAAATACTCTCACACATACACACACACACACCGGCACAATTACACAACACATTCACATGCACACACATTTTTCTCAAGTCACTTGACTGTCGTCTATATTACTCTCCTTTATTTCTAAATATATACTGCCATGTATAAGGATCAAGATGAGGACATTTTTTCTTATATAAATAAATAGTAAGATTACTAAAATTAGAATATTTAATGTTGACATGACTGTCTAATGCACAGTCCATAAAGTCTGGAATGATTTCTCAATCTTGGTCTTTGTCTTTTATGATTTTGTCAGTTTTGCCATGTCCAGATAAGTTGTTCTGTGGAATTTGCTCAGTTTAAGTTGTTCCAATGTTTGTGATGACATTCAGGTTGAAGCAGGGTTTGAAGGAATATTGCAGAAATGACATTTTGTTCTTAGTGCCTCATATCAGGAAGCATGTGATCCTGAGTGGTTCCAGGATCAGCTACCTCTGATCTCTTGGGTAAAGTGGGTTTCCTGCCATAAAGTTCTATTTTTTCCTCTGTAGATATGAAAAATAAGTGTCTGTTATCTAAGCCACTAGATGTGTGATGCTTTGACATGGCAGCCTGAGCAGATGGAGACCACATGTCCCTATTATTTTTGAGTACTTTCTTACTTTATGTTTAAAATGAAGTTGCAGGTTCAGTTTCCCTCTCCTTGCCCAATCCTTTCTCAAAAGATCCTTGATTTCCGTGAGTGGAGAATGATACTTAGTAAATGAGATTTATCTGTTAGCTGTGCTTACTACTACTAGGGATTCATTGCCTTGAGGCCCTCTCAGTGGACAAAGCCTGGGCAAATCTATGCTATCTTTAATTTAAGACCTTTGTACACA
Source organism: Marmota flaviventris (assembly GCF_047511675.1). Classification (NCBI taxonomy): domain Eukaryota; kingdom Metazoa; phylum Chordata; class Mammalia; order Rodentia; family Sciuridae; genus Marmota; species Marmota flaviventris. Next base: position 156,892,879 of record NC_092499.1, read on the forward strand.
TACACACAGGTTCTTCTTGATTTTAGTTTCTTGATTTAAATTAAGAGGTTCTGATTCCCTAAACAGTTGGCTCTTCTAATTTCTCATTTATCAGATCATAAAGAGTTTAAAAATTATTTTCAGTGTGTGTGCGGAAACCATCTCTCAACACACACACTCATATACATACTCATTTTTTCCCCTGATGCAATTACACAAATCCAGTTGCAGAGTTGGTTTGGTGGGGAATGTATTTATTGACTCTGTAGTTGAACATCCTCTCTACATTTGAAAATCCGAATACCACACTCTGGCAGAAGTCAAATGCTGACAGATTTAAGTTTTGTTGAAATAGGTGAAAAAACAAAGAACCATATGAGAATAGGAACACAAGAAGCCCAAAGGGAGGGCAAAGGGAGGAGAAGAAGTATTAAAATTCTCCAGTTCTCTGTATTGGAAGACTTGACTTAGAGATGCTTGAAGAGATTTGGCTTCATTGTCACATGCAGGGAAAGCCACCTAGCCACTGTGGCTAACTGTGATGTCCCATTTTCAATGGTTGGGGCACACCAGATGTTACCCTACTCCTATTAGCCCAAAGTACCAGGACCAATACTGGGAACATTACCAGGGGCTTGGTAGTCATAGAGACAAAAGTTAAAGGAAAAGGGAGAATAATGGGAAAAAAATGTCTATTGCTCCCCCAAAATTGCATTTGAAAATATATAGGTATATGTATCTTCTCTGCTACTCATGGATATGGTCACTGCTCACACCAATATCATGCAAAGGCACACAAATTTATTCATATAATATCAGGATCAAAGAAAATTTGAATAAAAATGAAAAAAAATATGAATATTTTTTAATTTAAATGTTGCTTATATTTCTGTTAACAATACTGTATCAGTCCACTTTTTCATTGCAGTGACCAAAACACCCAATAAAAACAAGTTAGAGGAGGAAAAGTTCAGAGCTGATGTTTTCAGACTTCTCAGTTCATAGCTGGCTGACTGTCGTGTTGGGTCCAAGGTGAGGCAGCACATCACGGCAGAAGACAGAAGGGCCAGAGAAGGAAGGCTGCTTAGCTCGTGGTGGGGTCAGCAGGAACAGAGGCAGCACAGAGAAAATGCAGTTTTCCAAGGTACACTCCCAGTCACCTATCTCCTCCAGCCACACCCCACCTGCCTACAGTGGCCACCCAGTCAATCCAAATTCAGATGACCTGAACACTATGCTCTTACTCCTTCCTCTAAGATTGTGCTTAAAATTCCCTGTCCCATGTCTCCTGCAGCTCTCAACTTCCTGAACTTGGTCCGTATTCAAGTCAATGCTTTCTGTAAATATCTGCATTGCAATACTGTTGGGACTGCACACAATAGTACTCTTCTGTAGAATTTTTCTATTTTTTTAAAACCAGGGATAGACTAACTCAAATCACATCTGTCTTTTAGCCCCAATATTTTTCCTGATGACATATGACCAACTACAGATACTGCTGGACTTATGATGCAGTTTTATCCCAATAAACATATTGCAAGTTGAACATATCATAAACTGAAAATTCTACACCGAATCATAGCTTGGTCTAGCCTATCTTAAACATGTTCAGAACAATTACAAGAGCTTACAGTTAGTCAAAGTTATCTAACATAAATCTAATTTTGTATTAAAGTGTTAAGTGTCTTACATATTTTATTGAATACTGTGTTGAAAGTGAAAAACAGAGTGAATATATGGGTACCACTAAAGAAGCAAATCATTGTTAAGTTAAGCCATCATAAAGTGGGGACCACCTACATTTGTTTTTCTTTGGAAATCCAATGTATAGAAAATAAAATGCAGTTTCCCTGTGTCTGAATCAATCTCCCTTCCATCTTCCATCACCTCAGACTTGAGGAGACAGATGCCTAGTCAGTTTATATCCTGGACACAAGCTGATGGCATGTGGTCAAGGCCCATGATGAGGTCTGAGGTGTGGAAGGGCTGCCCAGGATTTAGGTTCACTCTGGGCAGGGTGTAGGTGACCTTGGTTCTGAAACTCTGATCTCACAAGTTTCATTTGCTTGAAGGAAATTGAGGATAGAGTTTTACCACGGTCTTTCTCAGGTCTCTGGATTTCACATCTGCCATACACTGACCTTGTATTTGGTTAGAATTCTGCATGGTAAATTCTCCACTTTTCTCTGATCTAAGCAAATGATCAGGCCCGGTGGACATTTCTTCCCTCTGTGAAGAAATTCCCAAAGTCTTCAAGCATCTGCCCCATTCTGTCCTCTGATATGTGTCACTGTCAACTTGGACAATCTGAGTCAAGCAGGCATTACTAACCCAATCTGGATCAAACAGAATCACCTGAACCCAATATTAGCAGTTGGGATAGTGGGACTGACTGATGACTTTCAACTCCTGATATATAATGGAAGCTCTATGAGTTTTCACAACACGTAGGTTGTCTCTTCCTCAGAAATTTGGCTCCACTTTGTCTTGTGTTAGCCTTTAGACTTTCTCTTTATTTTTTCATGGGTGGGGTTGCTAGGTATTGTTTTAGCAGTCATCTCTCATTTTTTTGGTACTGGGGATGGAATGCAGGGACAATCTACCACTAAGCTACATCCCCAATGCTTTTTATTTTGGAAAGCGTCTCACTAAGTTGCCAAGGCTGGCCTCAAACTTTCAATTCTCCTGGCTCAGCCTCCCAAGTCTCTGGGATTACAGGCATGTGCCACTGCACCTGTTTAATTTGAAAAATCCATTTAGGAACATGTAGATAATACTAGCACATATCATAACACTTTTCACCTAGATTTAAAAACATGTTACTTTGGAAAAAAGAAAGGGTGAGAAGAAGAGAGGAATGGACAGAGACTCTGAGGATAGGGCCAGTAGAAGAGTTAAAGATTGGAATGGAAGGAAAAAAATAGGGAATAACTTTTTTACGTCTAACAGGGGACAGAAACTATGATCTGTGTTTTATACTCTATAGTTCCTTTAGTTGTTATAAGAGATGGGATCAGGTGAGGAAGTTGCTTCTGGGTTGACTAAGCCATATTTTCAAAGTCACACAGCAATTAGGTGCCCTTGGAGTTGAAGCCCATTGGTCTGGCTGTCCAGGACCTGCTCTGCTCTATCATCAATTTCATGCCTTGCAGAGAGGAAGAGGAGCCTGGGAACAGGTGGAGAGAATTCTGTACCCTTGTCAAGGTGATCAGCAGCTCAAACACACTCTTTAGGTGCATCCTAAGCCCTCTTTGCACATCCAGGAACTTGAGTTGCAGAGGGAACCTCTGGAATATTCCAAAGATGAACCCTTTTCTGCAAATGATGCCTCTATGAAGAGATCAAACCAAGGAGCAGTGCACATCCATAAAACATTTGGCTTAGTAACTCCCACAGTATTCTCTCTCTCTCTCCCAATTTTTATCCTGTGTTCAGGACTAACTCCTACAAAATTACATTGAGGTGTTCTTACACATATGAGTCTACTTTATAGCAATGATAAAATACATATTTTCCCACATCTTTTTATGCATTTTTAAAGATCATTGTATGATTCTGATAGGATAATGTGGAGGGGACTGTAAGACCATTGTAGGTATGCAAGATATAAATATCTGAAACTTGGCTCTGCCTTCTTATCTGACTTCACTTTATGAAAACATATACAATTTCACTCTCCTGGCTGCTCCAGCCTCTATGAGTAGAGAGTATTCTGTATCTCTCTCTCCCATTTTTATCCTGTAGGGATCTAACCAATTCAACTAACTTTTAATTAACTTAATCAACTTTTAGAGTATGTCTGATTTAGTATTCAGAAAATCCCTAGGAGGAAGGTTAAGGAAGAAGAAAAAATTTATTTACTTTTTTACATATGTAGAAGTTAAGGCCCAAGGGGTCTGAGCCCCAAGCCCACAGAACAAGGAGCAGGGACCAGTAGATGTCAAAGGATTCCCATCCAGATCTTTCCTTATTATATCAGATCCAAGTAAACTTATCTCAACACTTCGCATTCAAAGGCTAATTCAGCTCTTATAGATTTTTCTCTAGGGATATATTTCCTGTAGTCAAGGACATTTTATTATATAACCATAATATCATTATCAAAATAAAAGAAAATCAACCTTGACACAATCCTCTTACCTAGTTGAATCTATTTTCAAATGTCATCACTTGTCCAAATAATGTCCTTTCCAGCTATATCCCCCCAGTCAGTATCCAATCACACTTGGCTTCATATGTCATGATTCTTTAGATTTCTTTATTTTGGAACAGTTCTTTAGCCTTTCCTTTTGTTTCTCGACCTTGATGTTTTTGAAGCGTGGAGACTGGTTATTTTGTAGAATGTCATTCAAGTTTGATTTCTTCATAGTCTTTCACTTGGGGCAGGAAACCACAGAAATGATGCTGTGTCCATATCAGTGCATCTTGCTAGGGCACACGTGATGTCTGTTTTCCCCAATTTTGATGGTGTTAACTTTGAGCTCAATTAATTTACAATTCATGTTGAATGAAATGACCTCGTGCGGCTCCCACATTGGAAGGCTGATTCTGGATTACCTGAAGACTATTTTTACACTAAGGGTTAGGAATGATGTTGGATGATGCCTCTTTGCCTCTGCTATGTTATCTCTAAAGTTTTACCAGTAACTAATCCCCCATATTCTTGGATAGGAAGAATTAATATTGTCAAAATGGCCATGCTACCAAAAGTGTTATACAGATTTACTGCAATTCCAATTAAAATCCCAACAACATTCTTCATAGAAATAGAAAAATCAATCATGAAATTCATTTAGAAAAATAAGAGACCTAGAATAGCCAAAGCAAACCTTAGCAAGAAGAGTGAAGCAAGAGGCATCACAATACCAGACCTTAAACTATACTACAGAGCTATAGTAACAAAAATGTCATGGAATTGGCACTAAAATAGACATGTCAACCAACCATACAGAATAGAAGCCATAGAGACAAACCCACATAAATACAGTTATCTCATACTGGACAAAAGCTCTGAAAACATACATTGGTGAAAAGATGGGCTCTTCAACAAGTGGTGTGGGGAAAATTGGAAATCCATATGCAGCAAAATGAAATTAAGCCACTATCTCCTACCATGCACAACAATCAACTCAAAATGGATCAAGGACTTAGGCACTAGAACAGAGATCCTGTGCCTAATAAAAGAAAAAGTAGGCCCAAATCTACATCATGTCAGATTAGGCCCCGACTTCCTTAATCACATTCCTAAAATGCAAGAAAAATAAATCAAGAATTAATAAATGGGATGGAATCAAACTAAAAAGCTTCTTCTTGGCAAAGGAAAAAAAAAATCAATAACGCAAAGAGAGTACCCACAGAGTGGGAGAAGATCTTTACTACATGCACATCAAAAAGAGCACTAATCTCCAGGATATATAAAGAACTCAAAAAACTTAACACCAAAAATAAATAAATAAATAACCCAATCAATAAATGGGCTAAGAGATTGAACAGACACTTCTCAGAAGTTATGCAATCGATCAACAAATATATGAAAAAATGTTCAACTTTTCTAGGAATTAGAAAAATGCAAACCAAAACTACTCTAAGATTTCATCCTACTCCAGTCAGAATGGCAATTATCAAGAATACAAGCAACAATAAGTGTTGGCAAGGATGTGGGAAAAAGGGTGCACTCATACATTGCTGGTGGCACTGAAAATTGGTGCAAACACTCTGGAAAGCAGTATGGAGATTCCTTAGAAAACTTGGAATGGAACTATCATTTGACCCAGCTATCCCACTCCTTAGTCTATACCCAAAGGACTTAAAATCAGCATACTGTAGTAACACAGCCACATCAATGTTCATAGCCGCTCAATTCACAATAGCTAAACTGTGGAACCAATCTGTATGCCCTTCAACAGATGAAGGATAAAGAAACTGTGGAACATAAACACAATGGAATATTACTCAGCTTTAAAAGAGAATAAAATTATGGAATTTGCAGGTGAATGGATGGAGTTGAAGAATATCATGCTAAGCAAAGTAAGCTAATCCCCAAAACCAAAGGCTGAATGTTCTCTCAGATAAATAGATGCTGATCGGGGGCACTGGGGAGAATGGAGGAACTTTGATTGGGCAAAGGGGAAGGAGGGAAGGGAGGAGGTACAGGGGTAGGAAGATGGTGGATGAACATCATTACCCTAGGTACATGTATGATTGCACATATGGTGCAACTCTACATGGTGTACAACCAGAGAAATGAAAAGTTGTGCTTTGTTTGTGCACAGTGAATCCAAATGCATTCTTCTGTCATGTATAACCAATTAGAACAAATTTTTTAAAAAGAATAGGAAAAAGAATTTTTTCCAGTAACTAAAGAAGGAAAAGAAAATTAACAGCTAACTAGATCAGCTTGATATTTCTTATCAAATGAGATAATCTAATAAAGAATTGGGCTTTAGTTACATGCATAAAATGGTTTTCCTTTTATACAAATTGAAAGGTAAGCAGCAAATGTTACTATCCTAAGATAATATTCTATGATAATCTTACTGGAAACAAGATGGAAGGAAGCACATTTACTAAAGGGAATTTCTAAGTGTTTTTGCAATGTGTGCAATGACCATTAGGTGGCGCACCGGCTCCAGTCGTTTTATCGGTAAGATTCCCACTGGGAAATTTGCTGCTAGAAAATGTTAGTTGCTTGTCAACTTAATTAGCTCCCTGGAATTTGAAGAGAATGTCTGGTTTGTGAAAACATCTTACTTTATATATTATATATTTGAGTTGAGGTTGGGTTCTTTTCCATAAAAATCTTTTCCTTTTCCTCATTTTATGGCTCCAAATTTAAGAAACCCATTTAGGTGCATGGTTAAAAAGAGAGGGAAAATAATATCAGTAAATCAGCAGATTTGCTAATATTCAAATCTTGAAAATATTTATTTTTGAGATTTCTTGACTCTGCCAATTTTTGGAGGGAAGATATACAAAGCAAAAAAAACTCCTTTTTTATATGTGGCAGCACATACTTTCTGGGGTGTGTGTGTCTGTCTGTGTGAAAGAGTGAGAGGGGTTGGGGAGAGAGAGAGAGGTTTTCTGTCTGTGAGGAACATAAAAGGGAGATAAGAAAGGAGAAAAAACTAGTTTTTAAAAATTCCTTTCCCATTCACACTAAAATTTAACATAATTAAAATATTCAAACTTTGAATAGAATTATAGGTAAGAGAGACTCTATCCAAATATTAATACATTAAAGAAGCAGACTGAACTTTTTCTCTCATCTGATGTGGACTGTAAGACACTCTTTTCTTAAGATAAATATTTGTTCATTGATTACTGTATTCATTTTTGCAATCCTGGGGAGTGAACCAGGGTTTCTCATGCATGCCAAGCAAGCACTCTACCAATGAGCCACATCCCCATCCCCTGTAAGATTTCTGCATATTTTTTCCTTTAAGCACACTTAAATGTATTTTTAGATCAAGTACAAATCTATCCATGGGATTACACTATTCTATTTAATAAGTACTAGAAACTCCTGTACATAACTCATCTTGGAATCAAGGAATAGACCAAACTAAGGTGGCTTCTCTGAGGGTTGCTTAGATCTCTAATTTCTGTTAAGGTCATATAAGTCACTTAAGTAGATAAATAAATAGGTCCCCAAATTTCTGTGGTGTGCCACTTCACCCTTGAAATGGCATTCTGGAGGGGAATAGAATTTATGGAGGAGCAGCCACAAACTAGCTTCAACAACTCCATACAGACAAGGATTGTTCACCTCAGAGACCCAACTTTGAAGTAACATTAGTTGAATCTGCCTGTTGGGTCACTAGAGGGCAGTGTTTCAGGTTTTTAACTGGAAAACTGCCCTGAGAGTGTCTGAGACTCTGGGTAGCCCCCAAATTGGAGAAAGTGAGAATACTTCTTTAGAATAATACTTTGTTATATTTTTCTTCAATCCTCACATCATTATAATTTTACAAAGTGTATTTTAGTACTACTACTTTAAATATAATGACAATTTTAATAGCTTTAATTTTATAACAATAAACCCCCTTATATCTGACAAATTATAGTATGCATATATTTAAAGTCATTTCATATCCTATGCACAAATAGACTTGAATATTCCATTAATATCTTCCTGGTTCTCCAAAAATACTATGGGCAAGGAAAAATATTTTTCACTTGAGCTAACTGAAGTTCACACTTATTATTTCAAGACATGCAAGTCATAAATAAAAATTGCTATTTGTTACTGGGTATAGACCCATATTCTATGCAAATCTCTTTGTCAGCTTTGAAACTCCCTGCTTCATTCCTACTATGGTTTCCAATTTTGGGACACATAAGAATGATATGAGGAACCTACCAAAAGGAGAATCTGGTAGAATTGATTCAGGATGGATAGGCTCAGGAATCTGCACTTAAAGAAGCATCCAAAGCTACATAGACCATACTTTAATAAGAAGACTTTATAGAAGCAGCAGCCACTTCTCATAATTGATCATGTTTCCTGTGCTTGCCACTTTCAAGTTCACCAAATGCTTTCAAGTACAGCACAGATTTTCAAGCTGTACCTGCTCTGGCACCATAAAGAGTCTCAGCTACTTCCAGCAACTTCTCATGATACCCGCCTGGAATCCTCATGCACCATTTCACAAGAGTAACCTTGAATTTGTGAGTTTCATTTATAGCTTCTATAATTATCAACCACTCTAAGGTCCAGTTCTAGCAGAAACAATTTTTGAAAACCCAATCCAATTATAAGACAACTTAAAGCTTTATTTCATTTTATCAAAAAATACTCTAAGGGAATTTTACATTTAGAGTTTCTTTCAAATCTATTCTTTTTGCTCTCATTGACAGCAGTTGCTCCAGAGCATTTTTTATTGCCTGCATAAGAACTATTTTCCTCTTAAAGACAGAAGATGGATTCTTCTCTTTTTTCCTCTCCTTCATTTAATTTTTTGATATATCCTTTTATTTCTAATCAGTAACTCTCTTTTTCCTTTTGAATTACTTAGTGCCATAAACTTCTATGATTTTTCTGTTCTCTGGTCTACTCTCAGCTATTCTTATTATTCTGATTCTTCTTCACGTTAACTTCCAAGACGTGCTGGGACCCTACAGACTCCATAGCAAATAAGGAAGAGGATGACCTATGAATAATAATAGATTCATGAATATGAATAGTTGTAGCCTATTATTCCATCTTTTGAAAACATAGAATTAAAACATGACATTATTGGATGCTGTTTTGTTGTGTATGTGTGGTGTCAGGGCTCAAACCCAGGCCTTACAGGTACAGGGCTAATACTCTACCTCTGAGTTACATCCTCAGACGTGATTATATGATCAGCTGAAATACATAATACTGTTTTGGGTACAATATAGCCCATTGAAATGATTTCCAATAAATATGTCTATTAATGTTTGATTTAGTTTTATTTAATGCAATCTTATTTGATATTTGTGGCTTATGAAACAAAGTTCCTGTTTTTAAATAAGTTGTTTTTCCAGAATATATTTTTATTTTACTTTCTTGATATTTGTTCCCCTTTGAATGTTGGCTTTGTCTTCATATCTTTCTCTCTTTCTGCCAAAACATGACACTGTGACACTGTTGAAGCCTTGCTCCTCCAGCTTTACACAAGGCAGGCCTGAGGTTGTGGACAATCACCCATAGGTATTTGGGATCTGAGGCATATAAACACAACTTGGCACCGTGACTGCTTGCTCTCATGAGGCCCATCATTCCCTGTTTGCTTCAAAGGAAAATTCCACTACAGCCTTCATTTGGAGGTAAACTTATGTTGAGAAGAAATTTCAATGCCTCTAATCTATAGATTCATGCAATTCTATCCAAAATTACTATAGGAACTTCAAAAGCTGATTCTGAATGCTGATCCATAAAGGAAAATCCTGTATCTCCTATGTGAAATTACCCAGTCAGAAAATTTTTAAAATATATATATTTAAAGATGTAGTTTTTAAGAAAATGTTGCATTAGTGTAGGGACAGAGAACAAAATAAAATTGAATACAAGTCCTAGAAATGCACCCCTGTACATATAAGTAAACTTGATTTGATACAGAGTGGATCCTGCACATCAGTGGAAATAGAGTTTTCAACAAACAATACAGGAGTGATTAGTCCTAGTATATTCTTGCTGCTATAACAAAATGCCTTAGACTAGGTAATTTATAAAAAACAGAAAATCATTTCTCACTTTTGGAGGCTGGGAAGCTCCAAGATCAAGGTGCAAGCAGATTCAGAGATTCAGTGTATGATAAGGGCTGCTCTTTGCTTCCAACATGGTGCCTCCTTGATATGTCCTCACATGGTGAGAGACAGAAAGAGGAAAGTGATTGTCCTTTTTTTTTCCCTTTCAGTTCATTTAAAACATCACTAATCCTATTCCTCAGGGCTCCTCCATGACTTTACAACCTTCTAAAGACCCTACCAATTAATCGTATTGCTGATTAAGTCCCAACATGTGGATTCTGAGAAAATACCTTCAGATCTTAGCATCATCTATATAGAAAAAAATGGAAGTTAAAATCCTACCTCATACCATAATAACAGCAAATAGATAAATAAAAACTTATATATGAAAATAGAAAAACATACTACTTTATTTTTTTATTTTTATTTTTATTTTTTGAACTTCTGACTGGCAGGTATGGACATTTATAGGGAACTGCTAGTAAAAATAGACCACATAAAATTTTACATTCCTGACTTTGTCACTGTGATTAGTCCATCTAGGTAGATTTCAGCATATCTCACATTTTATTTTTTTTTCAGATTTTTTTTTCAAAACATTACAAAGCTCTTGACATATCATATTTCATACATTAGATTCAAGTGGGTTATGAACTCCCATTTTTACCCCAAATACAGATTGCAGAATCACATCGGTTACACATCCACATTTTTGCATAATGCCATATTAGTAACTATTGTATTCTGCTACCTTTCCTATCCTCTACTATCCCCCCTCCCCTCCTCTCCCATCTTCTCTCTCTACCCCATCTACTGTAAAAACATACTACTTTAAATAAGAGAATATCTATGATCTTGGGATAGGTAAGAGCTCTTAAACAATTCATAAAAAGCACTAAATGTAGAGGGGAAAAATAAGTCAATTCAGTTAGATTTTAGGTCAGAATTAATGTGGATAAAATACTGAAACAGAGTAAAAATGTAACCCTGGGGGGCTGGGGATGTGGCTCAAGCAGTAGTGCGCTCGCCTGGCATGCATGCTGCCTGGGGTTCGATCCCCAGCACCACATACAAATAAAGATGTTTGTGTCCGACAAAAACTAAAAAATACATATTAAAAATTCTCTCTCTCTCTCTCAAAAAAATACATTTTAACCTGTAACCCTGGGAGAAAATCCTTGCAGCATACATGATTGACAAAGTACTAATATATAGAATATATACTCTATGCCAAAAGTGTCAAAGAAAAAGAAAAAAGTAAAACAATCCAACAGATGGATGGACATATTGTTTGAAGAGGAACTTTATAGAAGAGAAAAATTGGATAGCTAATATGCATACAAAAGATAGACTGCTTAATAGGGAATAAGAGAGCTGCAAAGCATGCCATCAAATGAAATAGCAGTTCCTAAAACATAGCTAAAACATCAGAAAACTTTGATAGTAACAAGAAGTGGCAAGAGTGTGCAGAAATTATTAAAAATATAGCACTGGGGGATTGTTAATTACTACAACTTCCTTGGAAACAATTTGATATTACCCCAGACTGTTGAAAATATGAACATCCCATCACCCAGTGATTTCACCCTTTATGTGGCTTTTACAGTAAAATACTATTATACCCGTGTAGTGATCCTTTGTAGCAGCTTTGATTGTGATAGTAAGTATGCACACATGAACACACAAACACACAAACCAGAAGAAACTGAAATTTCCACAAAAAGAAAATGGCAAACTGAACTGTGGCATATCCAGAGAAAGGGGACATCATCCACTCGTGTCAGAGGATGAGTGATGGTTGCATGAAAATCATTAATAAACCTCAGGAGCATAATGAAAAGGGCAAGTGGCAGCAAAGAACACACAGTATGATTTTTTCTTGCGTAAAGCTCAGTTACATATAAAACTCAACTAAATAAATTCCAAAACTGTATTTGAGGAATGCCTTCATATGCAGTAAAACTATGGAAAAGTCTTATAATGAGAGAACTAAGCTCTGGGTGTGGTGCACATAAGAGGCCTCCTCCAAGTTAGGTGGATGTTCCTCTGGCATATGTGAAGTCCTGGCTCCCATCCCCAGCACACCCCTCCCAAAAGGAAGAATACTCTCCTTTAAAAAAAAATTGATTTTATTTTTTTAAGTACCTGACAGTGGAATGCATTACAATTCTTATTACACATACAGAGCACAATTTTTCATATCTTTGTATGTAAAGTAGGTTGACACCCAATTGGTGTCTTCATACATGTACTTTGGATAATGATGTCCATCACATTCCACCATCCAATACTGTCCTTCTACTTTATCTGGGTGATAGATCAAGGATGTTTGCTATGTTATAGCTCACGCCCTTACATTTCATTTTATTTTTTCACACATCTTTTATAAATTTCTTCTGCATTTGCTTAATATCTAATTGAAACAATCCTAAAAGGATAGTATATAGATAAAATAAAAATCTGAAATACATAAAAAGACCATTTTTAACTTGTAACTGCTCTGCCTTTCTGTGCTAGTACCTGCCCCCTACTGGCTTGTTTTCATCCCAACAGACATAGGTCATAGAATCCAGTTTCCCCGGTAATTTATGATGTTGGTCTCTGCTGTCTCTAGTTTACCCTCTATGGCAGTCTAGGTAAATCTACGTGAAACACAGGTGTTTTTATTTTGGAATCCACAGTAGATGATCGAGGACAAGGAACTCTGCTTCCATTATCCCCATTAACTGTCCCTGTTGCCTTTTTGTGTTTCAGTGCAGGGGACAGATACACTGTAGAAGATGAGGGTCCTGAGTGAGTCACAGGGTGACTCTCTCCTTTGAGTCAGCGTTGTTTACCCAGGTGGTAAGGACAGAAAGTCCCACCCACCTCCCTGTAATCCTGGCCTTGCCGCAGGACACTTCTGTGGGCAGCACCGGCAGACTCCCCAGAGCATGGAAAAATCCAGACTGAATGGGTAAGGTGTGGCTCAGTGGGTGATGGTGGTGATGTTGGCAGAAACACCTAGAGCAACTGAGAGTCTAAAGAGGGTGAAAGCAAATTCCTGATAGGGAATTTAGAGGCAGGGGATCAGGACAGAAGTGGAAACAGTAGAGCAGAATTTGCCAAAGGATGGTTACAAACTTAATAAGGAGTTTATGGGATGTCTTCCTCAAATAGGAATTCTTGTGCCAAGTAGGAAAAAAAAAGGACTTTTCAGCATGTGGAATAAGAGACAGGTACATCCAAGGCATTATCAGAGCTCTGGAAATGGCATGAAGCCTTTTCAGGAGGATGGGTCACTTATCAAAGCCACAACAGGGTCTCCATGAGTAGGAGGCACTGTGGTGGGCAAAGTCCCCAGAAGGGATTGGGATGGCCCAATCCTAATGTCCTCTGCTCTCCTCATTTTTTTTAAATCTCTTCCTTCCAGTATATCAAGGGTGCATCTTCCTGTAATAGAATTGTTTGGTTATGAAGTGTCCACCCCCAAGGCTCCCATGTTAATTCAGAAATATTCAGAGGTGAAATGACTAGATTGTGAGAGCTGTAACCTAACCAGTCCACCCTAGTTTGAATGCACTGCCTGGTGGTAACTTGAGGCAGGTGGGATGGCGCTGGAGGAGGTGGGTCACTGGGGTCATGCCCTGGAAAGGTGCATCTTTCCTGTGGACACTTCCTCTTTGCTTTCTCTGTTCCTGGCTGCCATAAATGAAGCAGAACTCCTGCCCTTCCACCAATGTGTGCTGCCTCACTTTGCTCCCAGAACAGACTCAGTGTCTACAGACTGAGATCTCTAAAATCATGAGCTCCCAATAAACTCTTCCTCCTCTAAATAATTTTTGTAGGGTATTTTGGTCATGGCCCTGAAAAGCTGACACATGCAGTATAGAAATCTCCCTCCCAACCCCTCAGCCATTCCCAGGGCTACAGATGTCATGACCTTTGAATGCTTGTTCTGAACAGAAAATTTTTAAAACAATATTTAAAAAATTCTATTGCTCGTTTGAGTTCTAGAAATTCTGCAACTACACAGGAATCAATAGACTAATTTAGCCCTTCTGGATGGCTACTTGTTATTACCCTTTTGCCACGAATAAAATATTTTCCTATGATTTTAATGACATTCCATAGATCATGCGTTTATGGTTTGCTGAGGTAGAAACCTGACATTTCTCCTTTGGTGTCTCTTTGTGCATGTGGGGTAAAAAGGAGAGTAGAACTTGACATTCCTGGTTTATGTTCTTGTCTTGTTTTTACATCTTTTCCACTCTCAGTCCAGGGAGACAGGCCAATCCCTTTAAAGCAAGCCCCATTACACAAGGTCTATTTTAAAGGGCCATCCCATAAAATAATGTGTGACAGGATTAGACACCTGCCTTTAAAAGCACTTCCTCCCTGTCATGTACTACTTGATTTAGCATCAGTGCGCAGGATTTCCCTGACAGCTTGAGCACCTTACAAGGCCCAGGTACAGGTGCAAAACAGATCTTCCCAGGGCTGTGAACTGGTCTTTTAAGCAGAGTACAACATAGCGTCAACCGACTGTGGCCTTTCTCAGTGAAGAAATCACTGGGGAAGAGGAAGGATGAACCAGTGTGGCCAAATTTTCAGGGCTGAGTGCAAATTTCCCTCATTTATATAACAGCAAATAAATATCTGTCTAGCCAAAGCAGGTGACTGTATACACAGGTGTCTCCTTGGCTGGGCCTTCTTTTATTTGTGCACATGAACAGGAGGCTGTGTAGAAACACAGATGTGCCCTTAGTCCCCCGAGCCATGTGAGTGTGAAAAATGAAGGCCTCAAATTTTGGTGGAAAGAAGAAAGGGGAAGAAGGTTTTTGTGGCCACCAGTTGTCCTTAGATGAGCTCCTGACAGGTCCAAGTACCTAGGGTTAGATCATGGATCTGAGTGATCTTCGTGAAACTAGCTTCAATGTGAAAGCCAGGATTATAAGAACCATAATATGCCAGTGAACTCCAAAGCTTCTTGCCTCCAGGGGATTAGTGAGCTGAATTTGCTCCAGAGGCTACACAGCATGGACTCTGAGATCATATTTACCTGGCTTCCTGCTGTCACTCAACTTATCCCCATGCTTACTTGGGAAAGTAATATTGTATATCTGAGCATCAGTTTCCTTGTCTTTAAAATGGGTGTTACACCAACAACCAATTTTCTGTGAGAATTAAGTGAGGTGATAACTAAAAGTATGCAGCAAGAGCTTTTCTGAGTCATTACTTGTGTAATAGAATTACATTCTTTCTATCTGACATTGTTCAAACTCACCTGGTTTGTTGTACAGAGGTTTTCTAGCCTCATCCAGAATTTTATGGAGTCTCTTTTAGGTGAGGTGGAAAAGATCTAATTGAGAGGGGGAGATAATGCCTTTTGTCTGTCTGAGGGTAAGCTCATGCTATATTGCCCCATGTAAGTGCCCGTCAACTTACACATTTTAAAATCTGGAAGGCCTGTTGAGGCTACCTAGACTAGATGTCCTTAACCTGGAACAGCAGTACTCCAGATGGAGTACTGTTGATGGCTTTAGAGTTTGGACTTGGGATGTTCCCCCAAGGCTCATATTTTAAAGGCTTGGTCCTAAACGCAGTTTTTAGGAAGTGATCGGATCACAAGGACTCTCACCTCTTCAGTGGATTAATCCATTGATGGATTAATAATTTGGTGGCATTATTGGGAAGTGGTGGAAACTTTATAGGTGGGGGCAAATCAGAGGAAGTAGGTAGTGTGTCTTTGAAGGGTATATCATAACCCTACCCACTTCATTCCCCCCTCTTTTTTCTTTCCTTCCTGCCACCTGAGGTAAGAGGCTCCGTTTTGCCCTGCTTTTCCACTATGAGGCTCTGCCTTACTTCAGGTTCATAGTAATGGAGCCAGCTGTCCATGAACTGGAACTTCTAAAACCGTGAGCCAAAACAAACCTTTCCTCCTTAAGTTGATTTTCTCAGGTATTTTGTCAGAGTTAAGAAAAACTGACTAACACGGATGGGATCCACAGGCACAGAAAGTTTTATGATAACCAAATCCCCTGAACTTACATGGAAACTCTTAGCTAAAAATTGATGCAAATGACCTTCCCTTTCGCAGCTTCCTTCCTCTCTTCCTTTCTTCTTTCCTTCAGTATTTAATGAGAAGTATCTCTGAGGCACTAGACACTGTTCCAAGTGTTCTGGATGCAACAGTGAAGTAAGTAGGCATAAATCTCTCTGTATGTAAGAGGAAAGATAATAAAAAAAATATGAAATAGATGGAATAAATGATATTTTAAATATAAATATATTCTAAGGATAAAAATAAAGCAATACTGAGGAATTGAAAGAGTTAGGGTGGGAGTATTTGCAATTTTAGCTAAAACATTCAAGAAAGAGTGTGTCTTTGAAGGGTGTATCATAACCCTACCTGAAGAGGGATCTTTGAGTCAAAACCTGAATGACACACAAGGGAGCATGTTTTGCATATTTCTGAGGTAAGTGTCCCAGGAAGAGGAAATCAAACTATCATATTTAGGGGGCAGTAAGGATCTTTAAGAGAGAAGATCACCTGAAAGTAGTGAAGCACTCTGGGTAGGCAATGTTCACTATCCACTGTCACAAAGCATCTTTTCATGGTGGGATCTAGTACAACAGAACAAATCAGACACTTCACCAGAACTGCCTTTTCCAGAGGGACCACAGATGGCAGAACACCTGGCAACACTTCTCATCTTTGGATCTGGGTTTGTTGACCCGTTGCTTAACGTCCCTACACACACCTAGGATACAGTGGTCAAGGACATCATCAGAGACCATTGGGACCTTTGTGGCTATTCATTGTCAAGAGCTCAAGATTCCTGAGAATGTGGAAAAACAAGTCAGTCCTTCGGAGATTCTTTTAGCATGGGATGTCTCCTGCCATTGGGACATGAACTAAGAAGAGAAGGAAGGTTCTCAAGGGGGTGCGGTGGACCTACAAGTTTTGAATGAGCAAAAGACCGGGATGTACATACACAAAGAAGGGGCCCTTGAGAACATGACAGAAGCAAAGGGCTTGTCCAGAAGCATGAGCCCCTTGTTGGGAAATGATGGTGTAAAGTTGATGGACATCGTGGATGAAAGAGGATTTCTCCAATTTCACTCTGCTTCAGAGTGAACATTGTTTGGCAGACACCTAAAATGTCTCTTTTGTGCATGATTCTGGAATACATTATTCATTCTGTTTCCCCCTTGAAAAGGAATCTGTGATCACAAGAAGCTAGCATGAGTTCACTGAGAAATAGCAATTTCACACTAGACCCTATTTCTTTTTTTAAAAGGAATACTGGATTAAACCATGTAGTGGGTATTATGTTGTAGGGAAATTTTTGGCTAAAGATCAGAGAAGACCTGTCTTCTTGCCAGAATTTAAATTAATCTATAGGTTTTATTTTTGAGGCAGAGAGTATAAAAAAATCACAATCCTAATAAAAAATAGATAACAGTCAAAGGACTTTTGAATAAAATGTAAAGATAATATTAAAACCTACTTAGTCCTGGAGGGGGGAATGGGAATAAGAAAGATAGTAGAATGAGTCAGACGTAATATGCCTTTGTTCATATCTGAATACATGACCAGTGTAACTCCACATTATGTACACCCACAAGAATGGGATCCTAATTGGAATGGGTTGTACTCAGTGTATGTATAATATGTCAGAATACACTCCACTGTCATTGTCATGTATATCTAAAAACAATAAATAAATAAATAACTACTTAGTCCTCTATCAGACAAATGTCTTATTTGAATAGTCTCAAATGAATGAGCAGAACTTGGGACTCTCCCCCATCCTTCCTTATCCTTCTGAGTATTAATAAGAACTTATTTGGAGGAAGCCCACCAGGAAATGATAAGCACTCAAAGTAATGTCTCAGGAAGTATTGATAAAGGCTGTAGGGCATTTAGCAGAAAAAAATAAGCTCATCTAAGAAGTGGTTCTGAAAGCATGGACCCCACACAAGCAGCATCAGCATCACCTTTGAACCTGTTAGAAATGCAAAATCTTAGGCCCTACCCAGACTTCCCAAGTCTGGTGGAGGGAACCTCACAATCTGTGCATTAACAAGCCTTCCCAGGGCTTCTGAAGCTCACTGCTTTTTCAATGCTTGTACAATGGGATGCTCACCTGTGCTCTTTAGCAATTAAACAACTACCTTTTGTCCGCCCTTGAAGAAGTCATTGCACCTGCCTAATATCCAAGAGACCCTGTGGCCTGCTAGGCTAAAGTTAGATATTTGACCAGGTGTTTCATGATGCATTTTAGAAAATAGAGGGAAGTGCAGAAAGAATCTGGTCACAATTATTTGGATCCATAAAATAGTCAAAAGACTAGACCTCAAATATTCTATCCAAGTGCAGTTATCAGCTGCAATGGAAAACAGTGTGTTTTATGATTCCCCACTTGGCCTTTGTGGCTTAACATGTTTTACTGTTAATTTAGATGAAAATTTCAATGGGGACATTTCCCAGATCATATGATGAGGCAATAGGTTATTGATAAAATTGTCTAACAAAATGAAGTTTCACAAAAGTGCTAAACTTCTTCAAAGAGTTGACAGGGATAAAATATTTTTTACTTTTATACAGGGGACACAAATGTCAATGGTGCTAAATAAAAATGGTGAAGAAGTGACTGAGGAGCCACATTTTTGAAGAGCTCTTGATGGTGCTTGTCTATCATGAATCTTCAGCAGAAATCAAAAGATAGCACCACATACTGGACTTTCATATTTAGTTAGCTTAACAGGACCACTAGATCTTTAATGAAGAAAATTCTAGATCTGCTATACTCTACTGATCAAAATCACACTTGCAGAGTGACACTCAGTCATGAGCACCATATTTTAAGTGGGATGAGCATTAATGGGAACTTATTTGGAGGAAGCCCACCAGGAAATGATGAGTACTCAAAGCAATGTCTTAGGAAGTATTGATAAAGGCTGTAGGGCATTTAGCCTAGAAAAGAGGAGATTCAGACCCTACCAATCATCTTGAAGTTCTTGAAACAATACTATGGGACTAAATTTATTTGTGGTGGCACCTAAATACAATTTAGGTTGTATTTAGGTACAACCTAAATAAGGAAAAAGAAACTGCAAAGACATAGTCTTTCATTCACTGTAAGAAAAATTCTTCCGAGAAACAAAGGTGTCCCCAAATTACAAAAAATTCTTTTTTTGCTTCAGAGTGTTAAAATGGAAAGACCACTTGAGGGATGAGATTGAGGGGATTCAAACTATCTTTAAAGTTTATTTATTTCTCCTGTGCTTATATATCTATCAGTAGATGTCCCAGAAGTACAATGGGAAACACATTAAATTACCTAAATCTTGTAGAGAATTTACTGCGTCAGACACTATAACTACACATTTTGTATATATAATCACTCATGCAATCATCATGGTAAATCTACAAGAGCAGTGCTATTATCCACACTTTACAGATGAGGAAATCGAGAACCAGAGAAAGTGAGTACCTTACCCAAGACTGAACTGCTAATCCAAGGTTTAGCTGGAAATCAACCCAGGCATGTTAGCCCTTCCTGCTCTTCATCATAGGGATGATCTCTGGCTTGTCCACAATAGTACTCTGGTCAAACAGGCCAAGTTAGCCATGTCATGAGAAAGACATGAACATATATACAAGCATATGTGTGTGCACATATATGTAAATGCAGATAGAAATCTAAGCATGAGCCTTCATTATGATTCACAACTCTGTGATTACAAATGCCCAATAAGAGCAAATCCTGGAAAAGATATTAGTAATTCTGCAAATCCCTGCTAAATAGAGGACAGGCATTCAGTGTTCTCTCTGCTCCTTGAGAGTTTTGCATTACCCTTTGTTGATGGGAATATAAAATGTTGCAGTCACTATGGAAAATAATATGAAAAGTTGTATAAAAAATAAAAATAAAAAATAGAACTACCAGATGACCTAGAAATTTCAATTCTAATTTTTAAAAAAAGCAAGGATCTCAGAAAAATATTTGTATACCCTCGTTCAAAGCAGCATAATTCATAGCAAAGAGGTAGGAGCAACCAAAGTGTTCATAAATGCATGAGTGAATAAGCAAAATGTGGTTTATATGTGCAGAGGGATATAATTCAGCCATGAAAAGGAAGGGAATTATTATACATGCAACAACATGGGTGTACCTTAACATATTATGCTAAATGAAATGACAGATGCAAAAAGACACTGTATGAATTCACTCCTAGGCAATACTTAGAATAGTCAGATTCACAGAGACAGAAAGTAGAATGGTGTTTTTCAGGGGTTGGGGTAATGGAGGAATGGAGAGTTCACTAACAGGTAAAACATTTCAGTTTTGCAAGATAAAGATAGTTCTGGAAAGATGGTGGTGAAGATGCCACAGCAATGTATATGATACGACTGCATTCTACGTGGAAAAAGAGTTAAGACAGTAACTTTGTTATGTGTGTCTGACCATTTAAAGATAATAATTTAAAAAGAAATTTCCTTCACTTTTTTGTTGACAGGATTCTCTTGGGAGACAGATACATCTATTATTCCATTAGTCTCTAAAATTGCCTCCTTCAAAGTTCTTCTCTACTCTGACCTTGGCCTCATCAATGGAGTTCTTGGTAGCTTTCTTGCCTAGAAAAGTGATGATGAAACTCCAGGAAAAATATTTTCCCACCATGTTTTCTTACTTGGAAGCCACAGTATTTTTCCAAAGTGAATTCAGACCAATAATCTTGTCAACATTACAGTTTAAGTCTCTTCTTATAAATAATTTTTCAGCCTGCAAATTGGATTTAATTTTGTGGTCACATGATTTTGGCTGCCTCTGCTTATGGTCAATCATTTTCTTGTGTCTGAGCAATTTATGCAGAATCTCATGTGGGGAGTTAATTTCTTCCGGGTTTGTTCGGAGAAGAGTGGATTTATTTATTTATTTTTGGTGCATTTTAGTTATACATAAGAGTGGGGTACATTTGGGCATATTCATAAGAACACAATAGTTTTCTCCAATTCAGCCCCCAGTACTATCCCCCCTTCTCTTTTCTCCTGCCTACCCCTGGTTCTCTCCCTCTACTCCATTGGGCTTCATTTTATTGATTGATTGGTTGATTGATACTTGGTGGTTATAAATATAATTGGAATGCCTTGTATTATATTCAGACCTGCACATAGTATAATTTGGTCAACTTTATTCCCCAGCTCGTTCCCTTGTCTTCCCCTCCTCCCTCCCTCTTGGTCTCCTGCTTCTACTATATAAGAATGAATGCTCTTTCACTCCCTTGAGAACCTTCAATGAGAGTAAACCTAGAGCTGACGTTGGTCACATGGCCCATGTAGCATCATATCCATGGGAGTATATGTGCACTCCCTGATCAGTTCACATGCACACATGATAGCCTGAATGACCAAACACCTTGCAGGATTTTGATTTTTGATGCCCTACTATGTGGTTATGTGGTTTTGCACCACATATGTTGTCTATACTTTCTATACCTGGGAGTAAACGCCTATGAAACAGCTAAAAATGGGATTTACCATCATCCTAGCTTTTCAAATCTTCTCTAACTTTACCTTCTTTTCCTTTACCTTAGTAAATGACCTCCCTGACCCCTTTCCTGGCCCTATCCCTGATGTCATATGCAGATATCACTTTTTTTCCCCTATCATGACTTCTCTTTGGTTATTTTCCATGGATGTGTCCCTGAGGATTCAAAGCAGGGACATCTGGCACACAGCTGCTGGGCAGAGGTCCACCTCGCTGGTCCTCTCCCAACAGCCCTTCAGTTCCCATCTTTACCATCTGTATCACTTCCCCCATTTTATTTAGGATGCTCTTGCTGCCTGAGTTATAAAGTGCTAAGAAGTTTAGGAAGAGATTGGACTCTGCTGACATATTCTATCTCTTTCATCCTCAGACTTTTTCTGGTTTGACTTTCCTCTTGGATGCTTAGAATGGGCTACTGTTCTGAATGATTTTTGCCACACAAACCCCTCTGCAAACACTCTGCAAAAAAAAAAAAAAAAAAAAAGGATCCCTTTCCCATTCCTGATACATAGGTTCTTGACAGCCCCACAGATAGAAAATTCACTTGCAAATAATTGTTCCTAATGCAAAAGTAATGTTTCTGAGGACTTATATTCTCTGTCCTTTCTGTACGGAAAGTCTGCCTGAGGGCACAGTGGTGGTCTCAGTTCTCAGTATATTCACTAATTCCCCATTTATTTAACTCATCTCCTTTCAGGCTGCCATTCACAGAGCAACACTTACCTTTGTGTCTGTTATCAGAAATTACTTGGCACATCATTTCCTTCTAGATCTACCACTGCTAGCTAAGAAGATAAAACTGCATTGGTTACTTAGATAGTTTACCTCTCCGTTGGCTGTTTTCCCCTGTAATAAGTTGAAATCAGACCAAACAAGCAGAACTGAGGAAAAGGTCCTCAGTGTCTGACTCTTCCTCTTTCCTTCACCAACAGGAGAGCTTTCTCTAACGTCTCATCAGTATGACAAAGTGACCCAAATCATCCACCCGGCTGTCCTGCTCTGTGCACAGCAACCTATACCATTGCCTAGACCTCTCAGAGCACTTCCATATTTTCTCAGACTTGCAGTCTTTTGCCTTTTGTTGATTAAATTTGGGAAGAGTCACAATTACTGTGACATAAATGTGTTCAACTGTGGAAATCCTGTCCTTAGAAGAATCTGGCATAGCCTCCTGTAGTCAATCAAGAGCTTCAAAGAAAGCAACTGGGGGCATCTAAAGTGACAACAGTTGCCTGACAAATTGCCATTTCAAATCCCTTTGAACTAGAAGAGTGAACTTAATAGCTTTCAGCCACTGATTGTTGTTCTTTAAACAGGGGCTTTTCTTCTTGTCTTTTGGATCATCTGCCCAGCCCCGCGTCTACAGACTAGGAGACTGTTCTTGCCCCAGTTTAGGTTAAAATTGAGATATTTCACACCGTTTAGTGGCTAACATTTGAATTTTTGTCTTTGACTGGCCAAGCTGATCATGGTGCTGGAAGAATTCCAAGAATGTCATGACTCCCAGTGGGGACTGCTGGCTGCAAGCCACATTAAAACTGAATACACTCCTGTTGAAGAGGCAATTTTAAATTAGTGTAGGATATAGAGACCTGGCTTCTGAGACCAAGATCTCCCCACAGGGCAAGGGGCACCAAAGCTGATGGAGCACTGTTCTGTGCCAGATACTTAGATCCAAAAATGAGTTCCATTTAACCCCCCAAATTCCATTTTAAAGCAGCCCTACATGGCTATGCTAGCATCTAGTCACCTGTGGCTATTTAAATTTAAATTAATTAAGATGAAATAAAATTTAAAACTGTTTCTTAGTCTCAGTCGACACATTTTCTGTGCTTAATGTTCAGAGATGGCCAATGGGTGAGTACCATTGTAATAATTGTAGAGTTAGTAGTTAGTAGGTAGCACTGGATAGCTCTAAGATGCATATTTTATATCTCTTTGGTATATAATTTTTATCATTCAAGAAGTATATATTCGGTAGTACTGCTTTAAAGTAGGCATTATTTTTATTTTCACTTTTCAGGTGCCGAAGGTGAGATGCTCTGTTGGGGCCCTGAGAGTCGGTGTTTCACTTAAGTTTTACTACACGGCCCTAGAAAATGTCAGAGTCAGGCAACTGAAGAAGGAACTGTGGTTCTGGTCATTTAAATCCTGGATGCATCCTGGATCATAGTATACACAATAGCAAGGGTTTGAACCAAGGTTCATGAAGCAATCCCAGCTATTCCAGTCTCATTCCTTATATAACATTATTAAAAAACCAAATCTGCAATGTAATTAATAGGAGAGCAGACAAGAAGAGAATGTTTTTAATGACCAAGAGGTATTTCCTGGAAGTCTTGACCTGGGAAGATATTTTGGTGATGAGGTTAGGTAAGACCTTCTAGGATATAGGATTTGCCTGAACAAAGACCCAGAGGCCAGAAGGCGCATTTTGGCTTCACATGTTTTCATTGAGCATATTTTGCCTCAGCGTCTCAGATCTTAAGAATTTAAAAACAACACATGTCAAAATACTTATCTTTTTTTGTTGTTTCTTTTTGGGATCCCGAGTTAACACACATTAAAGGGAGACACCCTTGTGAATTCACGGGCCAGTTTTGAATAAAACATAAAAGATGATAGTTGCTATTTTTAGAATCATATAAAGAAAATAAAGCTAATGGGGTCATTTTTTTTCATTCCTGGCCATCCATCTTGAAAGCATCAAGTGAGAGCAAAAACATCGCTTCTATTGGGAATAGAAGAAAGGCTCACACCAACAAGCATTCTGTGACCAGGGTCAACAGACAATTATTACAGAATATGTAAAACTGAACCAGCATTCTATCTTTTTTCCCCCCATGGCATATTCTTTTTTATTGGTTCTTTTTAGTTATGCATGATAATAGAGTCCATTTTGATATTATACAAGCATGGAAAATATCTTATTCTAATTAGAACCCCAGTCTTGTGGATATACATGATGGTGAGATTCGTTGTGGTATATTCATATGTGTACATTGGTAAGCTATGTCAGATTCATTCCACTGTCTTTCATTTCTATCCTTGGTTACCTATTAGGAGAAGTGGCCAAACTAGCATTATGGAAATGGTGTAATCATGGAGAATAAGAAGTCATTGCTAATTCTGAAGTCCATTGGCTAAGGGTTGAACTGCCTATTTTTACCAGTAGACCTCAGATCCCGATTTTTACTGTGGATAGGTATCCCAAACCCATGTCTCTAACAAAGGCTATTATTAAAGGATCCCAGAGTTCTCTGTTCCTGCAGCTTTCTTCAAGGAGCTACCTATGTTTGCTTCACCAGGGCAGTAGTGGAAGGTCTGGTTCACTTTGCTTTATTTTCCTATACCAGTCATTTCTCTAGTTTGCACCCAGGCCACACTCCCATGCCTGGATTCCCATAAACAGTGTCTCAACACTACTTTCAACCTAGGCACAAGTTGGGACCCATTTTGTATCGTGGTATAGGAAAGATGAGACAGCCCTGATTTCATCTAACCCTTTTGCCAAAAGGTCTGTCTCTTCAGAGTCCTCCAAACTGATATATCCAAACTAAGAGCATCTTCAACATACTTAAGAATAATTCCAGAATGCAATTTCTATCCCAGAAAGATGGAAAGGCCCTTCTTTAAATCTAAAAAGAAAGCCAGCCCTTTGTTGCAAGGGGGTTGTCTGAAGTTAAGCCCTGAAAGGAGAGTTTGATGTGGAGATTCTCAGGGAAGTGATTGACGGAGATGTTCCCTCAGAAGACATCAAGAAGAGGATGGAGAAGCAGAAACTGACCAGGGGGCAGTTCCCATGAAATTCAGCCTGAATCCCATAAAACAAGGAGGTTTTCTGGAGCATAAATTGCATAGAAGAGTCTTTCCTGCCCAAGTGAACTGTACATTCATTTGCTGCATCAGCCCATCTCTGGCTCTGGGGTACTGCAAGGTATGCAGGCATAGCTTGGAGGCCCTCTGAGATGCTGGCTCAAGGCATTCCTGAGGATGAGCTGCACTGAGAGCCTTTATAGCACAGTCACAGCAACCAGTAAAAGGTTTTCCAGGCCTCTTGGCCAGCATCTGTTCCAAGATATTCTTAGACACTTCCCCTTGCCTCACTGGGGTCGGAAGTACAACAATTGTGGGAGTTTCTGTATCTCTCACTACTGAAATCTCTTCAGGAAAATCTGTTCTCTGTCCCAGGAGACCTGAGCCTTTCCCAGAAAATAGCTCTTCTCCTCCAACCTCCCTGAGCCAAGAGAGCCAAGCTGTCTTGGAGAGTAGCTATGCCCAACATAAGCACTATCACGATTGCTCTCCTGTTCTCATATCATGGGGGAGTTTTATTCACAGCGTGAGGTTGAACACTTCCTCCATTTGAATTGTTATTTTTTTCTCTATTCCCACCAAAGAGAATTTAGGACTGCTGGCACATGTTTCACTAGTGTTAAAGGAAGCACACCTTCTAAGGATGATATTATTAATTATCTAGACAAAATTGAGTCTACATCAGAATTGAGGAACAACTAGGTATGGTGATCCTTCTTATCTGCATTTCCTCTGCATTATTAACAAAGAATTACTAAATGGAAAATTCCATAAACTATTGATAACATTTAAATCATGTACTGTTCTGAGAAGGGTGGTAACAATCTCACATCATACTTTATTCTGCCTTGGGCAAGAGTAACCTCCTTATACAGTGTAACCATGTTGGATATGCTACCTGCCTATTGGTTATTTGGTAGCCTTCCTGGTTTTCAGATCAACTGTGTGGTATTGCAGTGCTTGTGCCAAAGTCTTTTTGAGAGAAAGAGAGACCACACTCACATAAATTTTATTATAGAATATTATATCATAAGTGTCAGTATCAGTTACTAATAATTTCTTACTGTGCCAAATTTATAAATTAAACTTTAGCATATGTATTTATGTGTAGGGTTTGTTGCTATCTTTGGTTTTAGGCATCCACTGGGCATCTTGGGACATATGCCCTGCAGATAAGCATGAGGGCAGGTTCCATATGTAATTAGCAAGATATGCACACCTTTCTTACAGTCATAGCACTGATCGCCATGATTGGCTTTCAGCATCTCCTAAAATCTCACTGGCCCCTAATTGCATTATTTCTGTTTCCCTCTGGAAAAATTCTATTCTTGATGCAATTCTTACTAATTATGCAACTCCCCTCACACTGTTTTGGCAATAATATTGACAATCTCTGACATTTATATAGTAAAGAACATCATAAGTTTCTGTTGTGGTTAATCTGACCCAGTAAGGCTAATATTTTGAGGCTCTGTTCATTTAACAAATAAACATCGACTCTCTCTTAAGTATCTCTCTCAAAACCAGAGAGGGTAGTAGAGGAAGGGAGGAGAGAAGTCACAGATCAAATGTAAGTGTAGCAGGAATCCAAAGTGGCTTGAGGGAATCCCAAAATTTTGAGATGTTCAGCTGTGGTTAATGAATATGATCACCTGAAATGATGAGATGGTGAAGATAACCAATAACTGAAATTCCTGTCTAGTCACACTCTGAAGTGATTTGGCTGAGGTTCTTTGAATTGACTTCATATAGAGAGTAGATGATGTAAGGTTGTGGATTATTTTCATCTGTGTCCAGGTACACACACACATACATGATATATGCATGAATACATATGGTACATACATATGTATGTGCATTGTTTTATTTGATCTTCAACCAACCCTATGACCTGAACTTTCTACTTGGAAGAACACTGGGACTTCCTGATATTAAGTAGCTGGGCACTTTACTTCAAATTCTGTTTTTTCTTTCCCCCTGCATTCTTCTGAAATCTCTTGATTAGAGAATCATCATTCTTCTTTCCAAAGGTTCATCTTAATTGAGAATGTATTAAACAGGAACTTTCAACAGCAAAGAGTAGGTGTCCCAACCCAAACATCCCCAAGCACAGAGATGATTAGTATGCATGGTACCGGGGATGGAACCCAGGGCTGAATGCATGCCAGGCAAATGTTCAACCACTGAACTCCACTCCCAGCCTGAGATCAATAAGTGGAAAGGGATGATCATGATGAGTCATCAGCAGGATCCAGGTTCTCTGGTGATGCCAAGACCATGTACTTCTCCATTATTGGCCTTGAGTTCCTTTGTGTTGAATTTATCCTTAGATAAGTGCTTAGAAAAGTGGGTTAGAACAGATGAAATAATGTGAGTGCTCACAGCTCTGATTTATTACCTTGGCAACCACCACTCAGAGAGAGAAATCAGGGACAGCTGATATGCCCAGGAGTTCTGAGCCTGCAAGTATAGCTCTCTTTGCATATAAACTTCAAAATATTATTATTCATTATTTTCCCTTTGTGCTGCTGCTTCTTCTTGGACAAACCTGTAGTCCTTCCTCCAAGGTAGGAAGAAGGACTGTGCAGCATCCCCCATCAACTCTTCACTCCATCTGCATTTTTTTAAAAAATATAATGTAGGGACAGAATATTGTAGTAAGCAGAGAGGGGACAGTGATGTTTTTACATTGACAAAGTTTTAATTTTACTCAGCAAAAGAGTGGATTCTTGGCTTCCTTAATACATAGGGTTGTAGGTACACAAAACAGTTCTCAAACCTATCACCTTCTTCCTCAAGCAGACACTGTCATTCCCAGTGTCTGCGTGAGCTTTGTACTACATCTTGTCTAAATATACTAACTTAGTACATTATTTTCCCATCAGCCAACCCTGATACCCCTTTCTTCCCCAAACACCTTATTACCTACCTGAGTCTTTCAAGAACCACACAGAAAATACACTGTGGTTCTAGAAAGAAGGGAGGAGGTGCTACAGTCATGCAAGCACTGTGAAGAAATTTCAAAAGATAAAGAACAGATTATGATACATTGACAGAAATCTGTCACAAACAAGTGATCTGCAACTCTGAGTAAGGAAAAGAGGGCACTTTTATTTTTTTTTATTGGTTGTTCAAAACATTACAAAGCTCATGACATATCATCTTTCATACATTTGATTCAAGTGGGTTATGAACTCCCATTTTTACCCCAAATACAAATTGCAGAAGTAAGTGTTCCCTGCAGCACCCCAGAGAACTCCAACCCAGAGGCAGAGGGGCTGGGTGAAGTGGGCTATGGGCAGAGAACCTCTGAAGGGTAAAATACCTGCAATAGAGTCTGTTTCTTGGAGCAACTGAAACAATGAAGCTATATTTATGAATGGAGCAATATTTATGGAAGTGGCAGCTAAATTTGCCTGGAATCAGTTCTTAAGTAAACTACTTGCATTAGAGTCCTTGTCCCATGATCTATTTGGAAGTAGCACAATCCAAGGTAGCATCTGTCTCTAATATATCATTATGTAGGTACCAAACAATGCTTGAAAGGTGAAGAGGTGGCAGTAAATCCTGCCTAGAGGATAGGGAGCAGAATCCAGGGAAATCTTCCCAGAGTTGATACATCAAAACTGAGGGAAGAATGGTCATCAGGGGACTGTAGAAATGAGAAATGACAGGCACATAAAACAGAGAAGCAGGGGCCATAATCTTCCTCTTCGAACATTATATATATGTAATACATACACACACATGTATCTACACACATACACATAGTGATATCTGTGTGTGCATATGTGTGTGCATCTGATGATATTTTAGCTATCTAACATCATTTGTTATTGTTTGCATTTTAACTGTTGTTATACATTCAAACTAAAGAAGGAATTTTGTATGTTCATGACAGATGACAGAGGGAAATGGGTTTAAAATTTTCTTCCCCTATTCCATTCTTGGTTATAGGCAATACCTATAGAAAAGTAGAAAGAAAAATGCGTATGCAGTCATGCATTACTTTATGATGGGGATCAGTAGAGGGAAGGAAGTTGGGGGTGGGGAAGAACGGGGAAGGAGAGGTACTGGAGACCAAATTAGAACAAGATATATTTCATGTTTTTATAGTTATATCAGAATGGATTCTACCGTCATGCATAACTAAAAAGAATCAATTAAAAAATCATAATGTGTACTCAATAAAAACTTAGATAATACAGGTCAGTCCCTCAGTGTGACCTTTTGATGTAAAGAAGAGACAAAATAGCCATGAGATGCATGAGGCTCTTGCCAAATTAACACGGCAGACTGTTTTGCAGAAAACTTGATTAATTTTATAAGTAGAAGTAGTACACCTCAAATAAAGGTGAGAAGTATAGTAAATACATAAACCAGGATCTTGGTTTAGATATGACATGTTCCCTAAAACTCTTGTGCCAATGGTGGAGAGTTCAAGAGGTGAAATGGTTGGACTGTGAGGGCTATACGCTAATCAGTCCATCCTGGTTTAAATGCACTGACTGGGTGATGACTTAGGCAGGTGAGCATGGCCAGAGGAGGTGGGTCAGTTAGGATGTGCCCTGGGAGGGTGGATCTTTCCTGGGGCCCCTTCTCTTTTGCTCTCTGCTTCCTGATCCCCATGAATGGATCAGCCTCACTCCACTACCACAGCTTTCCATCATGTTCAGCCTCACTTTGGGCCCAGAGCAATGGAATTAATCAACCACGGACTAAACTGTTGAAACCTGAGTCAAAAAAACATTTCCCTCCTTCAAGTTGATCTTTCAGTCACAGCAATGCAAAGCTGACTAACGCAGTCAGTCACATAGTTATTGGTCATCATTATCCAGTATTATGTATAGTTTATAATAATATGTACTATGTTGTTATATGACCAGAAATGAATTAGATTTGTTTACCCCAGCATGACCACAAACAAATAAGTATGGTGTTTCCCGTAATGTTATGCTGGTTACATTGTCACTAGGCCATAGGAAATTTTCAGCCCCATTATAATCTCATGGAACCACCATGTACATGTGACTTGTCACAGACTGAACATTGTTATGCTGTGCATGACTATATTTCTTTTTTTAAATTTTTTTTTAGTTGTTGATGGACCTTTATTTTAATTATTTTTATGTGGTGCTGAGGATCAAACCCAGGGCCTCACACATACTAGGCAAGCGCTCTACCACTGAGCTACAGTCCCAGCCCGCATGACTATATTTCTAATCCCCAACCCTTTCTACCTATGTTGGGTACTTGTAATTTAAGGGTCCCTTATGCCTCAATGGAGTGAAAGAAAGTGGTATGCATGATGGTGGGCACTGACATAGAACTAGGTCTATGAGAAAACCAAGCCTGTGAAATAGGAAGAAGAGCCCCACAGTGAACTGGGAATAGGAAACCAGAAGCCTGAAGCTGGAATCCAAACTGGAAGCTGGAAGGTTCAGTACTGTGCTGAGAGAAGGAGGTAGATTTAAAAAGTGATCTACCTTGTTCATGGCCAAGAAGGGAAACTGGGAAAGGTGGTAGGTTGTTTTATGGAGACATCTACCCACTTTAGTGCTTTCACCTCTAACAAAATCTTCAGGAGGATCTGTATCCCTGACCACTAATTTGATGAGAACATTCTGAGTAGTAAATGTGAAGGGTGGTGCAAGGCACAGCAGAGAAGTCAGGAGCAATCCCTGAATGTTGAAGGAAGCTTTTAGGACCACATGTGAACTCCTTTGAGAAGATGCATTTTAATTTTACCCCTTATGCACCTGTGCTATCTCCCCCACTCTTGTGCTAGCTCAATTCTCCCTTGCTTGGGCAGTAGTTCTATATTTCTGGGATCAGATTCTTACTTAAAATGGAGAGAGAAGCAATGGAATAGCCCAATGCCTCAGACAACCTTCCCCTTATCAGTATCGGGCTCAAGGCTAAGTACAGGAGACTCTTAATATTCTGGATGGCAAAGTTCACTGAGCCAAATCTCTGTCCTGTATAATTTGCATGTGGAAAGAGGTCTTATGACTCAACCTGGGGGATGGATGAACTAGGAGACATATGTAGTCCTCTTATGGCTACAGGAATTATACTGAAACATCAATTTCTCACAAAAAATGTATAAAAAAGTTAACTGTAATTTAAAAAATTAAAAATTCCAAAGTAAATGTAGATACATTATGAAATAAATTGTACTTCATATATATTTAAGAAATGTACTTTAAAGATATGCTTTACTGATGAAAGGCTACTTTGAGCTAAGTCCCTCAAGACTCAGGAAAGATACATTCAAATTTCTCTAATGTTAGAAGTGGAATGATTTGGTTGAAAATTCTGGGAATTGCTTTGCAAGAACATTGATTTGAGAGCCCAGCTTCAAGTTCTACATCTGCCCACTTAGTCGTGCCAGGCTTGTTAATTGGCTTAATTTATTTATAAGAACATTTAATCACATGCTTGTTATGCACCATATCTGGAGGTTACTGAGATTAACACAATCCAGGTTCTGCTTCTCCAGGGGACACAAGCAAGTAAGTGTCTGTAGAAGATATTGTTGGCTCACTGGGCCACACTGAAGGTCCTGAGGTATCTCTCTACTTTGAGAACATCCTCTGGAAGAGAAGGGTGCTCTACCCAGAGTTTGAGGGGATTGAAAGAGCCAGAGAGTTCAAGGCACTGAATTTGGGAGATAATGCACCAGTTACTTGCTGTCTTCTGTTCTGAGGTGTACTCTGTTCCAGCTACTCAGAGGGTCACTGCAGAATTGAGTCTGCATTGTCCACATGTAGAATCTGCTCAACACCTCCCTTTTATACATATGCCTCCCTTTCCCATCTCCCACCCATCAAGGCTGGCTGCTGGTCTGCTTTTGGTGAGAGGGAGCCAATTAAAACAGAATCTGCATGTCTGATCCACCGTGAGAAGTTGTAATAGCAGTGCTATGCAAAAGTGAAAATAATGAATTCAGGGGTGTGTGTGGCAGGACGCAGAAAAAACTTCCAGAGTTGGTCTCATTACAGCTCAGTGGAGGATGGTGAGGTGGAGCTCATCAGAAGATTTCCATGGTGAGAGGGTACACAGAAGAAGGGGCAGAGTACACTCAGGACCTTAAGGCAAAAGAAGCCTTGGTTGGTTTGGGGAGCAACAGGATCCTTTGGGGGAATAATTTTTTTCCATTTGCAAAATGAAGATGTAGGGCCAAATAATCTATTAGGGCCTATTTACCCCCAATGCTCTGCAATCCCAGATGCAGCTCTCATTCAGGAAAGCAAATGGAGGCTGGGAGAATAGACAATTAACTCTGCCAAAAATTCTGCAAGGATTTCTGTTTAGCAGCACAAGATGGAGCAAAGATAGAAGAAGAGCAAGCAGTCCATGGTATCCTCTATTTTAGGCCTGTCTTTTAATTTAAGCCACATTGAGTGACAAAGCTTGGCTGTCCAAAATATGCAGGAAGCAGTAAACAGGGTATGCATGGCTGTTTATCTCAGGGGTAAATTGAGTCTGGAGGAAGTATAGAAAGAATCTGAGGGCAGGAGAGAGAAAGATAGGTCTATATCCAAGTGGAAACTGGCTTTAAAAAATTAGTCAACTAAATTAAATGATTGGCAGAAGGAGTCTAGATGATAGCTGTCTCTGGAGGCTTTGGGGTGCATGGGAGTAGAGATGGCTTCATGATACTTTCCTTGGAATGGTCATCCCTTATGAAGGAAATACTGCTGTACTTTCCTGAGCTCTTCCACAATGGGTTTAATAGCTATGAGTGAAGGTGCAGAATTTATACAATACCGAAAAGGAAATTTCTTGGATTTATTCAGGTGCATGCCAGATGTTGCATTGGCACTGGCCCCACAAGGAGGGACTCTTGGAAATCAACTGCAGGCCCTGGAATCCCACACTCCTTTCCCCAGTTAACCCTTAAGAGGCTACTGCAGTCATCTCAGACTATCCATGATCAAGAGGGGCTGTCAGTCACAATGTGTAACTCAGTGCTGCAACATGCCAAGCTGAGCCTAAGACACAATGAGCAACATGCAAGAAGTGGCATGGGTGTCATCTTGTAAAGAATTCACTCAGTTCTTACAATAAGACCTACATGGAAGATAGCTGGCTGGTGACAAATTGAAATTCATTTAACGAATTGTGAGGTACTCTATTAGGATTAAAAATGTCAAATATACTCCAATGATTTTAGAGTTTTAATGAGTGTGGTTGGGAAGATGGGATGGAAGCAGAGGCAGGGACCATGCCTTAGGCTCCCTGATGCTCTTTATCTTACCCAAAGGACCTAGTGATGCATACAGCAGGTGCTTAATAGATGTTGTGTACTTGAAGTTTATTAAGAGATCTTGTGGACTTCATGGCTGTGTCCATGTCAGCTGACAGCTCTGGGACTTGGTTCTCATCTGTAAACTGAGAGTCTTCCCTGAGATGAAGTCTTCCCTTCTCCCTCTGTGAAATGCATAAGAAATACTCTATCCTAGGAAAGCAGCAGTCACTGAACCCAGACTAGGATGGGGCTGTAATTTTGATTGCACAGTTGGATTTTCATGAAAGGCTCTTTCCATTGTTGCTGTGGCTCAATTAAGAGTCTTTTCTCCATATTTTCCTTTCATTTTGTTGGATACGAAACATGTATACTAGCCAAAATTACCACAAGACAAGGAGGCTCATGAAAATTGGTGTAAGTAATCTCTAGAGAGGGTAGCAATATGTCTTCAGTAAGCCCTTGAACCTTAGTACTCTGGATAATATTGGGATTAGGCATTTGCATTAAGAAGACAACCTGGACCAGAATTAAGTCCAGAGCATGTTCAATTATTTGAAATGTTCAGAAAGGTGATCATTGGAATTGGAAGATCAAAATTATCATTTTAAACAGAGTTTTAATCTATTATTATGTCAGCTCCATGGGCCCAGAAGGTGTTGTACGTAGTCTTCTTTATTCATGTCCTTGGATATGTGCATTTCTTATAAATTACCCAACTGACAGATGTTAGTGGGAAGAGAACACTCTGAAAAGTAACTCCAAGAAACCAAGGGCAGGATGGGCCCATAAACACCTGACTTACAGCAGTCTCAAGATTTGAATCAACAAATAATTGAAAGTATGGTCAGTTTTCAGGGCTCTCTACTAAACAACTCATTTAAGATTCAAGAAAGAGGACAAGAAAATATTCGCCTATTAATGATGGCTCATATTCAAGATTTTGATGATTTTCCATACTTATACTTGGAACTCTTCAGAGGGACCCAGAATTGGTCCCCCAGAGGGACTCCTGCACATCTCCAGCTGTATCTTCTTTTGAAATTTTATTTGCTTTCTGTTCAATCCTTTTCTCCATTTGGGGATCTGCTCTTGAGAATGCAGAAAAATAGAACATCCCTCTGTTGATGATTGAAAGTAAAATAATATAAGCTCTTCAGAGGGCAATTTGCTGTTTTCTAGTAAGATTGAACTTTACTAGGCACTCTAAGACCCACTCATTTCTCTTCTAGGCATAAAACTTGGAAAAATTCCCACATAGTACAAGGAGAAAGCTACAAGGATGCTCACTGAAACATTTTTTTTTTAAAATATTTTTTTAGTTGTAGATAGACACAATATCTTTATTTTATTTATTTAGTTTTATGTGGTGCTGAGGATGGAACCCAGTGCCTCATGCATGCAAGGCAAGCATACTACCACGGAACTACAACCCCAGCCCCTCACTGAAACATTTTTAAAAGTGTTAATTGATAGGTAATAATTGTATATGCTTATGGGGTATAGTGTGATAATTCAACACATGTACACAGTGTATCATGAATGAATTAAAATAATTAGGATTTTTATGTTCTTAAAATTTATGACTTCTTTATGTTGGGAATCTTTGAACTCCTCTTTTCTCAGCTCTTTATAAAATATAATATAGTTTGTAAACTACAGTCACTCTACTGTGCATTAGACCACTAGAGTGTAAATTTTTTTTAAGTACTCCAAAATTGAAGCAATTGAAGTATCCATCCATTAGTAATGAATAAATAAATTGTTGATGTATTTTAACTACTACACAATTTTTAAAATGAATATACTAAATCTACCTATTTCAGCATAGACAAGTTTCTAAAACCCAGTGTTGCAAAATAAAAAAAACAAGTTGCAATATATAATAATACCACATTTATGTGAATGTGAAAACATACAAAACAGCACCATGTATCGTATGCACATGCATGTATACATTATAAATTTTAAGATAAGGACTGGAGGAATGCAAACAACCTTGGGAGAGAGGTTGTCTTTGGTAAGTGAAGAAATCAGTGGGATGGGGAAGAGTTATGATATCAGCTAATATTGTATCTCTTCTTAGAAAAATGTCCTAAAGAAATATGGCACCATTTTTTAAATATTAGTTAGAAAAAGGTGGATGGTGTATACTTGGGTGTTTTTCAACAAACTATTTAGGATATTTGATAATTCTGAGGAGTCCTAAAAGAACTAAACAGATTTAATATAACAGCAAACAGAGAAAAGCAGCGAGTTGCAACATGAATATAAAATAGTGTAGAATTTAAACCTAAGTCATAAATGGAGCAAGACCTATTTTATTTTGCATCTGAACTGGCTAGGATTTTATTAATACCTTAATTTTCATTATTATGTATGTGTTTTCATATAGCAGCTCAAATCCTTTGTGAAAATGAGGCAAAATGCAAACAAACAAGATATCCAGCCTTTTTGTAGCTGAAGGGTTGAGTTATATACCTTGTACTGTCATTTTAGTTGTTTTGATTATGTAGAGAGGATCTTCCTGGCTAGTGGTGTGTCTTTCCAGACATTTAGGATGAGGACAGCAAAACTTTTCTATAAAGGACCAGAGAATAAATCGTTAAGAGTTTAATCAATGAGACAGACTTTGTAATTACTTAATATTGTAGTAAGAAAGTGATTGCAAACCTGGGTAGAATGAGGCATTTTTATTGTATTTTTAATTTTAAGCAGCTCACATCTATAATTTTGATTTAAAATTTTGATTTAAAAAAGAAGTATGTGATAATTTCCAGAGATTTCAAACTTTCTTTTCAGTCCTTAAATTAGAGACCTGGCTAAGTCTTAAGGAAATTCTGTCCAGGAACTGGTGGAGACCAAACTGGAAATGAGAACACTCATCAGCAGTGATTTGCCCAAGATGGAGTCCTTTCAGTCCCTATCAGTTCCCAGTTTGTTCCATATAAACTCCCATGGTACAAATAGTTATTAGGGCATCAGTAGGCCACCACTGAAGAACATGAAGAGAAAGAGAGATATTCTTGTCCTTTTAATATTTCTTTCATTTACTGAGCATCTCCAAAGGTCTAGAGCATGCTAAGCATTGAGGATATGTAGGTTCCTTGTCTTTCTCTTTCAGTTCTTCAATTAACACCTCTGCTCCAGAAATTTGGATACAGAGTGTCAAATATTAAAACAAACAAAGGGCTCATTCAGCTAGCAGTTTTCACTCAGAATGGAAGCTGACCAGAAAAGAGCAAACAGCACAATTAACATAGACGTAAACCAGAAAATTCTACATCTTCTGAAGTACATGGACACTAAAACATGAAAGACTCCAGAATATTGGCCAAAAAGTTAACCCTACTGGAGAAACTCCTTCTACCTGGAGTTCAAGGAGGACTCCTAAAATGAATATTATTGATAGTAATTTTGTGATTATTACTTAACACTATTGGTATTACCCGCTAATTATAAGTGATTTGGTTATGCAAAAAAATTTCTGGTAGCCTACAAAGAAGTTATAAGTGGGTGAATAATGAC
Organism: Marmota flaviventris; assembly: GCF_047511675.1. Classification (NCBI taxonomy): domain Eukaryota; kingdom Metazoa; phylum Chordata; class Mammalia; order Rodentia; family Sciuridae; genus Marmota; species Marmota flaviventris. Next base: position 156,930,211 of record NC_092499.1, read on the forward strand.
TTCCATCCCCTCCTTACACCTGGTTTAAGAGCCTAAAAGAAAAGCCAGTTTAATGTAAAATTCTGGTATACATATAAACCTTTTAAATGAAACAGTTATTACCAAGCAGATCGTTATGGTTTGGATATGAGGTGTCTCCAAGCAGCTCCTATTAATATAGGAATATTCAGAGATGAAGTGATTCAATTGTGAGAGCTGTAACCTTATCAATCCATCCTAGTCTGAATGGACTGACTGGGTGGTAACTGTAGGCAGGTGGGATGTGGCTGGAGGGGTGGGTCGCTGTGCCCTGGAAGGTTGCCTATTTTCTATAGCACCTTCCTCCTTCTCTCTTTGCTTCCTGATCCCATCATGAGCTGATGGCTTTCCTCTGCTAGGCTCTTCTGCCATGATGTTCTGCCTCACCTTGGGCCCAGAGAAAAGGAGATGCCTCTCTATGGACTGAGTCTTCTGAAACCATGATCTCCCAATAAAACTTTCCCTCTCTAACTTGTTTTTTTTTTTTTTTTTTTTGGGGGGGGGTATTTGGTCACAGTGATGCAAAAGCTGACTATTAGTGATCAGACTACTTGTAGGCTCAATGAAATGCCAGCCTTTTATCCTTTTAGGTGCTCTGACTGCCATCTTATTTGGAAAGTTCACTTGAGGTGGCCACGCACGACTCTAGTCAACTGCCAATATTGTGGGCAGCTGCAGGGATCCTCTGGATTCCTGACTTGGTATAGAACCAGAAAAAGATCAAACTTCAGGAAAAACCACTAAAGATCATGGATACTCTGGTTGCTTATATTAATGCAGGAGTATATTTCCATATTTTAGCCAAACCACCTTTCTTGATTACAGTCAATTTCACCAAATGAGGAAACATTTTAATATGTTGAAACTTACTAACAAGTCACAGCTTTCACCCAAATCTACATGCCAATTAGCCAAGCATCAGAAAGGGATTACCATATTGACAACAGAAGTTCTTACAGTATTTGTTTCAGAAGAAGGGCTGCCTCTCTGATCTAAGACACATTTGCCTCCCTGGTTGAAATCCTGCATTGTAGCTCTACACAAATAACAGCACCTAATCCCACCTTTTCTATGTTGACAAATTTTAAAATGAATTACAGGTGATGCAGCAATCAAGAAAGGACAAAAACGCTTGCCTTCTATTTATGTTTTTAACAATGTTTACACAATTACTGAGAATTTGGGGAAATGTTTTTTTTTTTTTTTAAAGTGGAAGTGACAAAATAAGGCATAATAGTAACGAAATCAAAGAAAATAACCATTATGAAATCCCTTTGATAGATAGATAGATAATGATAGATAGATAGAAAGAAATAGACAGAAATAGGTATGCACAGATTGATCGATGGATAGGCCTTGTTAAAAGAGTTTAGGTTCTAGGTAAAGTGGTTTGCAATGGTTGTGCCTGGAATGTTACAGTATAAGGTATGACTAAAACCATCATCTTCATAAGGCTATTGAAAATAATGTTACAATTGGAACCTAATAACATATCCTGGAGGTCCATCTTCTATCTTATAGAAAAATCTGAAAAAAAAAAAACCATGTAACTATACAAATGAGTACTTTCCAGTGTTTGTTGTGGGCCAATTGCTTCCCCTTCACCACCACACTCTTTCTCTGTACTACCTCACGTGGGAAGCATTACAATGCTGATCAATAGATGCTGAGCACTCTGCCCAATGCTATTGAGTTAATGAATGGTGGAGCTACATTTCAACCCAGTCTAAGTGGCCCTAAGACCCTGGTCTTTTTGGCTTATTGATTAAGCTTCTGGTTCTTTGTAAAGTAGGTCAGTAACCAAGTATACCTGGCATTTCTGAAGTCGTATGTGGATCTTGTCCACAATGTCAGTGTATCTTTGGCATGCATTTGTTGCTTTAGGTTGTTCTAAATATATGTAAATCCTTTCATCCTATGAACTAGTCCTAAGGCTAACTCAGTTGAATGACATCTCAGAAAATTTGTTTTAATTTATGAGATTAGTAAACACCCAATATTTTGTAAAAGATTATTCAATTAGTAACTTTATTTTGATGATATGCTCCCCTCTCCCTGAGTTCTTTATCACAGGTAAAGAACATTTCTAAGTCCTTTATCACATTTTATAAGCTGTAAGGAGGGGAACTTATTTAGTTTTATTACAAACTTTCTCAATGTTCCTTATTTCCAGTTCTAATTCTCTTCAGCATTGCTGATCCTTTTCTTGTCTACCATATTGAAAGAATAATTATACCTTTTCTTGTCCTTGGACTCCGATTTTTTCCTTTTAGGACCATGATGCACGTGTCATCAGCATTCAGTCTTCAATCTTATTTTTCTGTATTCACCTCTTTGACCCTCACAAGATGAAACCCTCAGACATAAAGCAAAAATTCCTTCTACCCTATGACTTGTTTTGGTCAGCTTCTTCACTGCTACGACTGAAAGACCTGACCAGAACAATTGTACTGGAGGAAAAGTTGATTTAAGGGGTCACAGTTTCAGAGGTGTCAGTCCATAGACAGCTGGCTCCATTCCTCAGAACTTGAGGAGAGACTGAATATCATGGTAGAAAAGTGTGGCCAAAGGAAGCAGCTCACATGATGGTCAAGCAGAGAGAGACTCCACTGCTCCAATACAAATATATACCCCAAAGCCACACCTCAAGTGACCCACCTCCTCCAGCCACACCCCAGCTGCCTCCAATTACCAGTCAGTTAACTCCATCAGGGGATTAATTCACTGATTAGGTTAAGGCTCTCACAACCTGATCATTTCCTTCTGAACCTTCTTGCATTTTCTCACATGTGAGCTTTTGGGGGACATCTTACATCCAAATCCTAACAACTTCTTTCATTTGCTTTATCCTCCCCTAGTTTTTCGGCCCTTATCCATTTTGAGATCAGTTTTTCTAAGGGCTGGCACTATTTATTATTCACAACTTCCAGCCTCCCCAACTCCCCTAAATCATCTAGTTTATACTTAAAACACTAGATGGGCTGTATTTGCTTTTGTGCTTTCCTGGGTTTCCCTTGTGTGTTACATGAAAACTTAAAATTTGGTTTGGACAGTTCCAAAGGGTGGTGTAGATGAATGGCTTTTTCGCTGCTATGGATTCAGCATGTATTAAATGTGCAATAAATGTTTGTTGAAATAAGTTGTATTGTTGTAATTTTCCACTTTTTAAATTTCTTTCTGTCATTGGATAATGAGTTTCTCAAAGGGCAGGGATTACCTTCTATTTTCCTGTATGTTTCTAGCAGTTGGCAACTTCAATCCACCATGTATTCCAGAAGCTCTGTACATATGTAGTAGGAGCTATATGGCCTGTTAGATATGTCAAATTTCTCTTATATATTAGTTTAGTTACTCTTTAAATAAAATTCGCTTGATGAGATTCACTGCTAATTGATTTATACTGAATTCATGCAAAAATACTTCCTTCACATTGTGATTTGGAGGTGATGTTTTTCCCCAAAACTCCTGTGTTCATGCAAGAATATTCAAAGGTAATATTAGATTATGGGAGCTGTAACCTGATCAGTCTATCCTAGTTTGAATGGACTGACTGGGTGGTAATCTAGGCAGGTGGGGCGTGGTTGCAGGGGGTAAACCACTGCTGGTGTGGCCTGGAAATTTTCTTCTTCCCTGTAGACCCTTCTCCCCTCTCTCTCTCTGCTTCCTGGCAGCTATGAACAGAGCAGCACCCCTCCATCACCCACTTGTGTCCTGACGTTCTACCTCAACTTGGTCCCAGGGCAGTGGACTCAGCCAGATATGAACTAGAGTTCTAGAACCATAAATCAAAATAAACATGTCCTCCTCTAAGTTGTTCTTGTAAGTATTTTGGTCACAGTGTCAAAAACAGACTTACACATTTACTGATAAACTTTTTTTTAAATCATACTATGAAAACATTTTTTTTTTTAAATAGTGCTGGGGATTGAACCCAGGGCTGAGCATATGCTAGGCAACTGCCCTACCATGGAGATAAATCCCCAGCCCAAAAGCATTTTTAAATAAATTAACTGCATAATATTCTTAAATATGAATGTGCCATAATTAAACCAATGCAAATGTTCTAGGTGCTTTAAATTTGTCTTGGTTTTAATATCACTGTCATGGATATCCTCTTTATTGAACCTGATTGTTTCTTTAGAACATACTGGCTGGGATGATTTATTAAGCATTAAAACTTTAAGGATAGAATGATTATACCAATTTATGTGTTAAGCATCAGAGAATGAGAATGTTCATTAGAACATATTTTTACTAGTTTCTTAGTCCATTTTATGTTATTATAACAAAATACCTGAGGCTAAGTATTTTTTATTATAAAGAAAAAAAAAAGATGCACTTAGCTGGCAGTTTTGAAGGCTGAAAGTCTAAAGTTAAGTTTTGGACTTAACATCTTTTTAACCTCTGGTAAGGGCCCTTTGACTCTATCATAACATGGAAGATGACATCACAGAGCAGGAATGTTTGTGTGTAGAAAGGTCATGCTGTAAGAGAGGAAGAAGAGATGGACAGGGGGTGAACTAGGCAGTCTCTGAAAGATCTCACCCACTCTGCAAGACCAGCATTGTTCCTTACTAAAGATGATGCCCATGACCCAATCACCATCCTCTAGTCTCTATCCCTTAAAGATACACTGTAACATCAACCACTTAGAGCACCAAGTTCTCAGCACATTTGTCTTTAGGAAACAAACCACATCTAAACCATGACAACTAGTTTTGGTTTATTTTTAATTGCTAGTGTGAAATTTTGTTGATTTTAAAAATAAACATTTAAAAAAATTTAATGGAAGTAAACATCTGTTGAATTCAATACTGGATAGGAAATGAAAAGAAAAATTATCCATATAAGATTGGAGAAAGAACTAAGTATACCAAATATGTAAATATTTGGTATTGTGGAAACAGTATCCTCAGACAGCTCTTCCCATCTCATTTGGTTATTGATGGTGAGGAATATTCAACCCCAAGGGGTTTCCTCCTTGTTTCTGTTCGCAGCAGTGGGTAGGTACCATGAAAGCAGGCCTCCCTTGCTTGGCTCCCTGTGGGATTCCCAACATTCAGGACAGTAGTCAACAGGTGGTGGGTGCTCAGTAAGTATCTGTTCAATAAATGAACTAATGAGTGAGAATAATAAGGAAGTATGATCCCTTTCCAGGATCTTAGACCGGATTCTGAGAATTTCGTGGTAGAGATTCACAGATTTTATGCTTTGCGCATTTCAGAGGAGCTCACCAACTTAAACTGTGGCCTGCTGACTTGCCTCATCAAAAGCCATCAAGGGTATAATCACTAAGGAAGCATTTGCTTCTGTACCTTGTGGTTGTGCTTCCTTTAGAAGATAAGAGGGACTGTGTTATGTCTCTCTTGTTAGATGAGGTATCTCCCCAAAGCCCCTATGTTAATGTAGAAATGTTCAATAAGTGAAATGATTGGATTGTGAGAGCTGTAACCCAATTTTTCTACCTTATTTTGAATGGTAACTGTTGGCAGGTGAGGTATGGCTGGAGGAGGTAAGTCACTGGGGACATGCCCTGGAATGGTGTGTCTTTCCTGTCGTCCCTTTCTCCATTTCTCTCTGCTTTCTGGCCACCATGAGCAGAGCAGTTCTCTTCCACATGCCCTGTTGCCCTGATGTTCTGCCTCAGCTTGGGCCCAGAGCATTGGAGTCAGCCATCCATCGACTGAACCTATGAAACTGTGTGAGCCCCAAGTAAATGTTCCCCTCCCTAAGTTGATCTTGTCAGGTATTTTGGTAACAGAGAAAAGATAATTAACAGATCCTGGAACAGTGCCAACTGAGAACTTAATAAAACTGTACAAAATTGAAGAAGTGGAAAACTAAAAATGTACTACAGATTTTTAAGAACACAACAATTTGAGCACCAGACAGGATGAAATCTCTATTATGGGAATTTAAAAATAGGAGAAATCTGTATGCTGTAAGAGAAACAGACTGATCTGATCAACATGGCCTGGTGCACAATAGATGATGTATTTGCACGCATACACACATATATGCACATTTGTATACCAACACACACAAGCATGCATGCACACATGCATCACATAAAACACATGCACACAAACGTGCACATATATCTGCATGCACATACATATAAGCATATACCTATATACACAAATGCATGTTAATGCTTTTACTCATTCCACATATGCATACATTGAACCTAAGAGATGAATTAATGTGGGGTGGTGCAGGTAGAAAAATACAAGGAGGACTGGTGCAGTCCTCCTTTCAAGGGGCAGATTGTTTTGATATTCATCCCTCAAACAGAAGTTAAATGTTGCACTATTCTTCTGAGTCAGAAGACCAATATTGAAACTCTGATGGTGACATTCCATTCCTACCCGCACTAACCATCCCTGGATGCATGTACAGTCACACTACTGCGAATTCATCCATGTATCCCACAGCACAACAAATATGTGGGGGTCGACAGGCTTGGGCTGCAGCCCCACAGCCCTGCCCAGAGCTACGCTGGCACAGGTTGTCTTGTGGCCGCCATGCTGGGCAGCACTCTACACAGGCCGCGTCCACTGAGGGAACAAGGGTAACTGGCAGGACCAGCTACAAGGTCAAGGCAGCCATAGCCTGGGGAGATGTGAAGTTGACTCTTGCCATGAGCCCACACCCCACTCTGCACCACAGTTATTCTTTGGCATTCAGTTTGAAAAGCAAGGGCCTTTTATCTCTCTAATTTGATATGCCTGTCTGTCGCTTGTTGCTGAGCTAATGGGGGCATCTGTTCCCTGGGGCCTCAGAAGGGAATGGACAGACTGTGAGGAAAGATCACAGACCAGGACCTTAGGCACCAGGGCTGGGTTCGTGTTTCTTGTTTGGCATGGTTCTGGGCTGCTGCAGGCAGAACGAAGTGCATTTCATGTTGGGGATGTCAGACATGGGCCGAACACTAGGAACAGAGGAGAAAAAGAAGCAGATCTTATCTCCTTTCAGACAAACCAGAGCAGATGGAATTCTAGGCAGCTGCTTCACACCCATGCTTTTTTTTCTTTCTTTTTTTCTAAATTACCTAACTGAATACAGCATTCCACTTAAAGCTCCCAAAGCTCCCAAAGTCTATTGGAAAAAGCTACAGAGGAATCTGTGCTGGATAGGGTCTTGAATCACATTAGAAATGGGAAAATGTGTCCCAGGCCACCCCAAGCCCACTTGAAATTACTGGATTTAAAACGCTTTCCCAGAAGCAAACCTTTGGAAGAGCTCCCTACTCCACAAATAGCTCTCCTATAACCAACTCTGATGGCTGCTCCTTCAGGCTGACAAAGATATCTTGGCCAAGAATGGGTGCTGGAATATTCCTGGGGGAACCTTAGTGGATGGCTCTAAGGGTGGAGAAGTAGTAACGGTAACAGAGGACTCTACCAAACAGAAGAGGGAAGATGGAGTGGTCTTGACCATGGAGCTCAAAGTACACGCTGAAATGGTCAGAGTGCAGAGCAGGAAGCAGATGAAGTGAATCACTGGAAGAAAAGACTCCAGTGAGATTAGGAGAGGCTGAGATTAGGAGAGGGGAGAGTTCATGAAAAACGCCCTCTGTGGTGTTTATGGAAATGGGGCAGAGGAAGGTTAATTAGACCTTCATCTAGAAGTGGCCCTGGTTAGAACTGTAAAATATACACTGGGCTCCTCCGGCTCCACATCCTAACTCCTCACTATTCCAGGGACACCCAGGAAGTGATAGTGGAGGAAAAGCCTCAAGGGCAGCTTACAGCCAGGATTATGGGTCTCAATGGAGACCTCTACCACCACTGCAAAGATTGGGCTGAAAACTCAGCAACCTGACTGAGGCAAACCCCAAGCTCAGTGTCTAATGCTTAATGTCCCCAGGAACTTTGAAGTACAGCTTCTAATACTCATTTTTTTTCAGGTATTCACTCAGCAAATACTTATTAAGGGCCCATTATATGCAGGCCCTATTCAGGGCACAGAAGAATTAGCAGAAACAATTAAAATGAATGAAGTGTTTGTGTCCCCTCCCCACCAAGTCATATGTTGAAATCCTAACTCCCAGTGTGATGGTTTTTGGAGGTGGGTCTTTTGGAGTTAATTGGGTCACGAGGGCAGAACCCTCACAAATGGGACTAATGCCCTCATAAGAAGGTGCCAGAGAGCTAGATAACTAAATCTTCACCACATAAGGATATGATAAATAATCCTCAGCCTGCAACTTGGAAGAAGACCTGGCCTGCCCCCAATCCTAGACTTCCAGTCTCCAGAACTGTGGGAACTAAATTTCAGTCTCTGCTACCTATAGCAGCCTGACCTAAGACAAACAGAAATAGAAAAACTCCCTGTTTTCTATGATTTTATAATTCTACTAAAAGTTAAATAACAATAAACAAAATATACACATATCAGAATTTAGCTATATGCACAGAGACCAGAATGAATTGAGAGATTTCTGAGGACAGAGCATTCCAGGCAGAGGGAACAGCATGTGCAGAGGCCCTGTGGCAGAAATCTGCCTGATGTTATCCAGGTGCAGCAAGAAGGACAGGGGCTCAGGGAAATGGAAGAAGGTGAGGTCTGAGAAGTCAGCCTGGCTGAATATTTGGGGACTAAGAAGCCACAGAGTGGACATTAAATTTTATTCTTTCTAAAAGACTACAAGTTATTGAAAAGTTTGGGCTGGGATGTCATATATCTTCACTTGTACTTCCAAAGTAGCCCTTTGGCCAATGTGTGGAAATCAGCAGGAGATAAGAGGGGCAGGACAAAGAACAGGGGAAGACACCACCCAAGGTCCAGGCAGGACAGGTCGGTGGCAGCAGAAGTGGTAAGAAGTGATTAGACTCAAGTAAAACAAGCAGAATTTTCTGCTGGCTTTTGTGGGTGGGTTGTGCGAGTGAAAGAGTCAAGGATGACTGTCCCAAGAAGCAGAGGCTCTGTGTACTGAGATGAGTAAGCTCGAGGGTGTGGTTGTTCAGGATTTGGCAATAGTACTGTTAAGCTGGCACTGGAGTGGAAAATCTTTCTAAGGCCTCTCTGGTGTTATTCCTGAGCTAGGCTCAGTGAAAAGTGGCAAGTCACTGCTTCCTCATCTCTGAGACTCTGTAATGATGACACTTGCTCCAAAACATTATTGTATATTTGATTTTCCCAGAGAAGTTGTTTGAAGCACAGATTCCAGAGAGCAGAAGAAATTCTAGTTCAGTACTCCAAGGGAAGGATCCCAAATTCAAGTTGTTTGGGCAGCCACCAGGGGATGTCATTGCAGCAACTTCCCAGCCACCCTGAGAAGTCTTCTAGTGAAGGATGCACCTGATGGTTTGGCTGTTGTCAAAAGCAACCCTGGAAGAAGATATTTCTCATGGGCTGATGAGGTGGCGTGGGTGAATCACCTTCCTGGATCACCTCCAATGGACAAAGTTCCCATAGACAACAAGATCCCATATAAGAAAGAACACTGAGTAGTTACAAGCAGGGTCAACCCTGAAATGTACCTTTAAAGCCTCATCCCCATGAGAGGGATGGTTGAAGCAAGACTTGAGACATCTCCTTGCTATTAACCTAGCAGGGGATGTACTCCCCTTGTGGAGTCCAAGTGCTGAGCTGAGAAAGGAGCAACCTCGTGGGCTGGTTGATGACAAACACTGAGGATATCCCTTAGTATCTCTGCTAACTTTTCTGATCAGCATTTGTTTGAAGGTTGTGAGGCATGATGAAAAAACTCTACTAAGGCCCCTTCATGATCCATATATAACTGGGATAAGTGCAGTAATAATTGAATCTGTAAGTTATATTTTATGGTCATGAGTACAATGACAGTTTTCAGCTCTAACCAGGTGATAGGACTGCATTATTACAGAATTTTCTAAAACCATAGACATTTTTCCTCTGGCCTGATCCTATACAGTAGAAAGTTTTCTACACTCAGTGTGGATTCTATACCAAATGCACAAGCAACACTGACTAAAAATACAGATTCTTAGGTTCTAGGTTCTGAATGTTTGAAAACTGTAATTTTAAGTAAGTTTCTGCATGAGATTATAATGCGCAAACAGGCTGGGGTACCACTAATAAAGACCTTTCCCAGATGTTCCACTTGAGGTATGACTTAGAAAACAGCAGCTAGCTTTGGAAAGCCAAATCCAATGATCTCATCTTTTACAAGCAGGTGGCCCATATTGGGAGATGAATTGAAGTTATCCAGAATTGAAATTATTCCTCCACCCCTTCCCTATAAGAGAAGACAGAAGACAATATGAGATGATGCATTGGAAGATTTTTGCAATTAGTCATCATAAAGAGGTAGATAAAGGGTTGGTATATTTATAAAAGGACAGAACCTAGTATGAAATCTTCAAAACATGTGATTGTGAGCATCAGCTTCAGGGTAATTCTGCAGGCATATCGATTGGTATGAGTCATATAACTTAACCACCAGAGGTCCAACCTGCATGAGGTATTATAGTATTTTAGAGGTAAATGCCTTAGGAAAGATGGAGCTCCAAGTTACAAAATGGAGGCAAAGATATCTTTGGAATCATATGAACTGTAGATAATTGTAATAGCTTCTTGTGCTGTTACAATCTGTGTAAACTTGTTTTTTAAAAAATATACATGGTTCTAGAATAAAAATCCACTGTGTCTCTTCAACACCTGACCTGTTCCATAATGTGAAATAGCCTTGGTAAAGAGATTGTGGCTCATTCTCTTGGTAACACTGACACAGTCTAAGAATGTCATGTGCTTTACTCTGGAATTTGAATCTCCTGGTGTTGACTATCAAAGCCTCCAAGCACCTATATTCAGGAAGTTTTAAAGATGGTGATATGTATATGTGCTGCTTCTGGAAGTGAAACGTGACTTGATGTTCTCAATTTGACTTTGGGAGGGGGCCAAGTTGAACTTCATACATGTTACCCTGGATGGCAGAACATCAGCCACCTCAACACGTATGGACGGGTGCTGGGCATCACATTTTCCTCCCCACCCTTCCTCACATTCACTCAGCGTCACCACCATCCTCACTGGAGTCTTTCGGAAGTTCTCACTCCACTGACCCATTAGAGATATGATACAATATCAGACAATTTTGAACTGTTGCATTTCCTGCCTGGGTGCACCACCTTCTTGCCCTTTGAATGATGGAAAACCCTATGGCTGACCTTGGGCTTTCTCTCCCTTCATGACCTCATTCATACTCTTATGGCTCTGATGACCAGCTACATGAATCTTTCTTGAATTTTATTCTCCCTGCCAACCTAACATCACAACTTTCCCAGACTTCTGAAACTTAACATGTCTCTATTTAAGGACAGCTGTGAAGTTCTCTGTGTAGAAGTTTTGGTTGGTAACCATGGCAGACTTTCCAATGAGCATCCCCTGGGTCATCTTTGTCCTAATGAAGAGTAACAGGATCTTAGTAAAGAAAGTGTGGGTGGGCATGCTACTGATGATGGATGATCTACACAGATATGGCACTCCAGTTAACTTTTGATCCAGGAACCCAGCTGGAGGTTGATGCTGGTGAAAATATTAGTATATCTTGAGGTGACTCTTACTCAAACTTGCCACGCTTCTTTTGTCTCCACTCACAGAAACAGCAATGAAAGTGAAAGCATAGAAGCATAAAGAGAAAAAAAAAAACATGCTCTGGCCAGAGTTCCAGGTACCTTGTGTGGAAACAGCTGGGTAATCAGTGAATTGGAGGCATGAGCACATCTCATTTGGACAGCAGTGGGAGTTTTGAAAAACATTCATCGCTTGCATTCAAAGTGAAGCCAGATATAACATTTGGTGTAGAGCAAGAGTCTAGTACCTTGTTGCCAATACATCCTGCCTCCCCAAATTCCCAGATGTTCACTCTACTGATTCCTAACCAACATCCCCATTTTCCAACTTGTTTAACAAGAATGAAAGACAGTATCTCCCTGTTCTGACCTTCCAGATATTTAGCATCATGGAGGCATAAAGGTGGGTGATACACAGTTCAACTCCATGTTCAAAGGTTCTGATGTCACACTAGGGTAAGAGTTATTATCAACACATTCACAAGTCGTTAGTGAACATGATATCTTCAGGACATCCCTAAGAGCCTGGGATCCTCACCAACACTTCAGTTCTGAGGGTTCATATGTTTTCAGTTAGGAAACCATTAGAAACAAGAAAGTATAGTTTTCTGTCAGCACTACCTTGGGCTTCCCTCTGCCTTGGGAAGGGAGACTGTTCTTCTGGGAATTGTTAGTGTGGGCAGGAAGGGAAGGAAGCAAGGACAGGGCTGGTGCTATGGAGAGTTATACTTGGAAATGAATTTCAACCAACTGACAGGATTCTGCACTGTTTGAAAATTATTCTTTTCTCCACCTCCAATTACAGCATTCTTAAGCCCCTTTTCTCCATTAGTTTGTGTACCTGCAGCCAGCTGTGCATGGTGTCTCTGATTTTATGTTTCTCACCAAAAGATGATATGAGTATGACTATTTTTTTCTCTTTTAAATGAGCGAGGTATTTCCATAAGACCTCAAAAACAGAGGCATCATTTTGGGATGCAACGTCAGAGGAAGAACTGTTGTTCATTTGTTCTTCTTCTCTGCTCTCCAAAATGGACAATCCTTTCCTTCTGATCCAAATCCTATCCATGGTGAAATGCCTAACTAAAACAGCACCTTTGCCTTGAGCAAGATTTTTCTGCTGAACTCCAAGACATCCTAGGGATGGCAATTGTGGGTATCTATTAGCACACATTGCAGAACAGAGTCATGGCATTTAATGCTCCCTGTAACCTACAAAGCAGGTCCCATGTTTCCTTCACTAGTCAGAGGTGTGAAGAGAAGATCATAGGTTCTATAACCTGTCCATGTGTCAAGACAGTCAGGAACTGAAAAGCTAGGATCTGAAGTCTAGTAGGTAGTACATCTTCAGTGCAGACCATTCTTAAAATCAATCCTGTGTTTGATGACCCCTGGTAACCTCACTCATGGATTCATCTGAAAGCTCTTATCTTGCACTTTCTTTACCTCTGGACTGTCTTCTCAGAAAATAATACACACAAAAGAGTGTATCATAAATCTCAAACAGATTGAGATGAGAGGTCGTGCAAAGGTGCAAAAAATTAGACTATGAATAACCAAAAAATTGACTGTTAAGTAAAGGTAATCACTCTATGGCTTGTTAGTTCTAGTTTATATTACTGGTTGTTAAAATCTTGTTGCTTGGGAAGAATCATCAAAATCAGAAAGCACCCCAGTAACACAAATCAGCTTTGGTGAATGAATTTGACCAGTTTTATTTATGTCTGTACTGGAGTAAGCTATGGGGAAGAGTATTCAGGTACCCTGAAGCAAGTTTTGTCAAAACACAGTCTCAGCTCCTCCTGACTCTCTGCTTTGGATCCCACCCAGCATCCCCTGTGAATGCTCTTGTGCCTGAGGATGGGGGCCATCCGTCCCAGTGAGGCTCCTCAGTTTCCAGGAATTACTTTTAGTCTACAGACTATCCTAGTGCCTGGTCCTTTCCCAGGATGGTGAAAGAGTTAAGGAGGTGCCATTTCAACATATGCCAAACTGGTTGATAGATTATTTGAAGCTGATATCACTTGAGAAGTGCAACTTCTGAAAGGGCCATTTGGCCTGTCTTTTTCTTGCATATGGAAGCCATAAAGATGCTTTTGGGAGGGATGTCCTTCCCATACCAAGACTAGAAATTCTTGATCACTGGAGATTCATCACTGGACTGCAATGAATCTGGATCAACAAACTCTGAACAAGTTCTTATCTTCCACAAGCTTCTCCCCCACATGTCTCTTAGTGTCATCCCTAGATTTACTCCCCTGGTCTCAATATCCATTAGTCCTGTCGTCCCTTCACAGATTTATTATTGTTTGCCCAAAAAATATAAAAGTATCATGCTTTGGTCATTTCTTCAGGCTCTTGTTCTCTTTTGAAGCTCCCCCATATATATGCACATTAAAACTCACATGCTTTTCTCTTGTTAATCAGCTCTTGTAGCCTAAGAACCCACAAGAGAACTAAGGGGAGGGTGGAAGTGATTGCTCTCTCCCCTACAGAGGACAATAGTGGCGTGAAGAATGGGAGGGAGCATGGCCACCACCACCTTTATGCGTACAAAAAGCCACCTGGGGACATCTGAGAAGCATCTGAAAGAGTCTTTCTGGATCTAGTTATTATGCAGTAGCAATGCAGGCAATTCAGGACCTAGAATTAATTCTCTGGATGAACCAAGGGACACAAAGAAAGGATCAAGGGATAAACAGAAGAAATGAGCTTTGTTTTGGCTTCCGATGTGTGAGGAGGGCAACAGGGTTGGCAGAGGGGCTGTGGAGAGAGAAGGGAAGACAAGGGAGGGTCACAGGGATGCCGGGATAAGTTATGATAGGGGGCGAGGGTGAGGAAGAGCACCAGACCAGGAGCATTGACGGCTAACGGCCAAAGCAAACGCTGTCTATTCAGACCCACCTGGGGCAGACCCTTAGAAAGAGTTGTGGCCAGAGAAGCCAAAGTCCTGGTTTCAGAAAAGCCACTTTGACAGGTAGGGAATGTCAACTTTCCATAGAGTAACGCTCTGTTCACCACTTGTCCAAATAGTAATAAATCACCAGTAAATTCCTGGTGCTGTTTGGAAGGTTTGGACTTCAAAGCCCCAAATTCACAAACAGGAACCTTTCATTAACTCTGGAAAAAGAGTTTCACTTTATTTCAATTTGTGTATTTTGGTTATTTAGTGGAAGTGTGTATTGCTGAGCAGCACGACACAGCATTTTGAATCAAATCCCCTTTGTTATATAACCATCAGGCACTGACATTATATGTCTAAATGCTTGACCAACCTTCATCTGTACCAAATGTTAGTGCTGCTTTCATAAAAGATGAGGCAACTTCACTTTTCAGTTTTTTTTTTCTTTAAAGCTGGTTTTATTCACAAGATACCATGAGACCAAAAAAAAAGAAAGAAAGAAAGAAAAAATTCTTCAGAGCTGTAACATTTTGATTTTGGAGTTCAAAGTACTACCTTTCTCCATTAAATAATTTAAAGCATCTTTGTTGAGAGAAGGGAATAAAAGCAAGATATAATCTGGAATTAAGCACATTATGGTATTTTGTTTTGCTTGGGTGATTCATCTACTTACTCCTTTATTTCTTTTTTTTTTCTCACTCTCTTCTCAGCTGTGCTTGAACATTCAATGTCAGAATTATTCCTTTCATCAGACCTGTGCAAATGGAATAATATTCTCTCCGCTGAATAGCACTGCCTCTTGGATCTTTTAAAGTTCAGATCAAACATCTCTTTTTGTTTTTATTAAGAAGTGCTGCACCACACAAAGAAAATATTAAACATTGATCTTTTTCACAAGAGTATTGAAAAGCGAACTGGGATTTTTTCCTATTTTCAGCGGGGATGACCATTTCCTCCAGGCTTGACCTAAGCATCAGATGTTTGACTCTTCCAGGAATCAAGGTGAAGAAGGATAAACATACAAGTTTAAAAGAAAAAAAAAAAAAAAAGCAGTCCAACTTGCAATTCCTGGAAACCAGTGGCAGGATATGTAACTGCCAGCCCCTGACAGGGTTTGGAAAACTCATCAGTGGGAATGTAGCCAAAACACTACTCAAACATGGGTGGTCAGCAACAGTAAGAGGGAGAGCAAGATGCACAAGGGGTAGAGTCTTCAGAGAAATGTTTTTGCGTGGTGTTGTGCTATCTGCTTTTCTACGAGTCTGAAACTGTGTGACTATCACCAGCCTGTTAAGGTGCCTCAACAAGGAAGCATTTCATGTAAACCACTTAAAACACAGGAACATGTGTCAGTCATACAGATTTGAGGGGTGCCCACCTTACTTTGTAGTTTCAAGAATAAAATCATCATACTGCATTGCATATTTTGTCTTCAAAAACCTGCTTTTAGATGGATTTGAATATAAATCTGGGGATGTTGGGCACAGTGTCACACACCTATAATCCCCACAATTCAGGAGGTTGAGGAAGGAGGATGGCAACTTTGAGGTCAGCCTCGAAACTTAGCCAGATCCTGACTCAAAAAATATAAAAAGGGCTGAGAGTAAATCCAGTGGAAAAAAGCTCCTCAGATTCATTTCTCAGGAACACACACACACATACACACAAATCTGATTTAACACTCATTTCTATTATTGAAGGGTTTGTTGTTGTTGTTGTTGTTGTTTTACTGTTAGTCTGGCTACACATAAATGGTGAGAGCAAAACTTTAATAAGCAGTACAAATGTCAACCAACTCAACAGTCAAAAAAAAAAAAAATATATATATATATATATATATATATATATATATATATATATCCTTTAGAACCATTCACATATACCAATAAGTTAAGAATTTTCTGAGAAATAGATACATTCCCTAGATAAGAGGTCTTTTTAAGTTAATCATAAACATAGCATTGATACATGCCAGGTATTTTTATTTTAAAAAAATCCTTAGTTCAAGTAATCTACACTCTCTTGTTTGTTGAATTAGTAAATTATTAGTGAGATATATATTAATCAAAATGTATGCATAGATGTTTGCCTCCCTAGAGAGATGGGCTTACGGCTTTTGTAAGACAGGCCAGCTCCTATACCACCCAGATTTTAGAAACTGCCCTTCGAATGTACAAAAGTATAGCCCTAGCTCATGGCAGGATATCTTCCACTACAGCATCAGAAATAAAGTTAGAAGTCAACGTCTCCCCAGTAAACATAAGTATCTTTGTACTCAGAGCTATTTTTTCCCAAGGGGTGCCTCAAAGGCCATTTTTAAATTGACACATAATAATTGTTCATTTTATGGGGTACAATGATATTTTGATGCATGTATAAAATATTTAAAATAAACACAGGCTCTAGTTTAAGTCACATGATAACATCTGACTTTTGATTTTTAATTGTATAATCCACGTTAATAGCAAATCTCCTTTGTATTTGTATACACATCTCTCTATGCACATAATGTTATATATTACAATCCACTTTTTGACATCATAGTCCACATAGTTGGGGGGAGGGGAGTAAATCTTATAAGCATAGAAGCTGCCAGAGAATCTTAGATTTAGGTCCAGCTTTGGTTCTTGTTATCTGTGCAATATTGAAATGGTTGCCTTGCTACCTTTTACAATTGTTTTAAGGATCAGATGAGATAAACAATAGTCCAGTGTGACAGTAAGAATAATAGGAAGTGAGCGCTAATATTAAGAATTGTTACTTATTGTTGTTATAAAGCAAAGTTTTTATTTGTCTATTTGGGTGTGCATATTTCCAAATGTTCAATAAAAACATATCTCAATGCATCTTGTTTTGGTACCTGCCAGGTAGAGATCCTCAAGACAATATCAAGGCAAAATATTTTGCTTCTATGAATGCTGGAAAAATTTTACACAATTTACACAAATTTTACACAAAATATAAATCAAAGCTAGTTAAATAAAAGCTGAATACTTCTTCTCCAAAATTATAAAATTACTCACTAAATGCTTTGATGTCTTTTAAAACGGATGAGACTGATATTCTTGTCTAGCAAACAAACAGAAATGAAGGCAATAAATCATAAGGAAAATTCTCTGCTTAAAAGTGAGAATTGAGTCCAAACCTTTTAATTTTATTATTATTACTTTTTTGCCCTTGACTCACTGAGTGATTTGAAGTAAATAATTACTTCACATTTCCTTCAACTGTAGAAAAGAAGAAAATATTCCAGAAATCCTGGGACCTCTGTGAGGGCTAAGAATGTCTACTGCCTTTTCCATAATATGAAGAAGTGTTTTTGAAACCGAAGGTATATTTAAAAAAAATTTTTTTATGATGTCCTTGTCTTTTTGAATGGTATACACCTCACAGGGCAAAGACAAAGCATGGATGACAATGTAATCAATAGCACTGAAATAGTCTCCTGGCTTTATTACTATTCAATCACTAGCCCCCCCAACCCAGACCAGCAGTAACTAATCATTAAGCCTTAAACCATCTTTCTATCTTTTTGGATTTCAAAAAATATTTAGTATTTTGATTTGTAGTCAGGACTCCCTTGGTTGCAAATAGCACAGACCCCCATGAGGGGAACTTTGGGAATAAAGGGAGAGAAGGATTGATTTTCAGGAGATGGTAGCTCTTGGAGGCGGTTGGCCAGAGTGCTTCTTGGTCTCAGGATGGTAATAAACCACAGTCCCGAGCTGAGATGGGAGCCCAAGGCATTTTCTTTCCATGTCTCTCCACCACTCATCCTCCCTCATATCCCTATGATGCTGCTCGTTTTTCTTCTTGTTGCTGATAAGACTGATTTTCCGTTTTGCAATGAGAAACAATTCCTGGCTTCTTACCTGACATACACTCCAGTCAAAGACTCAGCAAGTTCAAGACTCTCCTGGACTGTATTCTCCATGGTTTCAAATGGAAGAGGCTCATTGGCTCAGTCTAGGTCGTTCTTCTACCTGGTCCTGTCATTGAGACCAGAGAGAGTTGGGAGGGTCTCATTTTATAATGTCACAGTTTCCTCTGTAGTCACATAGTTGCAGCTCAACCCACCTCCAATAGGGATGTTCTAAGCCTGCTATGGCTATGAGAAGACAAATGAGGATTCCTGCAATTCCTGAAAATTGTTATTACAAAGTAGAGCTCCAGATTCAGCAATAAGATAGGAAGAGTTTAGGTTTTATAGTTTGCCCTATGTATGGGTGGGTTCTTTTTGTTTCTTTGTTTGTTTTTGCATACTGAAGTTTCTGTGTTTTCCCAAAGCAATACACTGGCGTCCTTACTTCAAATGATAAGAGAGAGGAGTTTGAGTTTTCTAATAAAATCTTTTCAATAAATATCTAAAATTTAAAAGCATTGTACCAGCTTATAGTTTGCCATGCATAGATTATAAACAGTCTCATATGTAAGAAAAACTTTTTTTGTGTGTGGAGGGACATGCTCTTTTTCTGAAAAAGAGTGAAACTTCTTTTTACTACTGAGGAAAAAGACATTATTTTGTTCATACATACATACTAGGCTATATTCTAAGAACCCAGTAGAAAATTATAATTTTGGATAATGCAGAATAGTGTAAATTTTTAATAATAAGAAATAAAAAGTAGAAAATCATATGGCTAAAGGTGTATGTATATCAGTAAAACTAGTGTATAGAAAGCAGAAAATGAAACTTTATATTATATTTGCAGTACTCTGAAAGCAAGCAGCTTTAACATCTAATAAAATTGAATAATTGTTTGCTTAATATGATTTATGTATTCAGACATGTATTATGGATAATTACACAGCAATTATTTTTTATTGACAGAAATGCCAACTGTATCATATTTCAATTAGATGATTAATATTTTCAAATAGTTTGTTCAAATCAAATGAAAAGTGAATCCCCGGATCAAGGTGTGAATGTGACATTTATTCTATTTCGCCTTTATTTTTCCTCATAGTAGATGACAGCCCCTCAACCAGGGCCCTCATCCTCAGAGATGCTTTGAGAAAACCAGAATTACCTTCCAGGCACTCCCTCTTCTGTTGCTATGGAATTCTGTATAACAAGGTCATTATAAGAAATTAGAAGGAGAACCACTTGTGAGAGTGAGTTTTGCTGTTAACTGATGCTGCTTCACATCTTTGGCCAAGTGTTTGGATAATTTTTTAACATAATGCTATCCATTTGACTATTCACCTTCATTCTCCATTCAAATATAAGAAAAGAAAACATCTCACAAGTTCATTGCCTTCAGTTCCAAAATGTTTCCTGATTTTGAGAAACTATAGGCAACTTGAAAGGAACCTTTGGAGCAGCGATGGTACACATTTCTATTACTGGAGAAAATTGTAGAAGATACAGATGAGTTTGTGGTTAAAACAGTAACCAAAGAGACATAGATTGATTAACTCCATATAGTACACTGTGGAGACTTTAAAAATGTACAGGGACTTGGGCTAGCCAGAAATGTACTCCCATATTCCTCAAGAGTTAGAGGTTTGCATGGAAATCCTGCAAATGACCACTGCTACTACATAGCTAACAGGTTGACCAGTGTCCTCCTTCTGTTTTGAATTATCCAAACAGGTGCTCTCGAACTTCCAGGAATTACCAGAGTGGGGTAGGCTCCAAATCTTGCAGTGCAAATGAGAAAAATGTTGTTGTATTCTCTTGGTTATTATGTGATAGTAGGGGCAAATGTGACTCCATTTTGTTTTATGACTTCATCCTGTAAAACAACCATGCCAAGTAGAAGAGTCATGACTGGAGCAAGATGTTCTTTTCCTTTCGCTATAGAAACCTTTAAGAACACGGAATGGGGTATTGTTTCTGTAACTAGGGTAACGGGGCTCTGTTTCTGTAACTGGGGTGACTGGGCTAACTGTGATTGGTTAGGCTTCCCTCTGCTTGACTGCACTGCCCCGCTTCTGTAACCTGGCTTGCTTGCATTGGCTAGATCCCCGAACATCCTTTTTGCGGTTTTCAGGCTTATAAGGAGCGCCCTTGCAATTGTTCGGGGCTGATCAGGGGAACAGCTTTATGTTCTGGTCAGCCGCCACCGGTGTGCTTCAATAAAGGCTTGATTCAATTATACGGGAGTGGTCTGGAAGTCAGTTTATGAAACCCTGGGACAAAGCTTTAACTATAACAATTACATCTTTAACTATCAAATTATCAATATTAAAATGCACTGCATAATGATAATTATAATGTGAAATTCTGTCTGCACAATTTACCAAATACATTTGCAACAGTCCTAAAAGTGGGTATTATTTTTCCATATTGCTAACATGAAATTGAAGCTCATGGAAGCTAAATAATTTGCCAACACCTCTAACTGGTGTATATTAGAATGTGTAATTGAATCCATCTGTATTCAAAGTTTGTGTTTTTCTCGTCATACTTATTTTTTTTTAAATTTTGATGAAATAAGTCTTGTGTTTCAGAGATTCAAATTTGGATTTCAATTAGAAAATAGTTATTAAGTGTCATCAAAGCAAGCATATGACTAAAGAGCATAGGTCACAAAAAGAAGAAAGAAAAAGTCTCCCTGACCTCCAATGTGTCTTGCCCTTTCATACTGTCATGTTTTTGAGTGGAAGGCATGTACACATATATTCATTTCTTTTATTTCTCTAATTGAGAAAAAAAATCTTGAATTATACAAACAAGTCTGAAATTGGCTTACCAACAATGATTGGAAGCTACCTAATTATTGTGAAATTTTGACTCTATTTTGTCAAAGTGTTCTGAATCATTCTCTGTCATGAACTACATACACTTACCCAGGAAAAAGAGTATCTTCATCCAAAGTAATTAATATTTTATTAGGAGGTTCTTTATTCATGATGTATTACTCGTCTGATGGTAATTCTGTTTATTAATTTGTTAGTTTATTTATTTGGTGTTCTCACTCATCTCTAGTCTCTAGAGAGTCTGTAATGGTGAAAAAAAGTCTGAGGTTCTGTTCTTTTAGAGCTTCAAGTCTATTTCTTAGGCGTCTAAACATCCTTGCATCTAAACAAACAAGGAATTATAATAGAGTGTCACAGAGGCTTTGATAGGGAAATACATGATGTTATTGGAGCCCCAAGCAGAAGTCACTTAGCTTGAGTTTGAGAGACAAGCAGGGATTCCTGAAGGAAAGATACTCAAGCTAAGATCAGAATGAGTTAGGTTAGCAAAGAATTCACAGGGACTGGTGACCAGCCTATTAAGACCAAAGGTCACAAGAGTTACGACATGTGATACAGGAGTGGAAATGTTGCCTAGGGGTAGGTTGTGAAAATGCCTACTAATTTTGTTAAGGGTACTGGAATTTATTCTAAGGAAAATAGAGGGGACATCAAAAAATTATATGCAAGGCGATGAGATGATGAGATTTGCATCTGGCTGAATTATGGATAATAACTGGAGGCTGGAAGCCGAGGAACAAGTTAAGAGCCTGTTACAGCAAGATACAGATGGCTCAAACCAGGGAGTTGGCTACAGATATGGAGAGGATTTAAAAGATACATGCCATAGAGGGAATAGAATCTACAAGACTGGGTGGCTGATTAAAATGACTAGAAGGCACTCAGGCATGGGAAAGAGGAGTCATGGCTAGACCCCAGCTTCTGTGCCTCTCGCATATTCTCCTAGCCCTTATCATTTGGGGAATGCCAGTCCAGCTTTCAACTGCCAGACTAGATCTGCAGCCCATGAGGGAGGCCAGGAGTTTCAGGGAATTAACAGTTCCTAGAAGGAACTGTCAAAATGACAATTGGTGGATAAATACCCTACCTCGCTCGCTCTGAGGGTTGGTCAACCCTAAGGCATGTTCTACATGGTCTTCCAGCCTTCCCCAGCAGGGTGGAACCCCAGTTACCTGCAAAGGAGACTGCCTTGATCATGCAGCTTTTAATTTCCCTTCCTTGCCTCAAATCTTTTTCCCCTTATTGTTGTTTTCTAGAATCAGCTCTCAAATAAACTACTTTCTTCAACTCTACACATTTCTCTAGTCATCTTTGTGAACTCTGTAGATTCAGTCCTTTACACATCTCTGTTCATTCATGTTCCTGATTCTGGTTTCTGTTTCCTGATTCTGCCACCATGCAATGTTACTAAATAGAAACTTTGTAAAAGTGTAATAGATAACATATTTGCACTGGTTCTACCTTTGATTGTTCCAACATTAAAATTGCAAGAATAGGGCTGGCTTGTGGTTCAATGGTAGAGCTCTTGCCTAGCATTTGTGAGGCACTGGGTTCGATCCTCAGCACCATGTAAAAAAGTAAATAAATAAAGTTAAAAAAAACCCTAACTTCCTTTTTTAAAAAAATTGCAAGAATAAATTTCCTCTAGTCCAGTTACTTGCTGGCAAATACATGTAATCAAGAAGTAGAGAATTTTACTTATTTTTAAATTATTTTTAATGTTTTTACTAGTGCATTATAGTTAAATGTAATAGTGGAGTTCATTTTGGCATAATCATATGTTCATGGAATATAATTTACACTATTTCCATACCCATTAAGAAGTAGAGAAAACATCTCTACGTTTTTCATAACAACTTCTTCTTCAGAAAAATACTGCTTTAATTTTCAGTGTTAGCAATAATGAAAGACACTAAGTTCACTCCTTCAATTGTGTCCCCACCCTGTCTGAAATAGAGCCTTTATCATTGCTGGGATTTTTATATAAGTTTTTGTTTACTTTGATTTTCTTGCTTTACTGCACTGTGGAAACCTCCCATGGTGTGTTGTGATGCCTCATGTGCTGAGTGTACTTCTTCAGCCGTTTAAAAAGTCAACTTCTTGTGCATTTGCTCTTCTAAGCGATATGTTCAATGATTCTGTGAATTTGCCAGGGAACTTGGCCTCCTGTCCTAAGTCTGCCATTTGTGGTGGGTGTTTGTGGTTCCTTTGGTTTCTTGCAGGACCCAGAATTTCTCTACAGCAGCATTCTGCTTTTGTTTTAAAAATCCAAGATGTATTCAATTTTCTTTTTGAATTTTCCCTCATTTTGCTTATTTACTGGTGTTTTTGGTCTGTGGTTGGAGCATCTGGTGTGGCCTGTGAATTTTTGCCTTTTAAAGAGTGCCACAGCCTTTTTCTGTACTTTGTAATGTGCCACGTGGTTGCTTTTGCTAATGTTCTATTCCATGGGCAGGTAGAAGTGGTTGGTGGGTGTGTAGGTGAGGCCATGTTCAATGTCAGTGCATGGAAATGTTGGGGACAAGTCACAGGAAGAGAGCTCAGAGAGACACACCTGCAGAAAAGCTGCCCAAGAATATGCATGGGAGACAGGAAAGATAAGCAGATCTCAGAGCTTAAAACTAGTTCTGGCACTTCCTGGCTGTGTGACCTTGGGAAGTTGTTGGATTTCTCTGATTAGTAGAATGTATTTGTAGAAACAAGTGATTCCCTTCTAGTTGTGACAGAGACAAGAAAAGCTTTCTATGAACCACATGCAGTTACTAGCATTCAACCCCTTTTGACCTACAAGAATAGCAATTTTGTATGGTTCCACCTGATAATTTATCAAATGCAATTCTGGGCTCTTGGTAGCCCTCCAAGATTTCTACCTGGTCCCTGGTAAAAGTTATCCCAGGATAAAAGTTAACTTTTCCTGCCTTTCCTTATTCATAAACACAGTCCAGCTTGCCTTGAAACTTACAAATTCATTGCCAGCTTCTTGCTAAGGTCTGGTGCATTTTATAGTTTGGATGTGGAATGTCCCCCAAAGGCTTAGTCCTCAAATGCAGCAAAAATGTAGCTTTGGGTAAGTGATTGGACGATAAGGCCTCTGATCTCATCAGATGATTAATCCACTGATGGCTTCATAATTGAATGGATGGCTTGGAAGTGGTAGAAACTGTAGGAGGTGGGGCCTAGTGGGAAGAGTAGGTAGCTGGGGTTATGCCTTAGAAGAGTATATTTCTCCCGTGGTCCTTTTCTCTCCATCTCTCTGCCTCCTGGCATTCATGAGGTGAGAGCAGCTTTGCTCTACCACACAGTCCCTGCCATGATGTGCTGCTTCTCCATAGGCCCAAAGCCATGGGGCTGAATGACCATGAACTAAACCCTCTAAGACCATGAATCAAAATAAACTTTTCCTCCTTTAAATTGTTCTTCTCAGGTATTTTGTTACAGCAATGGGAATCTGACTATCATAGTCAATGTGGCTGATTCCAGAGGCACAAGGGCTGTTCATATGCTAAGCTCAACCTGCCCTGAGGTCCCCATATGTCTCCTCCTGGGGCACTACCAGTGACCTTCAAGAAGCTCTTTAGGATAGCAAGTGGGTAAACTGAGGGAAACTTTTTATGAAAGTAGGCCTTTTGCATATGTAGAATGCAAAATAGAGTATTTATGAATGTAGATCTTGGAGTTTAAATTAGGATCAAAGAGTTATTCTATGAGGATGAAAAGATACATAAATATGCAAATGCAAATGATGTTACTGATCAAGGAAATGTGCCAATGGAAAAGGGAGGTATGAGAGAGGGTCTGACAGGGGCTGAGTAAAATGCATCATTCTCAGGCATTTCCTCGCCCCCCCCCCTTCTCTCTCCCTATGACTTTGCTCAAAACTTGGTGTTTGAACTTGGTGTTTGGTATTTGGATAGTCCACTAGGAGAACACAGTCTCCACCTTGGGGAAATATATTTTGCAAATGTTCTGAACTGAACACAATTTGGCATGACCAGAAAAAAAAAAAAACGCCATGGTGGGCTCATGATAAACAGGAAGAGTGATGTGTGCTGGGGGTCTTGGGGCCTGCAGGTGTTTACTGGATGCTGTCTTTCCCACACTTGGCAACCCTTAAAGAGTCATGAGAAGAGGACCTAGGTGATCTGATTCCAGCTTTAGGTCCCAATCCTTCTCTCACTTAGAAAGCCTTTCTCAGTGTGTCCAGCAGAAGCTCTGGTGAGGACTGATCCCAGCTGTCAGACCCCTCAGGGACGTCTCAATGCAGAGCAGCCAAGGTCATGCCCCTTCCAGGTGGTCCATATCCCTTGATGTGTCATGCAGCAGTGTAACGGCCCAGCCACCTCTGCCCTTCCAGGGCCACCCTGAAGGACGTCTGTCCTGCACACAGCTCAGCTCCTCTTCTCCTTTTCCACTTACCCTACCCCGCTTCCTCTTTTTTCTCCTCTTCCTTCTTTTCTTCTTTCCTTCTCCTTCTCTCCTACCAAAGGGGTTGATTCCAAAGTTGCTCCATAAACTCTTTGCAAACTAGACCCTCCTCTCTGGTCTGCTCTTGGGAACCCTCTCCATGCCCCCTATCCTCAGATCGCCTGTCTGTCAAATAAAAACTTCACACCAGCCTCCCTGCCAAGTGCTCTGAGCCTAGCAACCAGCAGGGATGCAGGTCACACATTCTGATAAAGGTAATGGGCCCAGAGAAATGTTCTTTCTCTTTCTGTATCAACTATCTTATGGGATCTTGTGTGAAATATTTTTTTTGTAACCATTTATTAACTCATTTTGTATTATCTCAGGAAAGTCACTTTTTTAAAATTTAGTCATTCTTAATTACTAACAAATTGCAAAACAAGTGACAAAGAAAATGTCATTGGATGTTCATGACAGCATTGTTTTCCCTAGTAAGATAATGAAAATGATAGATTAAGGCTGATTCATGACAGAATAGTATACATTCTTGAAATGACATTTTATAAGAATGTGTACAAAATATCTTCACATTTTAGATCCAAGTGAACCATTTTTGCTAAGCTTTATAGATGATTTTATTTCGGATTCTGTTATGAACATTTATATAGAAATGGAGGTATAGTCGTAAATAATAGAAGACCTGTAGGAATACATATCAGAATATTGCATGCAGTCATTTGTCATGTAGCAGAAGTCAGTGGTTTGATTGTTCTTTCATATTCCTCTGTATCTTCTAAACTTTCTACAGTGAAAACGTATGTTCCAGCATAATACATGTCTTTAAAAATTCATATAAAAAGATGAAAATCAAAGTCATTAAGGATTTGTGTTATTAAATTTTCAAACATCACCATTAAATATGTGGTTACTCTCTAGGCCAGCCTTCCCAATCCCAGGGAAGGAAAGAGTGGAGAAGAGTTAGGAAACTTGGTGAAGGTGGAAAAAATGACCACATTGTCTGTCTCCCACCTTATTCAGCCTCATAAATTGGTGGGTATTAAAAACCAGACTTTTTCTGGTGTCTAAATGTGCCCACATACTGCTAAAAGAGTGAAATTCATTCCCCTTATTTTTTCTTCCTCTGCTAATAATTAAAAAAAAAAAAAAACTTCCAAAAAACCCTAGAAAACTGATTCAGGTGGGTCTCGACCTGAAGTTTTGGAGCAGAAAACTTAAATGAGTTCTCACATCACTAAAATGTCATCGCATTTTATGAAAATGTATCATGGTAGTCCTCCATTTCCCCACCAAAGTAGTTTCTCTTGGCTGAACTTTTCATGGTGGCCTCAGTCTCATTTCTGGCTCTTTCCTTGGTTCCTCTCCACTTCCAATAAATACTACTGGTTTGCCTATCTCCACCTGCTGAGCATCTTCAGACATTATGTGGGTCCCTACCTGGCAAATCATCTGCATCTTTC